>NC_056725.1:106825510-106928010 GCF_019279795.1 Protopterus annectens
ATGGAAAGTCAAAAAATGGAAGGTGTACACTGTTACCTACACCAAAGTTTCTTGCTGGCCATGCATGCGCACGTGTGCGCACCATGAAGTGTGAGTAGGACAGTGTGTGTGCGTGTAAGGCAGTGTGAGCATGTGGGAGCGTGTTGGGAGATGTTTAACACTGTTTGCGCGGGTGTGCGCACGTGTAAGGCAGGCTGAGTATGTTGGAGGCTGTTGGCAGATGTGTAACAGTGTTTGCGCGAGTGTACGCGCATTTAAACCCAAATAAGTAGATTCTGAACCGTGTAAGCACGTGTGCGCACATGTAAGCCACTGTGAGCGTGTTTCAGATAATATGCAAGTTGCTCCCCCCTGAGGAAACAGAGAGGAAAAAGGAAACTACAGAATTAATAGGAAGCTAGTAGGGATAACTGCTGAAGCTAGCAGGTGAAAACAATTAGAAGCAGGCAATTACACAGGCAGAATAGTAGCCCAGCCCAGCACTTAAAACTCTGCAAACAGTAGTGCAGGATGTTTCCATTAAGAGACACTGCAAGACAGGAGTAAGCTAATAGAAGTGAAAACTGAAAAAGCTTCACTCAGAGCAGAAATGTTAGGGGCTGCCATAGCTGTCATAATGAGACATAGGCGACTTGCTGAGGGTGGTGACAATGCAGATGGTGCCAGACAACCCACAGTGAGGAGACGGAGAAGAGTGTACAGGCCCAGGGTCACCTACCACGGGTTACATGAGCTGGAGATAGTAGAGCACTATAGAGCGGACAGAGAGCTCCTGCAGCAAATTGTTGAGCTGTGCAGGCCACGCCTCACACACAGAACCAACAGAGGGGAACCCATCCCAGTGGAAACCAAGGTATGTGTTGGCCTAAGAATACTAGCAACAGGTACCTTCCAGAGACCAACTGGCAATATGATGGGGATATCACAGGCATCAGCCTCCAGGGTACTACACCAGTTCCTGGATGCCATGTCAGCACATGTCGGTGATCATGTATATTTCCCCAATGCCCGTGAGGTATTGGCCAGCAATATGCGTCTCTTCCAGCAAATAGCGGAATACCCTGAGGTACTGGGTGCTATAGACTGCACGCACATATGCATCAAAGCACCAGCTGGTGAGCGGGGTAGGGCCTACATTAACCGCAAGGGCTTCCCCTCCATCAACTGCCAGGTCATGTGTGATGCCCAGGGCATAATAATGAATGTGTGTGCTGGCTGCCCTGGGAGTTATCACGATTCCCACATCTGGCATTTGACGCAGCTGTACCAGACATTTGCCAATGGGGACATCCCACACGGACATCTAGTGGGGGATGCAGGTTATGTACTGGAGCCGTGGCTGATGACACCCATCAGAAACGCACACACACCTGAACAGGAACGCCATAATGAGGCACATGCACAAACACGTAATGTGATAGAGCGTGTGTTTGGGCTGCTCAAGTCACGGTTCCAGTGTCTGGACACATCTGGTGGAGCCTTGCAGTACACACCAACTACATGTACCCAAATTGTCATGGTATGTGCTATGCTACATAATATGATCTTGCGAAAACAGCTGCAGTAGGACCAGCATAGGGCCGGGCCAAACAGCCCCCCACCATTGCCAAGGCCATCACAGGCAGAGTGTGACTCGGAGGAGGAACAACCTGAGCCTGCCCCAGTAGGCAGAAGGAGGCGTGCCCAGTATGCCCTGGCCTTGGCAAAGAGGCAACACATAGCACATACACTGGCTCAGTAGGAACCCTGGGAATGATACCCCTCTCTGACTCACTCATATAGTAACAGGGATGCCTAACATGACACAACCTGCTCTCAAACATGTACAGGGAGTGTAGTATGTGCATCCGACAGAGGCAGCCCTGCAGCACCACCTGAGGCATGATTGCCATGTGTTAAGCAATGTAACACCATCTAGTATATGCAAACATGAAGACCCTGCCTAACATCTCACCCTCACCAAGCATGATGCCACACTATGAAGACAAGAAGATCAAGTACAATAATTGGCTGAAGTAATGCAGTCAGTCAAAGGGGAGCCAATGTGTTACAGGCTGGGAAGATATGCGGAGTTTGACATGATGCACCACCTGCTAGGGTGGCATGCACCTATCATGCCATGCCCCATGGATACTGGCAAAGGCTGTCAGTACCCACAGCATGCCCTGAATAGGTAAGTCTCAAAACACAAACCCAACCTCATAGGTTCTACAAGGGATAGGAACCTAGATGTAATACTACCCCATGACAGATGTACAAACAGCAAGATGTGTGCAGTGTAAATGCACACAGTAAGGAGAATGTAGATACCAGTCCTGTAATAGAGAACTGGGCAAGGCTCACATCAGCACCCTAACACTACCAGGTCACACCTCATACTGTGCTGTACAGCCACAAAACATGGAACAAGCTACAAAAGGAGGGGGACTAGCAAGAAATGGCAAGGATAACCACACCCCCATGTTGGTACCACAACAAGAAGCAGCATGGAATATCCATGGTCAAATACCAATGGCTAAAACTGCCTCGCAGTATATAGCCTGCTGCAGACCACTGTCCTAATACCAGGAACAGCACCTGGCCTATGTCAGAATACATGAATATATCAAGCCCCCCAAACCACATTATATTGCTCGACTGAAAATACCCAGACATACACCGGTAGCATTGTACTAGCACCAACACAGTAGGAGAAAATTACCCAGATTCCATAAACCAAAATGCCCAGGAACAATGTACTACTCCCACAAGAGGGGTAAGCATACTGGATGTGATAATCAGGAACATGTGTACTGGATGGCAAGATGAGAAGTGTACCCCTCACTGGTAAGAACAGACCATAGAGTAAGCACACTGGATATACACACCCTGACCCCAGTCCATGGCCAGAATACCACAGTGAAAAACATGTGTAAAGTATAGGTTGCAGCATTCAAAACCGATGTTGAATCCACAAAAGGCCCTGTGCAAGTGCAGAATATGGGACACCACAGAACATGTTATACAGGCATTCCATGAACACAGCCAGGAATGCTTGCAGTATGCATTCACAAATAACAACAACACACAATGGCATACACGCAGGCATCTGGCATGCTGGCCTCCAGCCATTACCAAACCATGCAAGAGAATGAGGAAGATACCATATGATAAAGCAAACATAAAAAGGGAAGTAATCACTGACCAGTAGTATGGCAACAACATATGTCCACACATACAATCCACTAAGTCCAGCCACAACAAGTATAACCTATGAATCCAGAGGAAATGTGACGCCAGTACCAAGTACACAGACAACCACAACACCCCCAATAAATACAAACATATGTGATAGATGCATCCATGTATCCAAAGCAGAGGTTGAGCTTCAAAAACTCAGTACTGTCAACACTAGTCAGGAGGAGAAGGTAACCACATACACCACAAACCCAGTCCGACATAGACCTACCACAACTGTAAACCAAACACATAAACACAGACAAATATTCCCGGAGGCATTAATTACAAACACACCACACCAACAGAAGCCTCCAAAGCAGATCACAAGCAACCACAACCTTCAAACATAGCACATGCAACGAATAGTACGCAAAGCTGGTGTGCCAAACAGTCACAGGCCCGAAGGAGAAACAACATGCCTGATACAGTCTTAAAAGGTGTCTGTATAGGCAGAAACACAGCTGTCCCACTCACCAGACTGAACAAGGGAAAGGGTAGAGTAAGCTGCTTGTAGGTAGCCACAAAATGCCACTTAACACAAGTACGCAGGTCACCCCAAAGCAAGCAGAAATATAATGCACTCAATGTCCATGCTGGTGTGAATTACCTGAGATGTACCTCACTGGTCAACATCAAATGAGACATGGATGGTCCCTCCGAGTATGTACCCCAGGGCAGGATGACACTGGTTGTGTGCAGCATCCAACCCTCACCAAGAATGATGCCACAGTACAAACACAGAATGCTCATGTTTAACAGCTGGCACAGTTACAGCTGTCAGTCGAAGAGGGTGTAATGTGTGTCTGCTTGAGATATCAAGCATGACAAGCTATGCTGCTGTTACAGGGGTGGCTGTCAGCTGTTACCCGTGTGTGTCTGGATACTGGATAAGGCCTTTGCCACCTCCATAGAGCCGTATGTAGGCAAGGCCAAAAAGACTACCCACCACCCTAGAAAACATAAGTGGTAGGAAACATAAGGGTAATGCTGACCAATGCCAGATGTGTAAACTGCAATATGCATGCCCCTGAGGCAATTCCCATTATGGAGAACATTGCTGCCTGTCCAGTGACAGAAGCCTGCTGCAGGCCTAGTGATACCACACCAGCACTACTAGGTTATACCACATACCATGTGTTATGGCCCCAACACCTGCACCAAGACATCAAAGGAGGGGGAGTATCCATATGCAGCACAGACACCCATATAGCCATGTAACTGACAATGCACAAAGCAGCGGACACCACCCATGTGCACATAACTGTAGTCAAAACTGCTGTACAGTCTGTAGCATGCGACAGACCACACTCTCCCACACAAGAACCCCACCCAGACATCCGAAGACACTGGACAGTATGGATGTCTCACCAAATACCAGACAAGGTACACAAAGTACCACATAGTTGTCAAACCATTATGTATGCAAGGAGTCATCAGGGACCTAGGGACACAGGTTGACATTAATCTGTCATGTGACAGCCACAATGCCAATGTGGCTATGAAGACTGTTGATACTGGACACCGTATCATGAAAGGATTCACACCAACATCAACAGAGGTCACTGTGCCGCTGTACTGTTCCCTTATCAGACCCATAATCTAGTACAATGACTCATATGGGATATACCATACGTGACACCTGCAGCGGTTTGGAAGACCTCATAGTTACCCCACCAACAGGATAAAGGGTGTGAATTATATGTCATATGCTGCCTGGCTGTAGACACCCCAGCTGACTGCAGTCACACACTGCCTACACAGAGGCATCGTATGTCTGTTGTACCAGGCTATGTCCAACACAGGAGTAATGGACATGCTACACCACAGGAAATCAAAGCCATTGGAGCTGTGAGAGTCACAGATGTCAACCTCAACACATAATGAAATAAGATGTGCTGGAGGGACAGATACATAACCCATAGGCTCCCCACACCCAGAAACAGGATCCCAATCCATGGTAGGCAGAACCCCTCACTGACACCCCTCAACAGGAATATTGCCAAGTGGATGGATGACCGTACATGTATACTGGGGTCCCCACTGTGTCACGACCAGACAGAGGCACAGTGAAGAACCTCATAAATGGCCATAATTGAACATAGCAAGGGGTGGCGAAAGACACACACACTCTAGCTAGGCTTACTAATGGCCTAGGGTGTCTAGCCTACTATGAACCCATGAACCTATGAAGATACAACACGTACAGGACACTAAGGATAATCACAAGGCTTACCCAACTGATGGTAGGAACCATGTTGGGCATCCACAGATATGCTCCGATTCACACAGATATTACAAACAACATACCAAACACACACACATATTGCTAACATACAACCTGTCAGGTGCAGTGCAAACACCCCCCCCCGAGTGCAAAATACCTATCCCAGCAGATGGTCCCCTGACATTGCAAATGCTGAGGTAACAGCCATCATCTACAAAGCAGAACACACAGCAGCAAAGGTATGTGATGGTGTCCTGTGCTGAGGCCAACATGGACCCCAAGAGTAATGGAATGCAAAATCACACTACTGGCCAGTGTCAGCCTTACCACAGGATATGTACCCAAAGAGCAGTGTACAACAACAGTGGTCCATCACAACAAAGGTGTTGCCTGAATGGATACTCCAAACTACCACCCCAGGATCCTGACAAGCTTGTTCTGCACAGCTATGGAAAGGATCAGTATGTACCTCAGACAGAAGGCTAATGTGGACCTACTGATACTGGACCCTACACACTGTGGCTGTTGTAACTGCAGAACCGGCCCCTAAACATGTCTGACCCATTTGAAGCAGTCATTAAGGTCATTGATGAGGGCTATGTGGTCCACACAGCGTAGCTGGACTGTGCACATGCTTCTAGACAATACCGTACGTGTTCAGTATGGATATGTTCACCAGCTTAAAAATACACCCCTATGTCAGTAGAGGGGTTGCAAAGCAGACCAAGGACAGAACTGACATGGTCAGACATGCCGCATCCATGTCAGACTACAAAGCAGATATGAGTGGCATCCCACAAGGCCTGGTCTTGGCCCCCCCACCCCCGTTCTGTATACATGTCCCATAGGTATAGGCCAACATGGAAGGACTGTGACTGAGCATGTATGCCGAGGAGTACAAACAGCCCACCATATCCGACCCCCAGCTAACACAAGCAACCCACAAAAGGGCCACCTACAAACAGACAACTGTAGCCATAGCCATGTCAGCAAGCTAATCGCAGAACTGTGTATAGACAACCACCATGAATATACAGTAAGTGCCCACAAATTACCACACAGGTGTTAACTCATGAGGCACCTAACATGTAATGTGAGACCTGGGTACAAAAGGTGATAAATATCTTGCACTGGACAAACATGTGTCTGTAGTGTTCACAGAAACATGTACCATATACCCACCCAAACATGAAGGCTGGCAGATGTAGATAAGGGGAACTCACTCTGGCTCTGCAGCCATCCTCCATCAGCATCACAACTGACTACAATAGCCCCTGTGGGATATACTGCAGCAGACACCTCCAACAACTGTAAAGTCCACAACAGTACCCCACCAGGGGTAGCAAAGAGCCTAAACAGAGGCCATGTGTTGCCTGAGTAAACAAACTGCAGCCCCACACACCGCCATCCTTCCCAGCTACAGGAAAGCTGTGCCTGATGTATGAAGCCATGTCCAACCTGGAATGAATGAACATGTTGCACCTTGTACAATCTGAATGGCAGTGAGCTATGCACATGAGAGACCTGAACCCCAGCACTGACATACATAGGACAAGCTGTACAGAATGATCCATAACACAGAAGGCACCCCCACACTTCAGTAAACTCCTGGTACAGGTCAGCCAGAGTGCCACATATCGACACCCCTCAAGAGGCATCCTGATGAGTGTATGGGAGATGGTAGGCTACCCTGGGTATCACTGTTATGTCAGAGGTAGACAGAGGCACAGTATACCAACCATGACATATGTAATGGCAAACTCCAGTTACAATGTGTGTCGAAGGGCAAACACACCCTGTGACTACCATCAGAAATGGACTACGGAACATCGCTAGTGTTTGCCAATGTCCACCCATGTTGTGGAATACACTAGCAAAGTTGGACGAGCCTGGTGTAGGTAGTCCATATCTGAACATATTGCAACATGGTCATATGTGCACAACTGGCCCCTACACAGTCTGTTGTGCTCACTATGAAGATGTCAAGCAGTGATAGGACTAAAGCCCTGGATACTGTCCACTACAGTGAAAGTACCGAACCAGTACACTATACGGTACTACAGTGTTAGGTCATTATGAAAGTATGTTGAGAACTGTCTGCAAAGTATCCAATGCAATTCCTGCAGGCACAGTATAATCCCTATTGTGGCAGACACGAAGCAGTTGGCCAGTTAGTACACAACATGACACCCAGCACACAATCATAAACGTGCGATAATGTCGAAGGTCACACACACCCAAATATGTGTTGGACTTCAGAGTGCAACATATGGAAAGCTCACACTGGGCATGCTCGCACACTTTGATAAATGAGGCATATGTCAGACAACATGCCATGGAAAGGCTGAACTGGGTATGCTCACACACTTAGGCCATATCTCCGTGTAGCAGTTGGCCACACATATCTGGTATTTGTACGTGTCAGTCCAGGAACCAACCACAACACAACAATCAGCTCAGTGCACACAGTAAATGACCACAGAGACATAAGTGATATAGTGGATCGCCGTCATATGCAAACATCTGCCACAGATACACAAGTTGGTCATAGGAACAGGGAATGCTATGGCAATAAAGACCTGCAAACAGTAGAACAGCACAACAAATATTGTGCATCCGACAATTCAACATATGGGTGTAGAGGTCAATACTAGGCTTATTGCCCCAGGGAATGGCAGCTCAGCCAGAGTGTGCTTGGCATCTGCATCCCCAGGATAGTAGGCTACCATGCCACTGTAAAGTAGGTCACAGAAGGCAACATGTGAGGCTAGTGAGCTGTGCCTCTGTCAAGCAGGGGCACCGTGGAGGTCTCAGGGATTGAATGTGCTAAGCCACAGCCATGTTGTCGGTGTGTGCTGTGAGAGGGTTGCTGAGGATCTCTGACAGTAGGTGTCCATCAATAACAGACTGAGGGGAGCCCTGTCTGCATTCCCTGGACGATTCTACTGTCAGCACTGTGTTGTAATAAGTATGTGTGAATGAAGTGCCATGCTGGAACCATCCACAGATGTCCTCCCTCTGTGGGCTACAGCTCTGCAATGTATTAGGTCACTCTGTCTGTTGAACGGCGCATATATGGCCGGTGTACAGCTGACAGGTGTCTTGTTGTGGAGCAGTCATGGGTATATGTGGGATAGCATGACCAATGCAAACTGTACACATGCTCAGAGGATGCAAGTGTCAAGGATTATGCTGAGTGGCCAGTATAGTCCTCCAGCATGGGTCCTCTGAAGTCATCCACCCCAGTCTACACAAGTGTACAGTCTGCTTGTGCTAAACACAGTTTGTGTGCAGTGACAACCTTGCCTGGGGGTGGAGATGAGATATGGATGTCCAGGGAAAGGTGGGTATGGTCAGAGTAGTTCTCACACACAATATGCCTGTACCTGATGTTAACAACTGGAATGGTGTATGTGAATACCTGCATATCCTGGCACTGTTCCCAGGGAAGCTAAGTGTGTGTCCTGGATGTGGGTGTGGTGTTCTGGACTGGTTGTGTTGTGTGTTACAGGTCCTGTGGTCCCAAAGCATGGTATAGAACATAACCTGCCAGTGCAATCTGCATATCTGACCCTGACGTAGGTGGCTGCAAATGCATATATATGCTATCCCCCACCTGACAGATAGTACTACATCGACATACCTCTGTGGAAATAAAGATGTCAGCACCCTAGAAATACCACAGGTGCAGAACAGATGCCCAGTAGTTCGGATAGTGTGCTCTGCTAATGCGTTTCCCTCAAGTGTCAAAATATAGTTAGGTAGGGGTTCAAATCCTGCAAATGCTCAGTGTGGGTGAGTGGGGTTTGTGTGTGTGAAAGGCTGTGAGAGGGAAATGTCCCTTTTGGCAACTGGGAAAACACACTACAGGATGCACATTCCCCTTACTAAACACTGATGATGTCAGCACCCTATAAGTACAGCAGGAGAAGGAAAACCTCCCAGTAATGCGAATAGCGCACTCTGCTAATGCATCCGTCTCGAGTGTCATACCATAGTTAGGTAGTGATTTGAAGCCTGCAAATGGCAAGTGTGTGTGTTTGGAAGAGGTGGGGTTACTGTGTGTGTGTGTGTGAAGAAGATGTCCCTTTTGGAAACTGGGAGAACACACTACAGAATGCACACTCCCTTTTCTAAACACAGATGATGTCAGCACCCTATAAGTACAGCAGGAGAAGGAAAGCCTCCCAGTAATGCAAAGAGCGTACTCTGCTAATGCGTCCGTCTCGAGTGTCATAACATAGTTAGGTAGTGGCTTGAATCCTGCAAATGGCAAGTGTGTGTGTTTGGATGAGGGGGGTTACTGTGTGTGTGCAAATATGTGTGAGGGAAATGTTCCTTTCCTTTTAGCAACTGGGAGAACACACTACAGGATGCACACTCCCTTTCTAAACACAGATGATGTCAGCACCCTATAAGTACAGCAGGAGAAGGGAAGCCTCCTAGTAATGTGACTAGCATGCTCTGCTAATGCATCTGTCTCGAGTGTCATAACATAGCTAGATAGTGGTTTGAATACTGCAAATGGCAAGTGTGTGTGTGGTTGGATGAGGGGGGTTGCTGTGTGTGTGCAAATTTGTGTGAGGGAAATCTCCCTTTTGGCAACTGGGAGAACACACTATAGGATGCACACTCCCCTTTCTAAACACAGATTATGTCAGCACCCTATAAGTACAGCAGGAGAAAGGAAGCCTCCCAGTAATGTGAATAGCGCACTTTGCTAATGCTTTTCTCCTGAGTATCGTTAGGTAGGAGTTTAAAACCTGTAAATGGCATGTGTGTGTGTTTGGATGTGGGGATTTCGTGTGTGTGCATTTCCGTATGAAAAACATGTTAGTTTTGGCAATCAGGAGATCACACTACCTGATGCACATTACCCTTTCAAAATACTGATGTTGTCAGCACACTATAAGTATAGCCAGAGAAGAAGAACTATCTAGTAAACTGAATAGTGCGCTTCGCTAAGGCGTCTCTCTCGTGTGTCATGACTTAGTTAGGTAGGGGAATGAATCCTGCAAATGGCAAGTGTGCATGTGTGTGGGGGTAGTAGGGTGTGTAAATGCAAGTGTGAGAGAACAGATCCTTTTGGCAAATACTACAATACACCAGATTCTGCATATTCCCCCAGTAAACACAGGGGATGTCACCACACTATCAGCACAGCCAAACAGGGCTAGTTGGCTAGTAATGCCAATAGTGTCCTCTGCTACTGTGTCTATTACCATTGTCAGAGTACAGATAGGTATGTTATGGTAACCCACAACTGTCACGTGTGGTTGTGTCACACAGTATGTCCTTGTGTGGGTGTTTGTACATAACAATGCATGCCATTGCCTAAACTAGCAATGGCATTGCACACATGATGTATGTGTGTGACACATACACATAAATACCTGTGACCTGCAGTAGTTACCTTGTCTGACACATGCTTCATGTGGATAAATGGTATTTGCAATGTATACCAATATGACTGTGTCTTACTGTGCAGGGTCCGCACGTGGTATGTCCCTATACAGTGTGGGTGTCTATGGTGAAAGACCTACAGCAGGGGATACATATCTGGTCTGGGCCATATAGTGTACATGTAGTTGATGTACAGGTGCTGCATGTTCCCACCTGTTGTGGTAGTGGTAACATGTCATTCCACTGCAATTCGGTGACCACATGCTGTGAACTCTTCAACTAGTGTGTTGTAGCTACAGTAATGCTCACACACAATGTTTAGCTGGATGCAGTACGGCCTTATAAACACAGTTCATGAGACTGTCATATTGCCGGTGTTGTTATGGAGGATAGGTGGTCTTCCTGTGTATGTGAGGGTTGTGTGTGCCAGGCTTTGAACCAGATGGCAGTCCGACACACTGTCAGCTGCACATGAGTAGGCCCTGATGGTTTGTGCTGTGCCAACAACCTGGAGGTGTGTGTATCTGTGTTACCTTGGGATACCACCCCCTATCCATGTGTGTTACATGTGTAGGGGACGACAGGCATGGTATGGGGCATAACCTGTCAGTGATGGGTAACACCTGTGAGCCATGAATCATGAATCTGGTACTGCACAGACATTGCAGTTCACCGTGCTGAGGGCAGTGTCTGGTGCATGCATCTTCCGGTGTACACTGCTGTTGTTGTGTAGCAGCACTGTTAGTGTCCTAACCTGTGTGATACCCACAGAGGTCACTATGTAAACCATGTCCTGCAGCATAAGGCAGTATGTGTGTACCAAGGAGCTTTGCCATTATACATTGGGCCATGGGTGTCACGTGCAAGATGACCCGTGCACATCATTGTGACTTCCCTAGCATGTAAGCACACGTTGACAGCCAGTGGATACCCTATGAATGACATCGGAGACTGAGCATAATGTAGACATACAACACCCTTCCCACATATAGTGGTAGAATACCTGGTGAGGGTATGTTGGCAACCAACATCAGGCTCATACTGGCCTGTACCACATGCTGAGAGATCCATTCTATGTTCCCTATCATGTAGTCCAGGGAGGTATGTCTCAGGCAGCCACACTGGCATGGTCAATGAGTGAGTCATATCTGTCCATGCCTCTGACTGACCTGTATGCATGTGTGCTGTGGTGGACCATAGTGCCCCTGAGACATATCACTGTGACCTTCACCAGATACAGCCTGTTGAGTGGGACCCCAGTGCAGCACACAAGACAGTTACCTGACACGTCTGTAGCAGGTGTGTTGTGTAGCCCTACAGGCTGTGAGTGTGTGGCACAGGGGATGTGCACAAGCTACGAGGGTAGCAGATACAGCATTACATAATACTAGCATTACATATTACAAACAGATTATTTACAGAGATTACATAAGTAAGCAAGTCAAACATGTTCCACAGGTTAATGTTAGACCTGAGCACAAGTCAGGATTAAATTAAAATTACACAGTAAAGTGGTTCACAGAAGTTACACATTCGAGTTAGCCAGGCTTGATACATTGACATAGCCAGTTAAGTGACAAATGTTGTTTCAGTCTACTGTTAAATTGACCTAAGGTGGACAGTAGGGTAATATCAGCTGGAAGTGAGTTCCAGGATCTACTTACAGGGTTTGCAAAGAGAGAATCACCGGCTGTGTTATTAAACTTGCTAGTCTGAAGTAGTACTTTGTTAGAGGATCAAAGCGGTCTAGGATTGTTATAGGGGGTGATAATATTTGAAGTATTGTCTGGATTACAGAGGATTTTATAGGCCATAATCAGTTGGTTATACTGTATTAGGCTGGGTATTGCAAGCCAACCAAGCTGATTTAGATTGATGCAATGATGTGTCCTAAAAGGCAGCCCAGTGACAAACCTGGCAATGTGGTTGTAGCAAATTGAGTGTTTGTTAAGGACAGTCTTGTTCATATTTGAGAGTAGAGGGGATGCATACAGAAGGGTTGAAACAAGGTGTGAGCGAGCTATGGCACCTTTAGCTGGAGGGGCTAGGAAGGCTTTAATTCTGTAAAGTGACCCTAGTTTTCTATTGATGGCTTTGATAATCTGGTTAACATGTATGTCACATTTGAGACTATTGTCTATGATGACACCTAATAGTTTCGGAGATGTGTCAGGGGAGATTATTGTGCCATCAGTTGATGTTATGGTAACGGTGAAAGTGGTAGACCTACGTGTTGGTGAAATAACAGCAGTTTAGTTTGATTGGGATTTAGGATCAGACGATGTTCAGAAAGCCAGTTTGCTATTGTATTAAAGGTGGTCTGGGTAGCTGACCATAACTCTACTGGAGATGTGGCTGAGCAGATCAGAGTAGAGTATTCAGCATATTGGATACAGCTGACTTTTGAGATAACAGTATAACGGTCGTTAATGAAGATGGAGGACAGCAAGGGCCCTAGTATAGAGCCTTGTGGTACTCTGAGGGTGTTAGGTAGAAGGTTAGAGAGTTTGTTCTGCCAGAGGCCAGCCTGCTGTCGACCATGCAGGTAGGATTGAAACCATTGGAAGGCTCCAGTATCTAGACAGTCTTTGCAGGGTGTGGAGTACAAGTTGGTGATCAACCATATCGTATGCCTTTGAAATATCCAAAAAGAGGGCTGCGGATATATAATTATTGTTGCAAGTATGGCTTATGGTGTTAGTAAAGGCTAGGAGGCCTGACGTAGTGCTGTGATGAGGACGTAAGCCATGCTGAGTGTCTGCCATAATGCGAGTTTGTATTAGGTGGTGCATGACTTGTCTATGACGAAAGTTTCCATAATCTTTGCAAGTGGAGAGAGTATAGCTATTGGCCTATAATTGGAGACTTCAGTAGAGCTGCCTCCTGTATGAAGTGGGATTACATATGACATTTTCCAGATGGTGGGAAAGTTAGATTCTAACATGGTTCCTTTGATTACCTTTGAGACGGGTAAGCAATAGCATCATCTGGTTTTGATAGGTACTCGGCAGGGAGTTGATCAGCAGAAAGTGTAGTGGGTTTCACTGTTACAATCAAGGTACGGAGAAGTGAAGTGGTGACTGGTTGGCAGCTGGACGCAAGTAGTTTTCTAGGGGTGCTACTTTCAGGACCAGGGGAGCTAGGAGGTAGATGGCTAGCTAGGGCCTGAAATGTCTCAGTAAAGAACTGGTCAAAACTATCAGGAACATCTTCAGGGGTATTATCAATAGTAGCAGCAGGGATTGGGGTTGACGTTTGTCCTGGACGTAGTATATATGACATGCCACCTGACAGGGTATGGCATTACTGGGTTCAGAGACCAGTCCCCAGATTGGCTGTGTGGTGGCATCCCACACGTGTTGTACGTTCCTGGCCAAGGGTGATGGCTGACTGCATACATGTGGCAGCTGTGACAAAGACACATGACTCACATAAACCACAACTGGACCATAGAGGCGATTCACAGGTTACCTCTGCACATGCTACCCTAGTAGTGTGATTGCCATGGTGAGTACCAACACATAGGGCCAATGGGGAACAACATACTGAAGGTGTGTATGTGTGGGTGTACCGCTACTGTTTCATAGCACTGACATATATGACTGCACACGTGGGTAAATGCCAGGTAAGACGTGTGCAATGTGTCACAGGCAACGTACATGCGTACAGGACAGACAGTGACGTTCTGTCATGTGTAAAGTTGACATACGTATCATACGCTATGCAGATGTCACTAGAAGTCTACAGAAGCACTGTAACTCTGCATTGCAGGTGTAAGCAGTGTTCCAGGGGACTAGCGAACATGCATGCAAACAAAGCTACAGTAAACAGGGCTGGAAGTAGTGCATTATACAACAAAGAAGGGGTAACAATAACAGTAAGTAACAATGCAAATATGTAGGCACTATCAACATGTACCCAGGAATACGCAGCACAGATGCCCATGGTAGAACCGATATTATGTCATACTTATTTGTGATTTGGATTACATTGGTACTGCACACATATCTACATGCGCGAACATCCACATGGCATAGTCGTTGTGGGCAACTTGACACCATTACTGTACATGTCCACCATTGCATATCACTACTTGCGTTAGCTTTCCCCCTGTGCTACCCATGTATGCAGCTATATGTTGACAACCTTGCCACCGGCATGCAATTATGTGCATCTGTTATACTTTGGTATGTACTATGGGTGCAGATAACAATTCAGGACATTCATACAGTTACTGCAGCAGGCATGCTGGGATAAACACACAGTCACAGCAGCACACTGTACTGTTACCAATATGATACTACTAATACACTTCAGTGTAGTCACCCTGTGCATCAGCAAAATGTGTTTGCCTGTTCCCGCAATGATGTTGGAGATTGCAGGAGGTGGAACAGTGTCATCATATGCACAGGGTGTGGATTAGGTATGCCTGAGTCAGCCACTGATACCACCAATTGACATGTGTGTGTATGTGGGTTGGTGAGGGGCAGCAGTACAGGGTGGGGCAGTGTTGGTGCAGTGTGTGCGTGTATGTGGTTGCCCTAGGTGTTAACATTTCGCATGTGTGTATGCATGCACACAGTTCCACCTCATGGCTGCCATATACAGGGGTTTGTGGACAGCCACAGACTGCACCTGGCAGGCCATACAGATCAGTGTCTGTGTGCACAGACATGGTACCTGTGCCTGGCAGGGGTGCTACGGACCGTATCCAGTACAAAGCCAGACTGGGTACTGTCATCAGAAGCGGGAGTGTGTTGACTGGACACAAGTCCCTGTTGGGACTGTCCACAGCCACGTGCACATGGTCTCCTGGGGCGTTCCGATGACAGCACAGACCCAGCATTGCTGGGGCTGCTGCTGGCACTATGGGGGCATGCACAAGCCTGTTGTCGTCTGCGCCGACTGCCAGCTGCTGCTGGCATACGGCCACATCGACGCCGCAAACACCCACCATTGCCCTGGCTCATGGACATCTGGTTGTGGAACTGCTGTAATATTTCCCCACAACGTCTGTCTATGACATCGGTGAAGTTATGGATAGCATCCGCAATGTCACGCATACTGTCTGTCATGGCTTTGTGACATGCTCTGAGCTCCCTCAGACCCTGTCTGGTGTACCTTTCCATACGTGACTGTGCCTGCATGACAGTCCGAAACATAGCTGAGGTTGACAGACCTCTTTGGGCACGTCGGCCAGAGGCAGTATGCCCACAGATGCTCCCACGAGAACCCATGGGCAACTGTCTGTGTGGTACCATCAGAGGACCCTGCCCATGGCTGCTGTGTGGGGATGCATGTGCCACAGGTACCACATTACCCTGGTCTATGCCCACTGTATCCTGTCCATCACCTAGGGGCAATGGTGACAAAGGATGTACAGGCAGGATGACTGTGCACATTGATGGGGATGACAGCTGTGTACTGTCAATTGGCTGACCAATGGCAGACCCTGACACACCTTCCTGTACCATTACACAAATATCATCATTACCAGTAGCCGTGGCACAGGATTCAGGTTCCCTGCTGCAGGTCACCAGAGCATCCCCAGAACCTGTGGGATGAAGACAGGAAACACAGTTTACAGTCTCCAGACATTGTTACCAGTGATGCACTTATACACACACATGCACACATGCACACATGGACACATGCACACAGGCACACATGCACATGTGGACACAGGCACACATGCACAGATGTACACGTGGACACAGGCACACCTGCACACATGCACACATGCACACATGGGCACAGGCAGACCTGCACACATACACACATGCACACCCTGCAGTATACACACAGAGCACTATTGAGTTACACTACTGTTACTAGCATTATCAGGACTATTATAGGTTATGTTAAACACACTCACCAGCATGGATGGCCTGTCTTGCTGTAACCCTGGAGGGACCTGCAGAAATGATGAGATTAATGTAAGTGGGCACAACTGTGCCATTGATATTGCATATGATACAGTGTACAGAGCAGTCAGGTGTACATATGGCATATTACCTGCATGCTCCATGTTGTGCTGCTGTGTGGAACCAGCCTCCATCATAATGCAGGTGTACTGCTGTTGTTGTTCCGGGGCTGGAGCCACAACACTTAGGAGTAGCCCCTCCAGTCTGGTGAGGGGGGGATGTGTGGCCACCCCACCTCCTGTGGCGACCTGTTGCCTGTGGTTATCTGATGCACGCTGCCGGACACTTCAGATTAAATCACTGCAGTGATGTCGTACCTGCTCATATGTCCTGTTATGCGTGCCAATATCATTTACCCTACGGACAATGTCTTGCCACAGTGCGGCCCTCTCCTGCTGATTCTGACTGGTGCGGGAAAACAGGATGTCATACTCCCGCACCAGGCTCTGGTGGATCTCCTCATCTTCCGCCACAGAGTAGGCGGGGTTATGCTGTCGCGCCATCTCCCTGGAAGAGAACACAGACAGGATATCAGCAGACCATGTCAGCAATATATGGCACACATACTATACATGATACTCATGTGTAGTGATATACTACTGCTCCCATATGTTGCATGTGTGTGTGTCGTGGTAGATACACAGGTACATGTCCAGATATCAGTGCTCAGCCAACACCTCTGCAACAATACTTGCCACATTCCACACAACATAGTAGCATGCCCCATCGGTCAGCACACACTGACAGGTGCAATGCACAACCTCACTCTGGGGGTTCATCCCAAGGTACTGTATGTGGGACACCGTCCACTACTGTGATGTGGACGGACATTACTCGGCCTGGATATACATATCCCACCACCACCACCAGCACAGTAGACTACTTTGATATGTATGTGATTAGACAGTTATTCACTTGCTGGGACTGAGATGGTATCCATGCAGCACACTGGGCCAGTGGAAGCCACAAGCCACACTGCTGACCCCTTTGCAAATGCTTACCATGGACATGCCACAGATTGCATGGAACTTGCACACACATGTCTAACCCAGACCCTATGCACAAAGGTTAGGCATCCTGTCCGGTGGACCCCAGACAGAGGCAGATTGTATAACAATAGCAGGAGGCTACTGCAGGATAGAGCACATTCACATTAAGGGAAGGCATCTGTGGTCAACACTGGTACTACGCTATGGTCCATCATAACAACAGCCACAGCCTACTCTGGGAGGGGAAATGGACACAAACACTATGGATGACCACAAGGCCTTCTTCAGTTATGTTACACATATGGAACACATGCCTCAGATATGCTCTGTGTTAATCCACACCTACTTAACATTCACCAAACACACGGATATTGGCAACAATCTTGCAGACATGTTTGGTGCACATATCCCCCCTCCTTCTCCCCCACCATTAAAATATTTATCCCAGCTGGATGTAACCTCCCTATCATCTCACATGTCCAGGTGAGGACCGCCCTCAGCAGAGGAGAACACACAGCATCACTGTGACCTCGTGGTACCCCTGGATGTGTGCTACCGGCACTCCGAGAGGACATACCACCGCATATAACACTGATAGTTTATCTTGGCCATACTACAGGATATGTACTTGGACAGTGGCATACAGCAACAGTGGTCCCACACCACTAAGGGGGCACCTCGACTGACCCTGGGAATTACCACATCATATGCATAACGGGCCTGGTCTGCTAAGCTATGGAATTATGCAGTATGGGATGCATATGCAGTGACATCGGGTACCTGCAGACACTTGTTCCCAGACAGTGTGCCTTTGGGATGGACTGATCCTGACTTTTGAACCTGGCTGACCTTTCAAAGCAGTCACTACAGCCATTGCTGGGCCAACGCACAGACAAATGCTGCCAGGATCATGGCTTATGACTGATTGACATGTGATGTATGGTCATCCCCTTTTGGTGGAACTACTACACACAACATATCACATGGACATACCTATGGATACAGACCTATGACACATTTGGAGGGTTCACAGTATACACACTATTAATCTGCTACTTTGCATTACCTCTGTTTGTCGCAGCTGGTTGCGTTACCACAGCTTCTGCTTGCTGCTGCTACTGACAGTGTCTGATTTTTTTTTTTTTTTTTTTTGCTCTCTCTCTCTCTCTCTCTCACTTCTCGCTCTCCCTCTGTCTGCTTCCAGACAGTGCAAGGAATGTATTGCATGTGTGGAGTGTTAGCACTGGATGCTTTTGTAGGTATCTGCATAGGTCCATGTGATGGCATCTGCACCAATTGTAAGCCAGCATTTGCTAATTGCATACAGCCAGTTGTGTACTGATTGCAGTTCTCACTGTGATTTCAGGTCAGTGCTATAAAAGGGTATGTGGGATAGGCGTTGCCCTTTCAGATTGTGAGGGCGGGGACCATGCTGGTAGGCTGTGGACAGTGTTCTGTGAGTGTAAAGGTTAGTATCTCTCTCATGCTTCAGGCTGTGTTGTATATTCACAATTCTCCATTCCTCTCTCATGTTCCCTGTAGCAAGTGTGTATGCACATTGCCTCCTACAACTATATATATATATATATATATATATATATATATATATATATATATATATATATATGTACATATGCATACATATATCTATGTACTTTAACTGACCTTATTATCTACAAGCTGCCAACTAGCATGGCTGTTTCTGTTCACACACTACTATTATGGAAATCCAGTAGTTTTGACAGTAATTTTAAATGACATGCTTTGTGTACTACACGTCCTATATTCCCTTTACATTCATCCCTACTATTACATGTTATATTTATTTTAGCACAATGTTTTTGTATAAGAGTCATGGCTTAGTGGTAGGTCGTACAGACTAGTGTTTCCAAGGTCCTGAGTTCGGGACTGACAGTGGGATTTTATTTTTCTTTTGAACTGAGTACAGGACCTGTCAATCAAAGTGACTAAGGCACTTTTAAGCAGTTGTAACTGGGTTAGAGCTGGTTTGCGTGGAGCTCACGCATGCGCACTGGCGGTTAGCTCTGCGCACATATGCGCACACCCGCTTACAACCGCTTAACGGTGCTTACTCTGGCGCACACCCGCGCTATTTTCTTTGAAAGAAAAGAAAATGGGGAGACAGGAAAGTGGTGAAAAAGGGGTCACAAAGAGGGTAAGACAGTAGGGAAACAAGCTTGGGATGTGCAGGAGGGATGTAGGTAAGGCCCATAGCTGCCCATTTCTTCATCAGCAACAGCTGTGCATATGTATGTAATTTGGTGTGACATTTGAAACCTTCCACCCCTGAGAGAGGTGTCAGGACAACAATAATACTTGTTGTACAGCCAATTGTAATTGATAGGTTCCATGTCCAGCAGACATGTGTGCAGAATGGGCAACTATGTATGGGGCGTAATTTTTTTCTGGGTACAGAGTGCCCTTTTTTTTTTTTTTTTTTTTCAGGTGAGAGTGGTATGTCAGGTGAAGGAAGTCGGTACAGCTGGGGAGGTAGGTTGGGTAGGTAAACAGACAAGACAAACAAGACGCATACAGGGGCGGTGCATGACATGTGTGGGGGGGTTACACAATTGATGGGGGCGGAGGTTTGGATATCCAGAGCCCATGAGCTCACAGATGGCAACAGTGGAACTGATATCCCCACCCATAGGCAGTTGCCACTGTTCCTTCACTGCCCAGGATGGGGCTGTACTGGGGGCTGTGTAGGTGGGGCAACAGGCATGCCCATTAGTTGCGCCACCCGTGCCTCGAGCTGGCGTAAGAGCTCAAGAACAGAGTCCTGAATCTCCCTACACACCACAGTCCGGACGCTACGGAGGGTGTGTGGTAGTTCTCCTCCGGCCACACTTGCAGAGGGGGGGCGAGCCCCATCCCCTGCAGCGCTTCCACCCGCAGG
Organism: Protopterus annectens; assembly: GCF_019279795.1. NCBI lineage: Eukaryota > Metazoa > Chordata > Ceratodontiformes > Protopteridae > Protopterus > Protopterus annectens. Next base: position 106,846,187 of record NC_056725.1, read on the forward strand.
TGGCACAGGGCCACCGGAGGAGGGTCCTGACTCGGCACTAGTGCCAGGTGCACTCGCCAGCTGAGGTGGGAAGGTGGGTCCGCTGGAACCCCCCTTCCCTGTCGTCCTATGTTTTGCATTATGTCATGACAGTTTGGGTTAGTGACATATAATACCATTCACAATTAGTTGTAACAGCATGCATTAGTATTCCCATTAACCAAACACCCAGATATTCACACCATTGAACAGCGTGCATAACACATGCATAATTTGAACAGAAATACACAGTCCTACAACATGCAGGGGTAATTGATGGCAACAGGCCATCAGGTGCGGATGTATGAACAGGGCAGATGCATCAAGAGACATGCAGATATATATGACCCAACAGGACAAATGTCCAGGGGTGTTAATTGTGATTGCACATACCATTTTCACGTGGAATGGGTTATATGTGGTTATAGGGTGGGGTAAAGAAAGTAATATTAACACCTTTGAATAACAATACATATGCTGTACATTTCTAATAGCTACAGTTATATACACACTACTGTTCTAACTACAGTTTCCTATATGATAACTATTTCAACTTGGTGATAGAACTGTTACTGCAACATCAATATACATTTTAGTGTTCTTCATACACATTCATATCTAGCTTTGTTCAGCTACATCATCTTGCTACATTTGCTTTATATAGCTGTAGATAAGTGTGGATGTTTGGTATATCAGACAATCATCCTATCTGCATATTTCAGACTGAGAGCAACATATCCAGATTTTGGGATACACATTCCACATGCAGCAACACTTTGAACAGATTTCGCTGTTTGGTTTTGAATCTCACATGCATTTCATTCTGTCTTGACTGCAGTATACTTTATTCAGGGGTTATTACTACTGTATTGCTGGATTCATGACACTTTCTCACACTCTCTCACTTGCTTTCATTTTACTATTCAGGATGGTACTTACTTCTAAGCTTTATTGACATGTTTTACCTGTAGTTATTACAATCCTTTCCAGCAGTCTCACTTCTGTCATGTTTCAGTATTTCCACAGGGATATATTTCACACATGTGATTCCATCATCTTCTGCAGCTATACTTCTCAGCCTGCTGCAGGTTGTGTGCTATTTTCTTACAGGTAGGGCATTTTTATTTCAGAATATATGTCAGACAGTTTCATTTTTCGGTTTAACTTACAGGCTGAAATACACTTTTGTAATCAAGCATGACTTGCAGACACTTTCACACTGTTACTTGCAGATTTTATTCCTTACTGACTACACTGCACTCTTTTGTTGATTGTCATACTTTTATATTTCTTTACGGTTACTGGTAGTGGATTACTGACCTCCCTGGTGGTGCAACCGCACCAGCCTATTGCCATAGTATCTGAGGTTCGCAGAATGGACACCTGCAGCTGTAATATAAATGAAGCAATATTGGAATACACATCTCCATAATATCAGCTAGTTTAATTTCTTACATACATAATTAAATGTTACTTACTCAGTAGTGGGGCATTGGGTGTTTGCCGGGCCTCCTGGATCCAAATGTTCAGATGGTCCTGCTTGCGTCTCTTCAGGTCTGCATGGTGGTGATGGACCTGCTCACCAGTCCTTGGAATCCCTGTGGCACTGGTGAGATCATGAGCCAACTTGTCCCATGCCTCGGCCCTGTATGCTCCCCAGAGGACCTGGCCCTGCATGAGTTGGGCCTCATGATTATGGACTAGGAGCCAGACCATGTACCTGGACTCCTCAACACCCCACCTCTGTGCTCGGAAGCAACTACCCTCTCCTACTCCTGTCATTCTGCCTGCAGGTCAGTTCTTCAATCATTTATGTTGTGTATTCCCGCCTATGGGGCTTATATAGTCTATTTTTCCCGCACATATCTGTGATTGGCCATTTTGGAATTGTATCAACTTCAGTAAACCTGCATTGTCATGCTGTAGTTTGTATTCATTCCTATATATTAGCTATTATTGCATTTCTAGGTACTGCTGTCATGGCTTAGTGGTTCTGTACCTTGACTATGGTGTATAGTATCCTGGGTTCAAACCTGGCCACTGCTTTTTATTTTTCATGACTGTCTAGACATGCTGAGGGGTGTGTCTGTGTAAAGGCAGTTTTGATACGGCTTGCTCAACGTTGCCTGTCGGTTAGCTTGTTTGCCCGGTGCACAGCTCCGCGCAAATGAGGTATGCTGGTTTAAGCCTCATTTGGCTATCGGCATGCATATTACGCTCAGCTCAGTTAGGGGCACATAGATTTAGCGTGTTAGACCACTGCTCAGCTACGGGCACTCATTTTGCACCAGTTAAACCACTGCTCATCTACGGGCAGATGCACTCATTCTGTTAAACTGTTGCTCAGCTATTAGCACATCTGGCATTTTTTATTCTTTTGTTACCTCACATGTTTTCAATATAAATGGGCTATTTCATTACATTTTACATAAATTGTGGTTTTATGTGTACATATTTGTCAGGGACTTGTTTCCTGCTTATTTTGCAAAAAAAAAATTGGTGTTGTGGGGGCTCTAACCATGACTGCCTGCTCTTCAGCCAACATCTCTACCACTACGCTATTGCTTCCTGGCTTATTTTGTATATTTAGTTCTTATATGCTTTCCCACTGACTGCTAACTGTAGCTGCACTACGGGCACGCCTGCGCAAACGAGCGCACTCACGGTTAAACATTTTTACAATTTAAAAAAATATATAAAACATGTTTATTTATATGTTTTCTGTTCATAGTCTGTGGGGGCATGTGTTGTGTTCTGTTTATTCACATTTCCGTGGACTCTGTCGTGAGTGTTTACTTTGGGTACTTTTCCTCTTTTGGGGGCATGTCCGCTTACAAGGCTCGGCCTACGGACACGCCTCCTACTGTCTTACATGGACCGTGTTGGCCTTAAGTGTGATTCAGCATGCTCTCATTAATATGCAGAGCATGATGACATCACTCCATTTAACTGCAGCCTCCGTGTATGAGTTATAACTCTTACATGGAGGCTTTGTGAATCCTGCCCAATATATTAAAAAAAAAACAGTGTTGCCCAAGATTAGGTACGGACCTCCTTGAAACTGACTCCATGTATAGATCTGCAGTTGTGGCACTGCATACATATCTGCTGGCCTCATCTGATCCAAATATACTGAAAGTTCTAAAGCATGAGGAGAGAAAATCTAAGATGACAGCTTTGCTTAGTTTAGCAGAAGCATTTTAGAATAAAATAAGAATGGAAATCAAACCAGAAGAAGGCAAACACACAGGGAGAAACTGAAAGTACAAAAAAAGGAAGAGAAAAAAGAAAGAAATGAAGACAGAAAGAATATAAGGAAAAGGGATCAGAAGAGAAGGAAAGAAAACTGGAAATTCTACAGATACAACAAGTATTGGATCATCCTCATGTTGACCAAGATTTGACACAAGAATGGTTAAGGACAGGTGAATTGAAACCAAAGCATAAAAGGTTAATAGTGGTGGCCCAGGACAGTGGACTGCATGAACATTGGTTTACAAACTACATTGAAAAATGTGGGGGAAACAAACAAATAAAGAGTCTGTAAAACAGAATTGGAAACAGTCGTACATCTTGTCACTGGGTGTGATAAATAATGGCAGAGGGAATGTACACTGAATGGTTCAATAATGTGGAAGACTGTTGTACTGGGGATTGTGCCAACACTGCAATAGCTGAGAATCATTGGACACATGAACCACAAAACATAAGAGAATGGTGACGTTTATATCACATCAGATCACCTATTAGCAACAGTTAAAAAATAGATGGGAGAAAACCAGATATAAGGGCCCATGAAAAGAAGACAAATGTAGCATTTATCATTGAAGTTCCTTATCCAGTGATTACAGTGTCTCATATACAGAGAGACATAAAGTCATAAAATGCCAGGATGTGCAAGCAGAAATGAGAGTAATGTGGAAGAAAGATCCCCAGGCAGTTCCAGTAGCAGTAGGAACAACAGGACTAATAAAAGAGAATGTATAATCATACTTAAATACACGACTAATACAAACAACCTAAAATTAACTGCAGAAGGAGGCAATTCTGGGTACATTGTGGGAGCCGAGAAGCTCAGACTTGGCGAACATTAAAAACTGAAACAATGCTAATTTCATGAACTCTTATATCCTGACTTAGGAATGACATTCACTTGGAGAAATTAAACCAGTAGAAAATGTAATGCAGATAAACTCACAAAGGGCAACCACTGATAATATATTCATAGCCTTCCTTCACACCATTCCATTGCAACACTGAAACTATGCCATATTGTGAGGAGTGGAGGGGTTCACTAATACTTAAGTGTTGCTTTTCTGAAACTGATGCAGAAAACACATTTTACTTAACCGCTAGTACATTTAAAAGATACTTCAAAATAAATATCATCTCTTGCAGTACCATAGCTAGTATTCTCTGTGCAAAGATGTACACATGTACTTCTGGACCAACCTGTTCCTATTTGGTGCAATTATGATGTAGAATACGTGTGTGCATGTGTTTGTGTGCGTGTGTGTGTGTGTGTGTGTGTGTACTTTCTCAGGAGAAACCTAATTTATGAGAAATATCATCTAGCTCCCTGATGACTGTCTCACAGAATGCAGATATCCAAATATATTCTTGATGTCAACACTTACTGCACTGGCATACTTTCTCAGAAACACCCAGAAGTAGGAGTGATGTCCTTTAAGGTGCCTAATGACTGATTCATATACTTCAGCTACTAAAAGCCTTTTAAGATTCAGAATATTTTCAATATTTTAATTTCCATTTACTGTTTGCAAAAATAACTCTTTCAGTCTTGTCTAAGGTTAATACTCTGCTGTGGGCATATCCCTTGACCACAGTATTATGTATAGGAAATGGTTCTATTTGCGTCATTCAAAAAACACAGTTCTGTCAAAACTGAAACAATAATAAGGATTTTCTGTATATGATGGCGCTTTGGGAGTTCAGAAAATGTTAACTTTCTGTTTAGCACAGCAGCTGGACAAGCAAACCTTTCTAATGTGTCTGCAAAGATGTCCTGTTTAAGAGAAACAGATGTGCAGTATGCTTTTAGCCATGCCACTTAACTATCCAGATGTTTGCTTTATAGTTTTGTTCTGTTTCTCATAAATTATGACATTTTCTGGCAAATCACAGAAGAGTGAAGTAATTAAATGACGTAAATTTGAGTTTTGAACTTCATATTCTTCAGAAAATGCATTTTAATACAATACTTGTAATTTTAGCAACTTTCAAGTTAATAAGAGCAATATTTAACATCTCTCCCTGATTTTGGGCCTTTGTCCCCATTAATTTTGGCTTTGTCCAGATTTCTTGCATTTAGAGCTTGAGAGATATACACTGCAGACTTGCACCTTTACTCATATAAATTCACAGACTAATTTTCTTTACTTGCTTGCAAAGCATTTTATGTCTAGTATGTTTTCCTTCCTCTTTCATTTTATGCTTTATGTTTCCTCGCCATGTAGCTTCTGTATGAATACCATGTGTTGCTTACTTGTTCATTTACACATCTTATTGTTAGCTTGTTTCTTATCCTTGGTAATGTGTCCAAAGTTTGTGCGAACATCTGTTAGCCAGCTTTAATAAATCCTTTTTTCCTTTCTGCGGGTCTTCCTCACTACTCAGCATGACACTGCAGAATGTATAACAGCAAGGCAATGTGCACAATGAACTATGTAGATATCAGAATGGTGAATGCCTCAAATACATTTGAAGAGCAGCTCATAAAACACATCTACGCTTAGATCACAGTCATGAAATTTAGATATACCTACGCCACACCCCTTTTTGTGATGCTTTACAAATAAACATATTTGCACACAATTATATAAAATAAAGGAAAGTATATCTTATCACTGAGTGGTGATTGCAAGTATGTGACAAAAGAACTTTAGCTCCCACCAAGTTAAGGATATCTTAAGCTCGCCTGTTGCATTAAAAATGAATCTTAGGAAGGTAACCAAATATCTCTGTAGTGGAATAGCACAGGACTAGAATGACAATTTAATATTTAGTTTTTAGCGCTTTCATTAAGGAGACCCATTACATGATTTAATGTTAAAACAAATGTCAACAAGTGCAAAACCTATTCTTACTTACCTTTACTTCAGCAAACACACCTGCCACAATGTTGTTGTATCCTTGAATCTTCACTGTCCAACAATTTCAGCCAAAACTATGTGTACATTGGGGCTTTTTATTATTGTTTATATACAAAACAACTGAGAAGAGAGAGAAAAAGAAAATACATTTCACTGCAAGTGGGCATCTATAAGTATTAATAAAAGATGTTGAGAACACCATGATAAAAACACCTATTTCACACAATTGCTAATATAAAAAGAAAGTGAGGCAAACCAGTTACATAACAGCAAATGATGTTGACTTGTGTGTAATATGTACTTTTGATACATTAGTTTGGTACTTATGCATTTCAAGAATTGAAAATTCATCACCGGTGTCCACGTTGCAACCAAAATCACTCTTGCTTATCAGACACTCGTTAACCACGCTATCCCATAGCTAAGATTATTTTCTTTAAGGAAAATGCATAACATAATTTGATTTAGCCTTTTTCTATGTGTATGTGTTGGGGGGCATATATAATTGCTACGGGGTCTTCCTTATTTTGGACCAGCTATTACTGGTGGATCCATTACAATAGACAATGGTAGAGATGATAGATCAACTCATGTAAGGGTTTCTTTACCATATAGTACTGATTGTCCAGCAATCAAGAATATTATTACAAAACACTGGCCTATTCTCTGTACTGATGACACCATTGGCAAACTTGTGGGGACTAAAACCTCTTTTTTATATAGGAATAAATTGAATTTAAGGAGAATGCTATGCTATTCAAAAAGGGATGAACAGTCAATGCCTCTTGAACACACAAAACCATGTGGACGCTGTAACTATTGTAATTCTCTTGACCCCAGCCCATTTTTTGAACATCCTGATATGCACACTAACTTCAACATACGTGCTGTAGCTACCTGTGATACTACTCATATAGTTTATTTGGCAGTGTGCCAAATATGTGATGCATTTTATGTTGGCAAAACCAATCGTCGATTTAAAGACAGGATAAGAGAACATCTTTACCACATTAGGAAGGCTTCACCTCACAATGCCTTAGCTAAGCACGTAGCCCAAACAGGTGCTGAACATTATTTTTTATTTAGAGCTCTTGAGAACATTAAACCCAATATACGAGGAGGTGACATCAGGAACCATACTGAGAGCAAGGAGAGTATGTGGATAGTTAGATTGAGAGCAGATAGGGGTTTAGGTCTCAATGAGAGAGCCTCTATTAAACCTATGTTAAACAAACAGAGGAATGTTTGTAGATTTTATAATAAATGATGAAATATATATGTTTTTATCCCTTGAAATATATTTCTTTTGACATATATATTTATATATACATATTTATTAGAGCATCTTGAGTGTTCATGGAGAGTTTTTATATGTATTTTTTATATGTATTTTTTATATCTACTTTGTCATTTTATACATTTCAGCATGTTTATATGTGCATATATTTTTAAGCTTAGATTGACTCATGAATACGTAAACAAGAAGCAGCTTTTGATAGGCCAATAGGAGATGTTTTAACTGTATAAATGTAGCCTATGTACTTGAAGGTCTTTGTTACATGATCTGATGAAGCTCAATGGAATGAGTGAAAGCGCTTATCTGACCTGCAGTGGAATTAAAGTTGGATTTTAACCTGAGGATTTTGCCTTTTCATTCACACTTGTGACTCTTCATTTACAGTTGGATTTTAACCTGAGGATTTTGCCTTTTCATTTACACTTGTGACTCTGCATCAGCCTAGTTGCTCCTTTTGGTTTTATTAACATTATTCAAGTTTATCTGGAGTACTGGGCGTTTATCCTGTTTGTCAGCGAGTGGTTTGTTCCTAATTTATTTATACGTCAACTTTTTTCAGACTCAGGTTGTGAGTACTGTCTAATTAAGTGACTTGCTCAGAGCCACACAGAAGGCAAATTGGGGTTAAAAGAATGAAACCCATGAACAGTGGAAGTAGCTCATTCATGCATATACACAGTTCTTTTTGTTTCATTAGTGTTTTGTCAGAGAATTATAAGCTGTATACTGACAGACATGTCAAATAAAGGCATCATTTCAATTAGTGCATATATATGGTGCATGTTCTGGTGAAACTAAACTTATTTTCCAGAGAAACAAAGAGCTCATTCAGTGTTCACTGCATTGTATTCCACAGACCTTGTTTTCTTCATTGTTTATTAAGGTTTTTATGCCTGTTGTATTTCTGAATTTACCTAACTTATTTGCCCCAGTGATCTTTTCTTTGAGTTTATTCCATTTATATAAAGCAAAAAAAAAAAAACTGCTCTACCACAACTGCCTGTCAACCAAGTCAAATTTCCACAAATAACTGCACACAAAAAGTAGTGAGTGCTCTCATCCACTTCTTTCACCTGCAATTCTTTACAATCAATAAAAGCTTATTATTTTTCCTGTGAAGCCATTTTTGGAAATTTGTCCTGGGCCAGTGACCATATAAGTCAGGCATGGGCAAACTACGGCCCGGGGGCCACATGCGGCCCGTTAAACGTTTTGATTCGGCCCGCCAAACTTGGCACCCCTTCATTTCCAATTTTTCTTTTCTTTTTTTTAAATTTTCACGCTGTCGGGCTGCCGTCATCATGTGCGCAATGACGTCAGCACCGTCAGGCTACCAGCCAGTCGGAATTGAGCTCAAGGAGCTCGCATCATCATTCCGGCTGGCGGGCGGTTAAGTTAACAGTCAGCGGGAATGCAACATGTGGAACAGAAGAGGCTGACTCGGCGAGCCCTGAAACAAATTCATGGCAGCAGCAAAGGGGCCAGGGATATAGCGAGCTCACGGAGCTGGGATTAATGGCGTTAGCAGGCTGGGGGATACAGCGAGCCCTGAAACGGAGCCGGGCCCAGGATTAATGGCAGCAGCAGCAACATGAGGATGGATTGAACAGAAGACGCCGAGCACTACTCAGGGTAAGAGAGAGAGTGAGAGTGTGTGTGTGTGTATGCGATAGGAAAGAGAAAGTGAGTGAATCACTGAATGCAGGTTTGAAAGGTGGTGTGTGTGTGTGTGTGTGTGTGTGTGTGTGTGTGTGTGTGTGTGTGTGTGTGTGTGTGTGTGTGTGTGTGTGTGTGTGAATGATCAGAGAGAGAAAGTGAGTGAATGCAGGTTTGAAAGGTGAAGTGTGGGTGTGTGAGCGATCGGAGAGAGAAAGTGAGTGAATGCAGGTTTGAATTGTGAATAGTGTGTGTGTCTGAACGATCGGAGAGAGAAAGTGAGTGAATGCAGGTTTGAATTGTGAAGAGTGTGTGTGTGAGCGATTGGAGAGAGAAAGTGAGTGAATGCAGGTTTGAAAGGTGAAGTGTGTGTGTGTGTGTGTGTGTGTGTGTGTGTGTGTGTGTGAGCGATTAGAGAGAGAAAGTGATTGAATGCAGGTTTGAAAGGTGAAGAGTGTATGTGTGTGTGTGAGCGATTGGAGAGAGAAAGTGAATTATGAAAGCTGACAAGATTGTGTGTGTGTGTGTGTATAGATTGCAGCATCACTGTTCAAAACCTGCTGAAGTTAAATAGATGTCCAGTTTCACTGACAGAAAATGTATCTGCGTGTAAAATGATTTACTAGCTTATTAATTTAAGCTCTCCTAAAAGTACACTATTAAGTAGGTAAGAAGAAGCAGTTATTACTGTGTTCTGTTTGGTTCACAAGGGAATAATATGTAAGCAGGCACTTGAATATATAAGTCCCCTCCTTGTCTGTGCAGCATTTTCCATAAGTCCTAATATTACTTTTGATTTAAAATGCCCCAAAGAATGTGATGCACCTCAGAAGCCATTGTTAAAATTCCTATACTGTATTCATATAAAAATAGAATGAAAACAGAGGTATTAAGCTATTTTTATATGCTGTACCTAATACAGTTTTGTGCATTTATGTCTGATTTGTATTTTTATGCTTTTAATTATTTTTGTTATGTTTTATTCACTGGGTTTCAGTAGTTGTATTGCAATTAAGGCTTGACCGAAAGTGAGTCCTAGTGGTCCAGCTCACCTGCCTGAAAGTTAAATCTGTTAAATGGTTTCATGGTCATTGGAGTCCAGTTTTGTTCATTGGGAATTCATTGTAGTGATTTGTTGTATTGATTTGTCAGTGATGTAAAAATGACTGTGCAATATTTAGTCCCACATAGTCTCAACATCATCCCATTATGTCCTTGCTATAAATTAAAGCAATCTGTAAGTGTTACTATGGGTGTGCCATTTTTTTTTCTTTCTTTCTTATTTACAGTCATTAAGGCCAGAGTGCAACATGCATACATTATTCTTTGGCCAGGAGAAATGGATGAGACAAAGGTGGCAACCATGTTAATAATTAAGTAGACTTTTATGATGGAAATGTTCTGAATTGGGCAGTTTTGTCATTGCTGATTCATGCATTTTGTTTTATTGCCTACTGAAAAAAATGTTCAAACAATAAATTTAAAATGTGCTCTCTCTGTATAACAAGTGTGCTGTATCCCACAATTCCAGTGGAGTGGGTGAGGTTACATAATTATGTATGCAAATTTTATGTTAAACAGCATACAGATTTGTACCTATTTTTCATGGGCCTGTTCCGGCCCCTTTGTCAAATGTTAGAACTCAATGTGGCCCACGAATCAAAAAGTTTGCCCACCCCTGATATAAGTGAAGTTTTTTTTCTTTTTTTTTTTGACTTTAGACAGTGAACAACATCTTCAACAACCTTCAACACATTTTTGCTCATAGTTTGCTCCACGCACCCATCACTACTGTAGAAAAGAGGCACTTTGTTACTTAAAAAACTCTTCCAGCTGTATTCCATGACCAGTGAGTGTTTCCTTTTGGGAAATATACAGCAATTTTGTATAGTGATTGCACTTCTAACAATGAAGCTATCATGCCCTCCCAACACACGTTTTAACATAAGGCAATACAAATTAATTTGCCTTAGTCATTCTCATACTTCTCAACTGTACAGATTTTCCCAAAATGTCCAGATTTTGGCCTAATATTTTAGTCCATTTTTCATAAAATTGTGGCTTTCTGGCAAATTAGTGGTAAATAATTAGAGTAAAGTTTGAAAATAATGACAGACACTTGAGTTTCAGACTTCATGTCCTTCAGAAAATGCATGCTAATGCAAAACCTGTTATTCTATCAACTTTTTAAGTATGTAAGAGCAATATTTAAAAATTATCTCTATTTTTGAGCCTTTGTCCCACTTTTATTTATGGATTTGTCCAATTTTCTTGGTCTAAGAGGTTTAGAGATATGATCATTCTTCATATGTCCTGTGGCTTAGTCACTAAACTGGCTGATTTGTTCCTACTTGAACTGCTACCTTTCTGCCTAAATATTTGTAGGCACTCACCCTCCATTGATTGAGCACTTTTTTCCAGTGGAGTCTTCATCTGAGCATCTACAATGATACAATCATCATCTCCTTCCTTCACCTTCTCATGTGTTTTGCTGTGGATCTCTGCAGCCTAGTAGGATTTATGATCCATTATTTTGATGTTTTATGAACATCAGACATGATCACCTATGTTTGATTTGGATTCGTGATAGATCAGCAACACTTTAACTGAATCCTATTTCAGAAAACAATATTTCTCTGAAGCCACATTTAATGAACCTCAAAGCATTTTTGCAGGACCCCTGCTCCCCTCCATGTGGTAAGAAATCCCCATATCTAGTAATTTAAGTATACCTACTCCGAGGTTGCACAACAGTGGAGAAAAGGGAATTCTCTACTATAGCACATTTTTAGAATTCTCATAATTCTATCTCAGCTGTTTCACTCTACAACATTTCTGAAGTTTGTCAATAACTAATTTCTGTCTTTTCCACATCTTCAGGAATGTGTGATATTCTACAGATTTTTCTTTAAACAGATAGAAGGTAGAGATCCCTTTCTAGACCTAAAGTAAATTCAGAGAACACATCAACTCTATGGTAAACATATTAATCAGCTTCACTTCCTGAGGCACATAGCCCCAAGTTTCTAATCCAAGTTACTATGTTGTGGCCTTTTCCTATATTATGCATCACATTCTTCAATACTGTTAGGTACAGAATGGAGGTTTTCATTAAAATGTAGCCATGTCACACTAAATGCCTCCATTCCCAACCTTCATGAGCTACAGAACTTAATTATGATGTCAAGCAAGTGTGAATTATCTCACAAATTCCCTTGAATTTGATTGCTGTTGTTGCAGGTAGCACATCCATACCTCTCAACTGTCCAGATTTTTGCCTCATAGTTTTGGTCTGCTCCTCATAAAGTCTGTGGTTTTCTGGAAAAGCGCTGAGGACTGGAGTCACTAAATAATGAAATAAATTTGAGTTTCAGACTTCATATCCTTAAGAAAAAGCATGCTAACACAAAAGCTGTTATTCTATCAATTTTCTAAGTTTATAAGAGCAATGTTTAAAACCTGTCCCTATTTTGGGGTACTTGTCTCCTTTTATTTTAGGCTTCATCCAGATTTCTTGAGATAAGAGGTTGAGAGGTATGAGCACATCATCTGGGTAAAATTCTTATAATGTATGTGATCACAACAGGACATAGTACATTTCAATGAATTTCACATCAGTGAAGTAACAGGAACACAGTTAATTGAAACACCTTCAATAAAAAAAAAAATCACAGAAAAAAATACCAATGTGTCTTCTTGTATGAGGGCAAAGTCCTTTGTCTCACTCCTTCTGTGCAGTGATGCTCTCTCACACCCTTGCTAAAAAAGGTACCCAATGCCAAAATCCTCAAATTTTAAGAAAAAAAATTCATCAAATGGATACCAACCTTGTTTTTCTGTCATAATCTTTTCAACAAATGTGTCACTGATGAAAGCAATAGATGTGTAAGTACCTGTGTGTGTGTGTGTGTGTGTGTGTGTGTGTGTGTGTGTGTGTGTGTGTGTGTGTGTGTGTGTGTGTGTGTGTGTGTGTGTGTGTGTGAGAGACATCTCATAAAAATGAAAGAGCATGTCTGTCAGTGGGACATAATGTTCTGTATTGCACTCCCCTTCTTTCAGGTGCAGTGGTACTGGGATTACTGCTCTTGATGTTTGTAGAATTCACAACATTTGCTTGCTGTGGTAAGGAGTTCTCACTGTCTACTCTTGCTGGCAAGGGAAGTGCAATGTTTCTTGAAGGTTTATATGGAAGAAAGTTCTGGGGTTGATTTACTTGCATTTAAGATATTTGGCCAAACAGAGAGAGAGAGAGTGATAATCATATAACTCTATGTATTTATGATAGTTGCATAATTTATTAAATATGTGCATGGGAATGTTATGTTTGTCAAGGACATTCTCAGTCATATTCTGAAAATGTTTTAAAAAGAAATGTTGATGGGATATACAACACCACAACTATTGTTTATATACTGGTTTCATAAAGCACAGATCAAGACAGAGGCCACCGTTCAAACATTAACTGAAATGTGAACCCCACTTATATGATTTGGCACTTGGCATTCAGGCTGATATGTGTGCTCTCTGGCACAAACAGCATTTATCATCTAAGACCGGTACTCAAGCACCTTACACCTCATGTAGGCTGCTGCCCATGTTCAAATTCAAACATGAGTTTGGGCAAGTAGCTATGCAATGGGAGCACTGCTGACACCTGAAGTTATATATCAGTTTAGGCAAGCTGCTGTGGAGATGGAGCCAGAGGGGGTTGGATGATTGTGCAGAGCAGAGGTTTGAGGATTAGGTAGCAGAAAAGGAGTTTTAGGTATAAGAAGGAATGTTAGAATTTTAGCTTTAGGGAGTGGGAAAGGAGTTTTAGGTTTAGAAATGGGGCTGAAATTTTAAGTTTAGGTAAGGGGAAGAACTAAGTAATTCAGGAGATTGAGGCAGTAAGAGTACAAGCCTTGCCTATTCAAGCAAGTGGAAGTGAGCAAGTCTATCATGAGCATATAGAATGCGGGTGCTTGTAGAAGACCCAAAACGTGTGTGGGTATGGCTGTGTGTGTGTGTGTGTGTGTGTGTGTGTGTGTGTGTGTGTGTGTGTGTGTGTGTGTGTGTTAATCCTGTAAGTGTGCCAGAGCAAATACTCTATTTTCTTTTACAATCTAGGCCAAAGGTATGGATAAACACAGGTACACAATGGTTAATAGTAGTTTTATACTACATGCACAGAAATGCTCAGTACTTCGACATATTGAGTGTTAGCACAAGCTACAGCTCAGTGGTATGCACTGTTACACACCCAACCATTTATCACTTTCAAATAGTGGCATGCACTCGATCTGTATTGTAGCTATAGTGGTTAGAGATTTCCTGTTTTGTCCTACACCAACACACAGACTTTCAGCAAAATGACATTTGTAACCAGCTTTCCTATGCATGGTGAAGTGGAAAGTGGAAAAGTTTCAACACATTGATTTTTATTTATAAGTTTGGAACTTTCAATTTACTTTTTCTGTTGAATATTATGCTAATGCAATTCCTATTTGTATAATGGAAGTGGTTTGAAGTGCTTGGACATTTCCTTTTCATCCTTAATTGTGCAATCGTGGAATTAATATATATAAGTAAGAAGAATGCAGAAGATTTGCCCTCTGAAAAAAATAGCATTGTTTTCTCTGTGTGGAAGATTAAATCAGTTATTTTTATTCAGATTAACCTTCAAAAAGGTTGATTGTTGTTAGTTAATATCTAATAAAAACTGAAAAAAATAAAAGTTAAAATCTAATAATTTAAAAAAAAAAATAAGTTTGATTTTGATGAAATGTAGAACAAGGTTGTAATCATACAAACAGGCTGAAAATTCATGTTACTTGCATTTGAGTATTGTATACTAACATACATCCCTGCAAATGTATATAATTAATTGGTTTAGTTCAATGTGAATCTGGTTTTAGTTAGAAGATACATATTATGAAGGAAAAATGTTTCATAAATACTTCAACATGACTCAGTAACAACTTACAAAGCATTTAACAGAATAAACATAGACAATAATATAAAAATATTTATATATCTTATATTTTACATAGCAACATGGCACACTGATTATTTGTATTCACTAGCTTGTGCTCCTCCTAACATATTCCACTATCTAATTATGCACTTAGCCAAAATTTTAAAATAAAGCAGAACAAAAATGAAAGAAGATTGCCAGTTATGAGTACTGCATTTAACTTCCTCACTGAATTCCAACCCATATCTAATTCATATACTATTGGCTGCGATGGAGCAGTGGTTAGCATTGTCGTCTCACAGCAAGATGTTCTCCAGCTCAGTTCTTGGCTAGAATGCCTTCTGTGCAGAGTCTGCATGTCCTCCCTGTAGTCAAGTAAACTTTAAAGACATGTAGGTAGGTGCATGAGTGTGTGTGCCTTCTGTGAAGGTTGGGTGCCGGGCTAGCAACTCAACATGATAAATATCCACTGGCAATCAGGAGTATACCAGTGATCCGCTGTGAAGACCCCTAACCAGGAAAAGACGAAAGACTTTTTTTATCTAGTTCTTATACTACAAAATTTCCTTACACTTCCTAATAATCATCTTCCCCAATTTATGCAAAAAAGTTTCACTTATTTTCCAGTATTCTCAGTAATAGAAAAGAAGGGAAATACGCACAGATTCTCAAGCACCCCTCCCATTCTTTTGACCAACACTTCTACATCACATTTCTGTCCCTAATCTTTGCATCATATCGTTTTCATGGTAACCACTTAGAAACACACATTTGCCAAATGGCTTTCTATAAGCTTTATTTCATCTGTCATCATCATCACATATTTAGCTGCTAGAAAAGTCTTAGATATAAATATGTGAGTAATTGTTTTCTTAGTCACAAATATTAACAGAAAAAATAATGCACTTTTTCAAATCATAATGAATGTCATGTCACAGTATGGAGAGTCTCCTCCTAGTTGGTGTCAGCGTTAGTGTGAGTAAATAATTTTGTGCACAGTGTTCTAATGGGTTTACCTGTGACTCCTAGAAGCACATACCTTCGGCTCACTATTTTCTGGAAGATAAATGTGGAATGGTGAGAAAGAGAGAATGAGAAGAGGAAAAAGCTTAATAAGTGTTCCACTGACTCACACAATCCAAGGCAGCATGGTGAAACTCAGAATGATATTCATTTTTTGGAATAAAACTCCTTGGTGGCATACCTGTCATTGACTTGTAGGATAGCTATTCTAATATGCTATGTCTTTGTACATACTGCTGTATATACAAAATGTTATGTTCTTTGATAAATGTTAGGAAAGCTTTTGTATTAATTAGAGAGCTTTCTTTAATTAACAGTTACCTGAGAAACCTTAATGCATAAAAGGAAGGACTATGGACCTGGAGCAGGAAGAGTTTTGTGGCTAAAAAATGGTTCTGGGAGGCATGCTGAAGAAGTGAAAAATAACATGAAGGAGCCACAGGCTATTTGGCGATATTCTGCTGAAGAATCCAGCAAGGTAGGAGATAACTTACAGTATTTTGGGGCTATTCCTGCACTAATATGAGAGACTGCTACGCTGTTGTGTTATTGTTGTTCTTACCTTGAAAAAGAGTTTGTACCACTAAACTGTTATTTTTTTCTGTATGTTAAAACCTGTTATTTTATGGAAACATTGTTATTTTGCCTTATTTTAATGCTGGAATGCTTACATCCCATCCCAATGGTCTACATTTTTTTTTTCAAAAATGGGTAATTATATCTGTCAGTTCATCTTTAAATGTTAAACTTGAAGAAGACCAAAAAATATGTTCCCACATACCCAATGCACCCTATCCACATCTCCAACACTGAGATTCCGAATATGAAAACATTTCCGTCAACCTCTATCATATTCATTAATATTCGTGAAAATACTTCCATGCAAATATTCTGAAACAATAGAAAGGAGATAAAGCTAGACTAGGGTGGGAGAAGTTGTAATGCTGTAGGAAGAGGGTGGTTTAAATCTACTGAATCCAAACCTTTCAACTTCTTAGTGCCAGAAATTTGGATAAAGCATAAAATAATGGGGGACAAAGGCCAAAACAGGGACAGATTTTAAATATTGCTCTTACAGACTTAGAATAACAGGATTTGTACTGGCATATATTTTCTGAAGGATGAAGTCTGAATCTCAAATGTATGTCATTATTTAATAACTTCAGTTCACAGTGATTTGCCAGAAAATCAAAAATTTTATGAGGAAAAGACCAAAAATATGAGACAAAACTCTGGACATCTTGCAGAAATCTGGACAATATGATGCATATTTGGGCACCAAACAATCTTTCATGTCTTCATATCTATCTCTGTTTCTAACAGTTGACATCATTACTCTTTTAACTTTGTTTGCCTTGTTTACATTAAGGTCTGCTAGTGCCTTGTGTGCCCTATTAACTAACTTTTTTGTAAGTGCGGCACGCCATTTCCAATGATAATGTAACAATAAGCACTGATGCCCTTTCTAACAAATCTGCTGACACTAGATGTCAGGCCACATCAATCAAACCTTCCTGGGTCATTAATACAAAAAATGTAACTTATATTTCTGCTGCACTTGTGATCAGCTACACAATTTTTTATTCCACTTCAATCCTGAAGGTTATTATTTTTTTACTTCTCCAGTGTTCATAACTCTTCTTCTCTTGTATTCCCAGTGTACTGTCCCTTATATGTAACAAATATATTGCCTAGAGATTTATCTCATGCCAGTTGCAACTATCCCATGCCTATTTATTAAATTATGCATACAATCTACTGCCTGCCTTACCATATAAGGCTGCTTAATTTTCCTGTAATCCAATACTGAAAAGGCAGTTATATCAAAACTGTCTTCCTGTGTTGTAAACAATCAAACCAATGCCTTCCACTTTGCATCATTATTTTAAACCAAAACAAATACATTTCCTAAATGTATGCAGCATCATTTTATAACCAGAGATCTGGTACATTTAAACCACCCTCTTCCTACAGCACTTCAACTTCTCCCACACTAGATTTATCTCCTTTCCATATTCTCTTGAATTTTATGTATTGATTTCTCCCAAGTCTTCTCTGATTGAATCACTAAATGCGCTTAATATACTTATCTTTCCAAAAAAAGTCGAGTAGATTATGAAAAGATTTTTCAAAGGTGGAAATGATAACATGGGAGTTGGTTCAGAGGGGACAAGTGATGCACTTTTATGTCTGTTTTTGTTATATAAAAGTCAAGCACTCCTGTGAGAAGCACTAGGCGATATTTTGATATCAGTAAGCAGTACAATGTTAGACTATATATATAGAAATATATATATATATATATATATATATATATATATATATATATATATAGATATAGATATACACACACACACACACACACATATATATATATATATATATATATATATATATATATATATATATATGTGTGTGTGTGTGTGTATAGATCTCCAACAGTTTATCGAACTTTCAGAACTCCAAAGAAAGTATGACTGAGATCATAGGTTCAAAGTTGTGAAACTTCGATAAACTTTGCAATGAGATCGCTGTACAGCATGGTACTCAGAATTTGCCATTTTCCTCACTGTAGTGTGATCTTGGAGTTGGTATATTTAAGTAGCAGGGGATGTGGGAGGGGGTGCATTTTTGTTTGTTTGTTTTTTATTTTACTTTCAAAATTTCAAAACTTCGAACATATGGTCTCGGCCATATGGCAGATATATATATATATATATATATATATATATATACATATATATATATATATATATATATATATATATATATATATATATGTGTGTGTGTGTGTGAATGAGAGGGAGGATAGAGGAATGTTGAGGATGCAAGGAGTAGAGGTGACAAAGGTGGATGAGTTTAAATACTTGGGATCAATAGTTCAGAGTAATGGTGAATGTGGAAGAGAGGTGAAGAAGAGAGTACAGACAGGATGGAGTGGGTGGAGAAGAGTGTCAGGAGTGATTTGTGACAGACAAGTACCAGTAAGAGTGAAATAAGGTCTACAAGAGGGTAGTGAGACAGCTGTGTTATATGGGTTGGAGACAGTGGCATTGACAAAAAGTCAGGAGTTAGAGCTGGATGTGGCAGAGTTAAAGATGTTAAGATTTGCACTGGGGGTGACAAAGGTGGACAGGATTAGGAATAAATAAATTAGAGGGTCAGCCCAGGTTGGAAGGTTTGGAGACAAAGTCAGAGAGACAAGATTGCATTGGTTTGGACATATGCTGAGGAGGAATGCTGAGTATATAGGGGAAAAAGATGCTAAGGATGAAGCTACCAGGTAACAGGAAAAGAAGAAGGCCTATTATAAGGTTTATGGATGTGGTGAGAGAGGACATGCAGGTGGTTGGTGTGAGAGAGCAAGATGCAGAGGACAGGAAGAAATGGAAGCAGGTGATCCGCTGTGGTAACCCCTAACGGGAATAGCCGAAAGATGATGATAATATACACACACATATATATATATATATATATATATATATATATATATATATATATATATATATATATATATATATAGATATGGGAACTGGATTGTTAGTGACCTTAATCTTTAATGTATGTCGTTATTACATTGTGACTATGTCATACTGACAATGTCAGTATTATTTAAAGCATATAACAATAACATTACCAAAACCCATCACCTACTTTATTGACAGATTACAGTCCATGAAATAAGGGTGCCATGCTACCACTACTTCCCATCATGTACTGTACCTATTTATAGAAAGGTACACTGCTATAACATGCACCACATTGAATCTGAACCCCTGCCTGCCTCGCTCATACTTTCTGGAAGTACTAACTGATGCTGAAGACATCATGCAAGAGCTTTCGGAAAGACACATTTGAATAGAGTGTTACAATACTGTGGAGGACTGCAAAATGATACAGACACCACTAATTACTTTATGCGATCACAGCCCTACACATATCTTGCAGACAATTCCAATATCGCATCATGGGTACATTGAGCTTATGGAAGTTGTTATACTTAAACTAAGAAATGTCTAATATGTCTAATATGCTGATATCAGCATTGATTTCTGTCACTCATCAAGGACAAGCTCACTCATGTGACAGTCATCACATCATTAGTATGGTCTAAGAATTTTCTTCAGTTTTTGTCATTGGATGAGAGGCTACAACAGTTAAGGGATCAAAGCCCTCACACCTGTCAAATGCAGTTGGAATAAATCACATTATTACAGTAAATAATTTCTATATGTCATCACTTGCATTTTAAACTACTGCAATGTATGCCTGCTTAATACACATTATATTGACTAGTTCACTAGCTACTAATCCATCCATCCATCCATCCATCCATCCATCCATCCATCCATCCATCCATCCATCATCCATCCATCCATTCTCATATGCCACAGATAAATTCATATGGCAGATATCAGAAAACACATATTTAGAATGAGATTCCCAACAGTGTGTGTGTGTGTGTGTGTGTGTGTGTGTGTGTGTGTGTGTGTGTGTGTGTGTGTGTGTGTGTGTGTGTGTGTGTGTGTGTGTGTGTGTGTGAATGAGCTTGATCAATTGGCTAAGCTTCTGGTGTCATTCCAAGGGAATCCAGTATCTGTCTGCCTGGGATGACATGATCGACAGGCCACAACACAATGATTTGCCAGAGATGGCCTGCACCTGTCGCCCCTGGGATTCCGGATACTGGTTTAAGGCTCTTGCCACCCATATAGTGCCTTTTTTAGGTAAGGTACAAATGACAAACCCACCACCGTAACAGATACAGGCAAAAAAAACAAAAAAAAAACTGAGGGTAATGCTACTCAACGCTAGAAGTCTAAACCTCAAAATGCACTCACTCAAGGCACTCCTTAAAATGGAGAGCATCAATGTATGTGCAATGACTGAAACCTGGTTAAAGCCTCTAGAGAGCACCCGTGTATTACCAGGATAAAACTCATACCATACCTTTCGGCCATCTAACCAGGACCAGAACACCAAGTAAGGAGGAGTATCCATATTCATTAAGGATATCCACATCTCCAGGCTAGTTGCCCAACATAATACATTTGAAATTATCCAAGTGCCACTAACTCTGGGCAAAACTGCAATCCATATTGTAGCTTACTACAGATCCCCCACCATACCCTAGGATTCCCACTCCTCTTTTCTTGATATAGTGGAAAATATTAGGGTTCAACCAAACACCCTAATAATGGGTGATTTCAACTACCCCACCATTAACTGGGAAAACTACTCATGTACCAACTACTTCGTGCAATGTTTTCTAGAATTCATAAACTCCAATGCCCTGGATCAACTTATCCACATCCCCACCACGTGCAATAACATCCTAGACCAAATCATTACCAACATGAGTGACCGGTGTAAACTCTTCATTGGTCATATCCAACCATAAACTAATCACCATAGATATCCACATCACACCCCCACCCCCATTAAGGAAACCACTGTAAACATTTTCTCAAAAGCCAACTGCATGCTTCTCAGGACAGAAGTGGCAAACTTCATGACACCCATACAGGTGGACAATACAGTTATGACTGCCGAATCTTATGCAAATGCACTCTATATGCACTTACACGAGTGTATGGATCGTGCTATCCCTAGCAGAACCAAGATGCTATCATCCAAAAAAAGGAAGCCAATCTGGTGGTCCCCTGCTATAAACAAAACTCTACAACAGAAGGAAGAAACTGTTGCAAAAAAGAGTAAAATCCCATGATTGGAGAAGCTCCCTAGTCAGCCTCAACAAGAAGCTGAGATCCCTCATAAAATCCTCCAAAGCCAGCTATGAAAACAAGATTGCCACAGACTTTAAGGACAACCACAAAGCATTCTATAGCTATGTCAAGAATCTCAGTGGCAACACCCAGATATGCTCTGAGTTACAGCACAATAGCATGAAAATTGCGGAACCAACTGATATCGCCAACATCCTGGCTGATAGGCTCAGTGCCAACTTTATCCCCCTCACCCCCTAAAGGGCCCATATCCAAATAGGAAGAATGCAGTGCCCCCTGCAATCACATCTGAGCAGGTAAAAACTGCGCTCTCCAAAGCCAAAAACACAGTATCCATGGGACTGGACAACATCCCAGGCTGCATTCTACATGAACTTCAGAATGAACTGCCCCCCACCCCACCCCCACCCCCCACCTAAGCACCATGTTCAATCACAGCCTCACATCAGGCTTTGTATCCACTGAATGGCATACAGTAACAATTGTACCACTCCACAAAGGGGGAGCCACCACGTACTCCGGGAACTATCGCCCTATTAACTTGATGAGCCTGATTTTCAAGGCCATGGAATGCATCATCCTCCAAACTCTGGACCCCACCCATTTCAGGTTTGTGAAGGGCAGATCATGCCTCCTAAACTTGATTGACTTTTTTGAAACAGTCACCAAAGCTGTAAACAATGGTAAGATGGTTCACACAGCCTATCTTGACCTCGCCAAGGCATTCGACACCATCCCCCATTCTGGAATCATAGATAAACTCACTAAACTGGGTATAAATCCATATGTCACAAAATGGGTTGCCAACTGGATCACTGACAGAACCCACACTGTAAAAGTTGCAGACTCCAAATCTGACTTCAAACCTGTAACAAGTGGAGTACCACAGGGTTTAGTCTTGGGTCCTCTCCTATTTGGTATCTACTTCTCTGAAGTGCAGGCTAACACAGACGGCCTCTGGCTGATGAAGTTTGCAGATTACTGCAAATTAGGTGCCATAGTGGAGTCCCCAAATGATGTAGACATACTACAGAAGGCCCTCACAGAGACTGATGCCTGATGTCAGAGCCATGGCCTCAGACTCAATGCCAAAACGTGCATTGTCATCCCCTTTGGTAAAAACTTGGTACCCATGAACTACCACATAAGCGGCAATCCACTTAATGCTGAAGGTGTGGTAAGAGACCTTGGGACTCAGGTGGACAGTAGTCTCTCCTCTGATAATCACATCACCAGAGTAGTCAGGAAATCCTTCTATGTGGCACATCTCATTACGAAAGGATTCTCATCCAGGCAAAAAGAGGTCATTGTTCCCCTCTACTCGGCTCTCATTAGACCCATCATTGAATACAACATCCCTTCTGGAATGTGCCTCACAAGACATCTGCAGCACCTGGAATGGCCACAAAAATTCCTCACAAAGAGGATTATGGGACTCAAACAGATGCACTATGCTGAGAGTCTCAAAAAACTCCAGCTTTACTTGTTAGCATATCACCTACTCCGAGGTGATCTCTACCTAACATACAAAGCTATGTCAAACCCACAGCTGTTGGACATGCTACACCTAAAGAAATCCCAATCCCTCTGAACTACACACTCCAGGGACTTAAACCTTGTCACCACAATAAACAGAACATGCTGGAGGGATAGATTCCTGTCCCAGAGACTTCTCAATCTCTGGAACAAGCTACATATCCATGTCAAGCAGAGTTCCTCATTAGCACTCTTCAAGAAAAATCTTGCTGAGTGGATGGGAAATAGGAAATTCACTCCAGGGATCACTTCTGTGGCTCTGCTCAATAGGGGCACAGGAAAATAACTTTCTTGGGTGGCAAAAACCAGGGAACCTTGTTGGCTAGGCTTACATAGGCCCTTGTGCCGATAGCCTAGTAACTACCTATGAATCTATGAACCTATGAAAAGTTAGTACAGGTCTCAAATGGGTCAAAACCCTCCACCTGTCACCTACATTTAGAATATCACTTCTGTCCACAAAGTCATTATTAGATGTTAAACTTTTCTGTTACACAGCTACAATGTGCACCTCACCAGATTTGAAAACCTGTCCACATAATGCATATTCTACAAAAGTGTTAGCTAGCTACTGATGTCAGAGAAGAAGTTATATGAGAGTTACTAGAAACACACATTTAGAAGGAGAGTCCCAACAGTGTGTGTGAAGCATATTGATCGGGGTTAAAAGGGAGTACATAAATACATCTAGATGAAAAATAAGATGAGACAGCTTCTAGTTTCAGCACTCAATTTACTGTAAAACACCCACACATTCTACAGCCTTGGTTAACACCTTCAATGGATAATCATGCAGCTTTGATGGGTTCAAAACCCTACATGTAAAATAGCTCACATCTGCTCACTGAATCATCATTGCATCTTACGCATTGCTATTACACACGTATAATGTACACAGCAGTGGAATTCAACCCCTACCTGCCTAAGGCATGGGGTATTCACCTGTACAATAGTTACCAATGCCACACAAAATGTCATACATGAGGTGCCTGAAAAAAACACATTTGAATGAAGAGTCCTAACAGTGTGGAAGAATCAAAAATGAGAAATGTTAAAAAGACATCAGTTATGAATGGATCACAACTCTCCGCATACATTACTGATAAGATAAACATCACATAAGGAGTGCATCAAACTATGAAACCTGTTGGATTTACACTAATAAATGTACACTTATGCTGATATTATTTCTGTCACACCTTGAGGGTAAGTTCCATCATGCAATGGTTAGAAAATCATTAGTGCAGCTGAAGGATTTACCCGGTTATTGCTGTAAGATAAGAACTGTCATTTATAGAGTCATAGATTCATAGGAAGTTACCAGGCTAATGGCCCTAGGGTCTCATCTAGCTTAACCATGTAATATCCTTATTCCCTAGGATGGTCATTGTTAGCAGAGCAAATCAGTGATTAGCATATTATTAGATTATCATTAGATTAGTGACTGCCCCTATCCGTGAGGGACATAGTTGCCACCACCGGAGTGAATTTGTGGTCTTATATCCAATTGCCAAGGTTGTGCTTGAATAGGGTCTTTGAGGACCTCTGCTTCATGTGAAGTGGGAGTTTGTTCCAGAGGAACAGCAATCTCTGGCAGATATATCTGTCTCTCTCCAGCATGTTATGTTTATGTCATAGGGTAGAGTTAGATCTCTGGAGTGAGTGACTCATGTACCATTTGATTTGAGGGCATGCAGCAGTTCCATTATGGCAGGGTCAGAGATCACTCTGTAGGCCAGACACAGATCACCTCTCAGTAGCCTGTAGGATGCATAGTACAGAGACAGGGCCTTCAGTCTTTCCATGTAGGTCATGTTTTGGATGCCCTCAATTTTCTCGGTTAATAACCTCTGCGGTCCCTCCAGTTGTTGCAGGTGTCTAGTGAGGTGCATGCAAAAGGGAGCATTGTACTCAATTAGTGGTCTAATGAGGGTTGTGTATAGAAAAGTTATACATCCTTAGTCTTGGATGCAATGCCATTATTTATGAGATGGGCAACATAAAAGGCTTTCCTTACCATGATGGAGACATGGTCATTGAAGTTTAAATTGCTATCAACCTGTGTTCCCATGTCTCTCACCACTGTGTTTGAGCTTGGGGGGGGGGGGCTATCTATAATGCAATTTGCAGGGGCCAATTCTTTGCCAAAGGGGATAATGATACAGTTTTTTGCATTTAGTTTTAGACCGTGACTCTGGCACCAATCATTAGTTTGCCATCGTTGGGGGACTCAATGATTGCACCTAGTCTGCAGTCATCTGTGAACTTGGTAAGCCAAGGGCCGTCTACTTTTGCCTGGATGTCCGAGAAGTAGATTCCAAATAGTAGAGCACCCAGCACAGATCCCTGTGGTACACCACTGGTTACCGGCTTACTGGTGGAGGTCAAATCCCCAACTTTGACAGCATGCATTCAGTCAGTGAGCCAGTTTACTAACGATCAAGTGATGTATGGGTTAATCCCTAGCTGTAGAGTTTCTCAATGATACATGATTGGGGGGTTGCGTCAAATGCCTTGGCTAATTGAAGATAGGTGGTATGTATTGCTTTGCCCTTATCCAGGGCTTTGATGACCTTCTCAAAGAAGTCCACCAGGTTTAATAAGCAAGACTTGTCCTTAATTAAACCAAACTGGGTCAAATCAAGAGTCTGGATGTCGCTTATGTCCTTGTTGATAAGGTCCATGGTGATTCTTTCCATGACCTTGTGGATAAGGCTGGTTAGGCTTATGGGTTTATAGTTCCCAGGGTTGGTTGATGGACCCTCCTCCCTTGTGTAAGGGTATTACTGTTGCTATTCTCCACTCTGCTGGAACAAAGCCAGTGATCAGGCTATGATTGAAAAGAGTGTCAAGTGGTTCCAGTAGGTCTTGTTTTAGATTGTTTAGTAAGCAGCCTGGGATGTTATCTGGTCCCATGGAGGCTGTGCTTTTGGTCTTGGAGAGGGCAGATATTACCTGCTCTTTGGAGATGCTAGGTAGTGGACTGGTGACAAGGATACTTTGGGGTGTGCCTGTTGGGGGGAGAAATTTGCACAAAAATCTATCCACCAGCAGGTTGGCAGTTTCTTCAGGTTCATTGTGAGTAGCATCATCCAAAGTCAGCTCAGCACAAAGCTGGGCATTCCCTTTAAGATTTCAGACATAGGTAAAGAAAGCCTTATGATTGTCTTTAGCTAGAGATGCTAATTTAGCCTCATAATTGGCTTTAGAGGACTTTACAAGATATCTGATTTGCTTGTTCAAGCTGTGAAGGGTATTCTTCCTCTGGTTAGTATGTTTTCTCGTGTTCTTGGATAACAGTTTCTTCCTCTTGTTATATAACCTATTTATACTTACAGTCTATCAGGGTGGCCTGTTTCTTTGGGAGGACCTGGTTTTCATTCTGACAGATACAGCGGATGTATACTTTTATTTAGATGTCTATACAGGACATTTATGTACTCCTCTGCATAGGAGTCATTGTTGGCTGTTAGCAGGGCATTTGAAGCTTTTTATACCCTTGCTTAGTAGGCTAATGTTTTTTTAGAGAAATGTTTCAGTTTGTTTGCTCCCTTGGGTGTGTCCAGACTGATCTTTACTTCAAATAAGACAGATTTATGATCTGACCTCATCAGGGAGGGCAGCACACATAGGGGTAGTGCAGTGACCCCCCCCCCATGTTGGTGATTACCAGGTCCAGGGCAGTCAAGCCTCTTGTAGGGGTGCAGACTAGCTGTTCCAGAACATTTGAATTAACAAATTCCAAAACCTCAGGATGATTGTATTTCTGCTCATGCATGTTTCCCAGTCTATGGAGGGATAGTTGAAATCGCCCATGACTAAAGTGTTTGGCTGCATATGAAGTGATTGTAGCAAGTTCAGGTAGTCAGTGTGTTTTCCTTGGTTCGTGGTGGGGGACCTGTAGCTAGTGATGATGTTGTAAGGTGTTTTACCTATATTTAGTTGTATCTGGAGTAGCTCTAGAGAGTTGTGCTGTTTAACCAGTCTTTAGATGTATTTTGATTTGATAAAGATGGATCCTCTCCACTTTTCATTCTTTCATGCTCATTTTGGCCTCTGAATGTGTGGAAGCCATTGTAGCCTTCGATGGCTGGCATGCTGTCTGCGGCCTTGAAACAAATCTCAGTGACTGCACAGATGTCAGCATCTTGCAAGGTGAGGAGTGCTTCCATGGAGTGCAGTTTTCTGTCGAGGCTTCTAGCATTGAGAAGCATAACCTTGAGTATGTCTCAAGTTGATTTCTTTATGTCTAGGACATTTTTTTGATTTGACATTGCTTAAACAGGCACTATGTGGAGGCAAGTGTCTTTACCAGTATCTGAAAGGCTAGAGGAGACATGTGAAGATCATCTTTGGCAAAGCAGCATGGTCTGACGACCATATCTTTCCAGGCTGACCAATACTGGATCCCCTTGGAATGACACCAGAAGCTAAGCCAATTGTTAAAGTCAGTAATTTTTTCTGTATTGTGGCATCATCCTGGGTGAAGGTATAATGCTACTTTGTATTAGGAGCATACCTGAGAGTTCAATCATGTCTCTGTTCATATAGTCCAGAGAGGTACATTTCAAGTCATTCACTCTAACATGTACCATAACAGAATCATAACAGTAATTATTGTTGAGTGACTTGATTGTGTGCATGATTTGACAGATCTTGGCACCTGGCAAACAGTTAACCATGACTTTCTCCTTGTCCAGCTTGGTGTGGAAGACATCTCGGTGTTTCACTATGGAATTACCTTTAGATTAGGTTTTGAGGTGTTTTGCCTTAGGGGCTCATTTGTTGAGATGCTTGTATGTGTGTTGCTGTGTGAAGTAGGGTTTGTTCATGTTCCAGTATCTGTGATCTGTTTGCACTTGGGAGGTCTCTGGACCTTTGGTAGGCTCTTAGTGAGTACCTTCACATAGGCGGGTCTCTGTGACTTGACCTTGTCTTGTGTGAGAGGAGAGGTGTGTGTGCTGACAACCTGTTTGATGTCTTATTTTTTCTTATTTATTGTTACATGAGAGGATTGATTCCAACTTCATGGTATAGTTATATCTCACACATACTGCATTTATTTGCTTTCGGAGCACGTGGTTTTCAGTATACATGAGGCAATTACTAAATTGCTCTAGGATGTCCATGTCAATTGGGCTAGCTGGTGAAATGTTGGGAAACTGGCTGTCCATTGTAGCATGTTAAACCATAAGTACTAGTTGGGGAGTAGGCAAGTTGGATTAGCTTTGCTCTATGACTAATTTGACTAACTAAACAATGGGGCTTATTTTGTTGAGGTTTAGGGGTGAAGAAGTGCTGTTCAGTGCTCATCTGAGTTGTCCGCAGTGAAGCAGTGCATACCTGAGTTGCCTCCATTGCAGCAGGGAAGCTTGGGAGGGTTCAACTGACAAACATCTAGGGAAAAATAGTTTCTAGGAGTTTGCTACTATACAGGAAACTGCTAACACCTGTTGTGCAGTGAGCAGCTATACGCAAATGCAAGGAGAAATTAAACAGTTTTAAACTAGTCTACCAATAGGAAATCACACAATGAACTTTCCACCAGCAATCCCTAGTTTAGACAGGGCTATTATCCACACTCTTCTGCCACAAGGGTGCAGGGGAGCCATACTTAATGTAAAATGGCTGGATTTGAGTTCAAGTGTATAAAAAGCAGGCTAGATTCTACAAGCCTGCATCAAGTCTATGCTATCTAAGCAATATTACAGTACAAACAAGTGCAGGTAATTTAACAGGCATCAGACAGAAAAAAAAACAGTCAGAAAAGCACTAATTAATGCACTAAAACAGTTAAATGCAGTAGATCAACACACTTCTGCCACAAGGGTGCAGAAAAATACCTTCTTAATGCAGAGTAGCTGGTTTGGAGTTTAAGTGTAATAAGACCACACAAACTACCTACAACAGTTCTACAACTAACAGATACAATGTGATGCAGTGCAATTAATTACATAAAGCAGCGACAGCAGACAGTACAGTTTTTTTTGAACTGCTGAAGTACAGTCACAGTATATAAGAGAAGTGCAAATAAATATGTAGTGCCCTTTTGTGTTTCCCAACTCAGACAGACCAGGCAAACACCTACCACCACCAGAAGAACAATCCCAGTCCTCCCAATGCAAAAGCACAGTAAAGGAGTGTCCAGAGTGAAATGCTACAGTAAATGCTACCACAAACAAACTTAAAGATACAGATACAGTAGTGTACTTTAAACATTTTATAAAAGTGTGATTGTTCAGTAAAAGTACTTTGCTTTGTATAACTAAGCCAAGAGTCACTTAATTGCATAGAATTTATAAAGGCACTAAATAGAAGATAAGATGATTAATAAACCCTCAGCCAATAAAATTACATGCAGAAATCTCAAATGTGTCACCAACCTAAACAGACCAGGCTACCTCCCAGTACACTAGATGTAAAATCCATTGACTTTTATATAAAAACACACCACTTTATCCAACAGTTATGTATACAATGAATTCAGATCAAGTAACTCAGTAGAAGAGACAATGAGAGGCAAAATGCATTTTTTTCAATACAAGCAAAAGGAAAGGCAAATAAATAATTCAACACATCAACAGCAGTGTAGAAAGGGAGGAGCTTATTACGCTCAATTTACAGTAGGGGTAGGCAGCTTAAAAATTACCACATTTAAAAAACAGATCAACAAAGGGGGGCGAGTGAGAAACACAAGCATGGAATCCCTAGCAGTGCTTTGCTTTCTGCAAGCTTGAAATCTTTTCAGCAAAAGACAAAGGGCCAGAAATTCATCACTCAAAGGACAATTAACCAATGAAAAACATGTGAAATGTGCAGCCTACATAATTTAAGTCTACCTCCCACTTAGAACAAAAAACACCAGCCCAAGCAGATTTCTTAAAAGAGAAAACAAAATGAAAGAGGTAAAACAGAAAGCAGCTCTATCACAGACACAATACAGGTTTACTTTTCTAAGGCAGCAGGGAATCACTACAAGTGCTTTAGTTTCTGCAAGCTTGAACATTTTTCAGCATTTCTAACCTATAGTTAGCAAAGTTGCTCAATGCCAACTGTCACTTAATAGTAAAACCAGAAAGAGTAATTTGTATCTGTATTTGTCCATGTCTGTGTGTGTTGTAATAAAAGTGTTAGCTAAGATGAAGTACTGTGGTAAGGAGTGATACATAAATGTCTAAGAGTGGTGCACAATGCACATTAGTGGAATGGATTCCATATTCACTCCAATGGAGCTCAGAAAGTTTGCACTGTAACTTCCAATGGGCGGAGCCTAAGCCTTTTGACAGAATCAAATTATGTCCTTACATTTCAAACAAATAGTCATATCTCTGGAACCATACAGGTTATGAAAGAAGTATAAATGACAAACTCTTCAGCACAAACTGTTTTTATAGTGGTAGTATTCTTTAGGATCTAGGTCTTAAACCAAATTTTATAAGTCACAGTAAACACAGTAACTATTACATTTGTAATATTTTGGAAACAACTTACAGTATCTCAGCAACTCCTCAAGTTATACACATACTGTCAGCAGCATTTTATTCATCTAGCTGAGAGCTTTCATATGAGGCTAAGGAGGTCTGTGGTACTTAGTTGTTGTGATATTTAGAATAGTGTGAAAATTATATGTATATAAATTAATATCATAAAAACAGCAGCTAATGTCTAGTTACCTGCACTAGCCAGAGGTCAGATATTAATGCAGTTGAATTTGCCATTATGTAAGCTTTAAGATGAAATCTTTTAAACCTTGTACATTGCATCAATAATTCCAAAACCATGCTAATATGAACAAGCAATATTTGACATCTAGAGGCGTCAGTAGGAGTTAACTGCAGATGCACCTGGAGGCGTCACTCGGATGTAATGAGTTAAGTGAAATGCTACTGATCAAAGCTGTTCTGTGTGAAGGCACAGAGTAACTTATATTGTATGTGTCTGACAATTCACAGATGAAAGAAATGTTCAAAAGGAAAATCATGAAGATGATGACACTGGACAGAGCAGGATGGTTTTGCCATATTTAACAAATTGGAGCGTAATCCATTTGTCTCATAGTGATTTTTTAATGTATTTGTACTTTGTTGATCAGGAAGAACTGAAGTACAATTTATCCTACTAGAGGAAATTTGGCCAGATCTTCTGTGCACGTCACATGTAATTGTTGATAGGTGCATTGGAATCTTTTACATCCACCTGAGTTGCTACCAACTCAAGCAGATGGGACCTTGACTTAATGTCTCATTTGAACAATGATAAACTCAGGAATGCAGCCCCCCCCCCTCCATGCTGTACTGCAGTTTCAACAATTTCTCCATATTGTTGCAAGTATCCAGTGTGGCATCAAGTAGTAAGTGAAACCTGTTGTTACATGTGTAACATTTCTAGACTGCTGTCAAGACAAAAAGACAAATGATGTCCATATTTCATGTCTTGATGTTAGTCTGCAAATATGATTTACCTGTTGAATGGCAGACAGTTGCAGAATGAGAAGAAAATTGTAACAGCAACCCACCCCCAGTGAATTATAGCAATTCACTGACAACACTGGAATGGACTCCTTACATTACTTATACGTTGAGCCTTGAAAGTGCTGAATCAACCTACATTATTGAATTATAACAGAATCACTTACTGACATGCAATAATGCTAACAGATGGAAAAATCTTAGTGCGTGCATGGGAATTTTCTTAATTTTTGCTATGTCATGAGCATCATCAGGAGTCTCTGCTGCTTGATGACAAACATTGCGGAAAGGATGAGTATAGGAATAAATACTTCTATTTATAATCTATTCATGGTTATGTGTGTGTGGCATGCTTAACTATATTTGGACCACATTAAAGATTGAAAATGTCAGGGTAGGACTTAGGTGAGCACTAGGTGTGCAATTCAGGAGTGATCAGGACAGAGGTGGGATAGGACCATATCCCTCAAGTTCTTGTAATGTTGATAATGTTTATCAATATAATAACATATTGGACAGGATTCACAAAGCCTACGTGTAAGAGTTATAACTCATACACGGAGGCTGCAGTTAAACGGAGTGATGTCAGCATGCTCTGCATATTCATGAGAGCATGCTTAATCACACCTAAGGCTAACACGGTCCATGTAAGACAGTAGGGGGCGAGTCCATAGGCCGAGCCCTGTAAGCGGACATGCCCCCAGAAGAGTAAAAGTGCCCAAAGTAAACACCCACGACAGAGTCCATGGAAATGTGAATAAACACAACACAACACATGTCCCCACAGACTATGAACATAAAATGTACAAATGAATATCACATAATTTTTTTTTAAATTGTAAAGATGTTTAACCGTGAGTGCACTTGTTTGTGCGGGCGTGCCCGTAGTGCAGCTACAGTTAGCAGTCAGTGGGAAAGCATATAAGAACTAAATATGCAAAGTAAGCCAAGAAGCAATAGCGTAGTGGTAGAGATGTTGGCTGAAGAGCAGACGTTCATGGTTCGAGCCCCCACAACACCAATTTTTATTTTTAGCAAAATAAGCACGAAACAAGTCCCTGACAAATATGTACACATAAAATCACATGTTATGTAAAATGTAATGAAATAGCCCATTTATAATGAAGAAATGTGAGTTAACAAAAAAATAAAAAAATGCCAGATGTGCCCATAGCTGAGCTACAGTTTAACAGGGTGAGTGCATCTGCCTGTAGGTGAGCAGTGGTTTAACTGGTGCAAAATGAGTGCCCGTAGCTGAGCAGTGGTTTAACATGCTAAATCTATGTGCCCCTAACTGAGCTGAGTGTAATATGCGTGCTGATAGCCAAATGAGGCTTAAACCAGTGTATCCCATTTGTGCGGAGCTGCGCACTGTGCAAACAAGCTAACAAACAGGCAACGTTGAGCAAGCCGTATCAAAACTGCCTTTACACAGACACACCCCTCAGCTTGTCTTGACAGTCATAAAAGATAAATAGCAGTGGCCAGGTTTGAACCCAGGATAGTATACACCATAGTCAAGGTACTGAAACAGTAAGCCATGACAGCAGTACCTGTAAATGCAATAATAGCTAATATATAGGAATGAATACAAACTGGAGCATGACAATGCAGGTTTACTGAAGTTGATACAATTCCAAAATGGCCAATCACAGATATGTGCGGGAAAAGCAGACTATATAAGCCCCATAGGTGGGAATACACAGCATAAACGATTGTAGAACTGACTTGCAGCCAGAATGACAGGAGTAGGAGAGGGTAGTTGCTTTCGAGCACAGAGGTGGGGCATTGAGGAGTCCAGGTACATGGTCTGGCTCCTAGTCCACAATCATGAGGCCCAACTCATGCAGGGCCAGGTCCTGTGGGGAGCATATAGGGCTGAGGCATGGGACCGGTTGGCTCATGATCTCACCAGTGCCACAGGGATTCCAAGGACTGGTGCGCAGGTCTGTCACCACCATGCGGACCTGAAGAGACGCAAGCTGGACCAATTGAACCTTTGGATCCAGGAGGCCCGGCAAATGCCCAATGCCCCACTACTGAGTAAGTTACATTTAATTATGTATGTAAGAAATTAAACTAGCTGATGTTATGGAGATGTGTATTCCAATATTACTTCATTTATATTACAGCTGCAGGTGTCCATTCTGTGAACCGCAGAGCCTATGGCGATAGGCTGGTGCGGTTGCACCACCAGGCAGGTCAGTAATCCACTACCAGTAACTGTAAAGAAATATAAAAGTATGACAGTCAGCAAAAGAGTGCAGTGTAGTCACTAAGGAATAAAATGTGCAAGTAACAGTGAGAAAGTGTTTGCAAGTATTGCTTGATTACAAAAGTGTGTTGCAGCCTGTAAGCCAAACAGAAAAATGAAAATGTCTGACATAAATTCTGCAATAAAAATGCCCCACCTGTAAGAAAATAGTACACAGCCTGCAGCAGGCTGAAAAGTACAGCTGCAGAAGATGATGAAATCACATGTGTGAAATATATCCCTGTTGAAATACTGAAACATGACAGACGTGAGACTGCTGGAAAGGATTGTAATAACTACAGGTAAAACATGTCAATAAAGCCTAGAAGTAAGTACCAATCTGAATAGTAAAATGAAAACAAGTGAGAGAGTGTGAGAAAGTGTCATGAATCCAGCAATACAGTAGTAATAACCCCTGAATAAAGTATACTGCAGTCAGTACAGAATGAAATGCATGTGAGAATCCAAACCAAACAGCGAAATCTGTTCAAAGTGTTGCTGCATCTGGAATGTGTATCCCAAAATCTGGATATGTTGCTGTCAGTCTGCAATATGCCGATAGTATGATTGTTTGATATACCAAACATCCACACTTGTCTATAGCTATATAAAGCAAATGTAGCAGGATGATGTAGCTGAACAAAGCTAGATATGAATGTGTATGAAGAACAATAAAATGTATATTGATGTTGCAGTAACAGTCCTATCACCAAGTTGAAGTAGTTATTATACTGGAAACTGTAGTTAGAACAGTAGTGTGTATATATGTGAAGCTATTAGAAATGTACAGCATATGTATTGGTATTCGAAGGTGTTAATATTATTTGCTTCACCCCACCCTATAACCACATATAACCCAATCCAGCAATACAGTAGTAATAACCCCTGAATAAAGTATACTGCAGTCAAGACAGAATGAAATACATGTGAGAATCAAAACCAAACAGCAAAATCTGTTCAAAGTGTTGCCGCATCTGAAATGTGTATCCCTAAATCTGGATATGTTGCTCTCAGTCTGCAATATGCAGATAGTATGATTGTCTGATATACCAAACATCCACACTTGTCTACAGCTATATAAAGCAAATGTAGCAGGATGATGTAGCTGAACAAAGCTAGATATGAATGTGTATGAAGAACAATAAAATGTATATTGATGTTGCAGTAACAGTCCTATCACCAAG
Source organism: Protopterus annectens (assembly GCF_019279795.1). Lineage (NCBI taxonomy): Eukaryota > Metazoa > Chordata > Ceratodontiformes > Protopteridae > Protopterus > Protopterus annectens. Next base: position 106,881,439 of record NC_056725.1, read on the forward strand.
TTGAAATAGTTATCATATAGGAAACTGTAGTTAGAACAGTAGTGTGTACATATGTGCAGCTATTAGAAATGTACAGCATATGTACTGGTATTCGAAGGTGTTAATATTATTTTCTTCACCCCACCCTATAACCACATATAACCCATTCCATGTGAAAATGGTATGTGCAATCACAATTAACACCCCTGGACATTTGTCCTGTTGGGTCATATATATTTGCATGTCCGTTGATGCATCTGCCCTGTTCATACATCCAAACCTGATGGCCTGTTGCCATCAATCAACCCTGCATGTTGTTGGACTGTGTATTGCTGTTCAAATTATGCATGTGTTATGCTCGCTGTTCAATGGTGTGAATATCTGGGTGTTTGGTTAATGGGAATACTAATGCATGCTGTTACAACTAATTGTGAATGGTATTATATGTCACTAACCCAAACTGTCATGACATAATGCAAAACATAGGACGACAGGTAAGGTAGGTACCAGCGGACCCACCCCTCCCACCTCAGCTGGCGAGTGCACCAAGCACTAGTGCCCAGTCGGGACCCTCCTCCAGTGGCCCTGTGCCACCAGTGGATGGAAGCGCTTCAGGGGATGGGGCTCGCCCCCCCCTACTCTGCAAGTGTGGCCAGAGGAGAACCACCACTCACCCTCCGTAGCATCCGGACTGTGGTGCGTAGGGAGATTAGGGACTCTGTTCTCGAGCCCCTACGCCAGCTTGAGGCATGGGTGGCACAACTTACGGGCATGACTGTTGCCCGGCCTACACAGCCCCCAGCACAGCCCCGTCATGGGCAGTGAAGGAACAGTGGCAACTGTCTATGGGTGGGGATATCAGTTCCACTGTTGCCATCTGTGGGCTCATGGGCTCTGGATATCCAAACCTTCGTCCCCGTCAAATGTGTAACCCCCCCACACGTGTCATACACCGCCCCTGTATGCGTCTTGTTTGTCTTGTCTGTTTATCTACCCAACCTACCTCCCCAGCTGTACCGACTTCCTTCAGCTGACATACCGCTCTCAACTGAAAAAGAAAAAAAAAAGGGCACTCTGTACCCACAAAAAAATTACGCCCCATACATAGCTGCCCATTCCGCACACATGTCTGCTGGACATGGAAACTATCAATTACAATTGGCTGTACAACAAGTATTATTGTTGTCCTGACACCTCTCTCAGGGGTGGAAGGTTTCAAATGTCACACCAAATTACATACATATGCACAGCTGTTGCTGATGAAGAAATGGACAGCTATGGGCCTTACCTACATCCCTCCTGCAAATCCTAAACTTGTTTCCCTACTGTCTTACCCTCTTTGTGACCCCTTTTTTACCACTTTCCTGTCTCCCCATTTTCATTTCTTTCAAAGAAAATAGCGCGGGTGTGCGCCAGAGTAAGCACTGTTAAGCGGTTGTAAGCGGGTGTGCGCATGTGTGCACGGAGCTAACCGCCAGTGCGCATGTGTGAGCTCCGCGCAAACCAGTGCTAACCCGGTTACAACTGCTTAAAAGTGCCTTAGTCACTTTGATTGACAGGTCCTGTACTCAGTTCAAAAGCAAAATAAAATCCTACTGTCAGTTCCGAACCCAGGACATTGGAAACAGTAGTTTGTATGACCTACCACTAAGCCATGACTCTCATACAAGCACATTGTGCTAAAATAAATATAACATGTAATAGTAGGGATGAATGTAAAGGGAATATAGGATGTGTAGTACCCAAAGCATGTCATGTAGGATTACTGTCAAAACTACTGGATTCCCATAATAGTAGTGTGTGAACAGAAACAGCCATACTAGTTGGTAGCTTGTAGGTAATAATGTCAGTTAATGTACATATATAAATGTATGTATATGTACATATATATATATATATATATATATATATATATATATATATATATATAAATATATATCTATATATAGTTGTAGGTGTCATTGTGCATACACACTTACTACAGGGAACAGGAGAGAGGAATGGAGAAATGTGAATCTACAACACAGCCTGAATCATGAGAGAGATACTAACATTTACACTCACAGAACAGTGTCCACAGCATACCAGCATGGTCCCTGCCCTTACAATCTGAAAGGGCAATGCCTATCTCACATACCCTTTGATAGCACTGTCCTGAAACCACAGTGAGAACTGCAATCAGTGCACAACTGGCTGTATGCAATTACCAAATGCTGGCTTACAATTGGTGCAGAGGCCATCACATGGACCTATGCAGATACCTACAAAAGCATCCTGTACATACATTCCACACATGCAATACATTCATTGCACTGTCTGGAAGCAGACAGAGGGAGAGAGACAAACCGAGACAGAGAGAAAAAAAAAAAAACACGCTATACACTGTGACTCTAAGCTGTCAGCAGTGACAGTAGCAGCAGGAATCAGAAGCAGTGGTAACACAACCAGCTGCGTCAAACACAGGTAATGCATAGTAGCAGGTTAATAGTGTGCATACTGTGAACCCTCCAAATGTGTCATAGGTCTGTATCTATAGGTATGTCCATGTGATATGTTGTGTGTACGTAGTTCCACCAAAAGGGGATGACTATACATTACATGTCAATCAGTGTTAGGCCATGATCCTGGCAGCAGTTGTCTGTGTGTTGCCCCCAGCAATGGCTGTAGTGACTGCTTTGAAAGGTCAGCCAGGTTCAAAAGGCAGGATCAGCCCATCACAAAGGTACACTGGCTGGGAACAAGTGTCTGCAGGTACCAGATATCACTGCATATGCATCCCATACTGCATAATTCCATAGCTTAGCAGACCAGGCCAGTTATGCATATGATGTGGTAGTTCCCAGGGTCAGTCGAGGTGCCTCCTTAGTGGTGTGGGACCACTGTTGCTGTATGCCACTGTCCAGGTACATATCATGTAGTACGGCCAAGATAAATTATCAGTCTTATATGCGGTTGTATGTCCTCTTGGAGTGCAGGTAGCACACATCCAGGGATACCATGAGGTCACAGTGATGCTGTGTGTTCTGCTTTGCTGAGGGCGGCCCTCACCTGTATATGTGAGATGATAGGGAGGTTACATACAGCTGTGATAACTATTTCAACTGGTGGGGGAGAAGGAAGGGGGATACGTGCACCGAAACTGTCTGCAAGAATGTTGCCAATATCTGTGTGTTTGGTGAATGTTAAGTAGGTGTGTATTAACACAGAGCATATCTGAGGCATTTGGTCCATATGTGTAACATAACTGAAGAAGGCCTTGTGGTTATCCATAGTGTTTGTGACCATTTCCCTCCCAGAGTAGGCCGTGGCCGTTGTTATGAGGGACCGTAACGTAGTACCAGTGCTGACCACAGATGCCTTCCCTTAATGTGAATATGCTCTGTCCTGCAGTAGCCTCCTGCTATTGTTATACAATCTGCCTCTGTCTGGGGTCCACCGGACAGGATGCCTAACCTTCGTGCATAGGGTCTGGGTTAGAAATGTGTGTGCAAGTTCCATGCAATCTGTGGCATGTCCGTGTTAAGCATTTGCAAAGGGGTCAGCAGTGTGGGTTGTGGCTTCCACTCACCCAGTGTGCTGCGTGGATACCATCTCATTCTTAACAAGTGAATAACTGTCTAATCACATACATATCAAAGTAGTCTACTGTGCTGGTGGTGGTGGGATATGTATATCCAGGCCGAGTAATTTGTGTCCACATCACACTAGTGGATGGCGTCCCACATACAGTACCTTGGGATGAACCCCCAGAGTGAGGTTGTGCATTGGACCTGTCAGTGTGTGCTGACCGATGGGGCATGCTACTATGTTGTGTGGAATGTGGCAGTTATTGTTGCACAGGTGTTGGCTGAGCACTGATATCTGGCCATGTACTTGTGTATCCAGCACGACACACATGCAACATATGGGAGTAGTAGTATATCAGTACACATGAGTATCATGTATAGTATGTGTGCCATATATTGCTGACATAGTCTGCTGATATCCTGTTTGTGTTCTCTTCCAGGGAGATGGCGCGTCAGTGTAATCCCACCTACTCTGCAGCGGAAGATGAGGAGATACACCAGAGCCTGGTGCGGGAGTGTGACATCCTGTTTTGCCGCACCAGTCAGAATCAGCAGGAGAGGGCTGCACTGTGGCAAGACCTTGTCCGTAGGGTAAATGATATTGGCACGCATAATAGGACATATGAGCAGGTACGACATCACTGCAGTGATTTAATCAGAAGTGTCCGTCAGCGTGCATCAGATATCCACAGGCAACAGGTTGCCACAGGAGGTGGGGTGGCCACACACCCCCCCCTCTCCAGACTGGAGGGGCTAGTCCTAAGTGTTGTGGCTCCAGCCCCAGAACAGCAACAGCAGTACACCTGCATCATGATGGAGGCTGGATCCACACAGCAGCATGACATGGAGCATGCAGGTAATATGCCATATGTACACTTGACTGTTCTGTACACTGTTAGTTTATGCATGTGTAAGGTGTGTCCGTGGTATGTATCTGTCATCATAGTATGTAATTGTGCATGTGTGATACTGGCAATATCAGCAGCTGACATGTGAAATGCAACTGGTGTACTACTGCACTGTATCATATGCAATATCAATGGCACAGTTGTGCCCACTGACATTAATCTCATCATTTCTGCAGGTCCCTCCGGGGTTACAGCAAGGCAGGCCATCCATGCTGGTGAGTGTGTTTAACAAAACCTATAATAGTCCTGATAGTGCTAGTAACACTAGTGTAACTCAGTAGTGCTCTGTGTGCATACTGCAAAGTGTGCATGTGTGCATGTGTGCAGGTGTGCCTTTGCCCATGTGTGCATGTGTGCATGTGTGCAGGTGTGCCTGTGTCAACGTGTGCATGTGTTCATGTGTGCATGTGTGCCTGTGTCCACGTGTGCATGTGTGCATGTGTGCCTGTGTCCACATGTGCATGTGTGCATGTGTGCATGTGTACACATGACCACGTGTGCATGTGTCCATGTGTGCATGTGACCACGTGTGCATGTGTGCATGTGTGCATGCTTCCATGTGTGCATGTGTCCACATGTGCATGTGTGCATGTGTCCACGTGTGCATGTGTCCACGTGTGCATGTCTGCATGTGTGCATGTGTGCATGTGTGCATGTGTGCCTGTGTGCATGTGTCCATGTGTGCATGTGTGCATGTGTGTATAAGTGCATCACTGGTAACAATGTGTGGAGAATGTAAACTGTGTTTCCTGTCTTCCTCCCACAGGTTCTGGTGCTTCCCTGGTGTCCTGCAGCAGGGAACCTGAATTTGGTGCCAAAGGTACTGGTAATGATGATATTTGTGTAATGGTACAGGAAGGTGTGTCAGGGTCCGCCATTGGTCAGCCAATTGACAGTACACAGTTGTCAACCCCATCATTGAGCACAGTCATCCTGCCAGTACATCCTTTGTCACCATTGTCCCTAGGTGATGGACAGGATACAGTGGGCATTGACCAGGGTAATGTGGTACCTGTGGCACATGCGTCCCCACACAGCAGCCATGGGCAGGGTCCTGCGATGGTACCACACAGACAGTTGCCCATGGGTTCTCGTGGGAGCATCTGTGGGCGTACTGCCTCTGGCAGACGTGCCCAAAGAGGTCTGTCAACTTCAGCTATGTTTCAGGCTGTCATGCAGGCACAGTCGCGTATGGGAAGGTACAACAGACAGGGTCCGAGGGAGCTGAGAGCACGTCACACAGCCATGACTGACAGTATGCGTGACATCGCGGATGCTATCCGTAATTTCACCGATGTCAGAGACAGACGTTGTGGGGACATATTACAGCAGTTCCACAACCAAATGTCCATGAGCCAGGGCAATGGTGGGCGCTTGCGGCGTCGACGTGGCCATATGCCAGAAACAGCAGCAGCTGGCAGTCGGCGCGGATGACAACAGGCCCGCGCATGTCCCCATAGTGCCAGCAGCAGCCCCAGCAATGCTCGGTCTGTGCTGTCAACGGAACACCCCAGGAGACCATGTGCACGTGGCTCTGGACAGTCCCAACAGGGACCTGTGTCCAGTCAACACACTCCCGCTTCTGATGACAGTACCCAGTCTGGCTTAGTACTGGATACGGTCTGTAGAACCCCTGCCAGGCACAGGTACCGTGTCCGTGCCCCCAGACACTGATCTGTATGACCTGCCAGGTGCAGTCTGTGTCTGTCCACAAACCCCTGTATATGGCAGCCATGAGGTGGAACTGTGTGCGTGCATACACACATGCGAAATGTTAACACCTAGAGCGACCACATACATGCACGCACTGCACCAACACTGCCCCACCCTGTACTGCTGCCCCTCACCAACACACATACACACACATGTCAATTGGTGGTATCAGTGGCTGACTCAGGCATACCTAATTCACACCCTGTGCATATGATGACACTGTGCCACCTCCTGCAATCTCCAACATCATTGCGGGAACAGGTAAGCACGTTGCTGATGCACAGGGTGACCACATAGAAGTGTATTAGTAGCATCATGTTGGTAACAGTACAGTGTGCTGCTATGACTGTGTGTATATCCCAGCATGCCTGATGCAGTAACCGTATGAATGTCCTGAATTGTTATCTGCACCCATAGTACATACCAAAGTGTAACAGCTGCACATAATTGCATCCCAGTGGTAAGGATGTCAACAGATAGCCGCATACATGGGTAGCACAGGGGGGAAGCTAACGCAAGTAGTGATATGCAATTGTGGACATGTACAGTAATGGTGTCATGTTGCCCACAACAACTATGCAATGTGGATGTTTGCGCATGTTGATATGTGTGCAGTACCAATGTAATCCAAATCACAATTAACTATGACATAATATCAGTTCTACCATGGGCATCTGCGCCGTGTATTCCTGGGTACATGTTGATAGTGCCTACATATTTGCATTGTTACTTACTGTTATTGTTACCCCTTCTTTGTTGTACAATGCACTACTTCCAGCCCTGCTTACTGTAGCTTTGTTTGCATGCATGTTCGCTTGGGGTTCCCTGGAACACTGCTTACACCTGCAATGCAGAGTTACAGTGCTTCTGTAGACTCCTAGTGACATCTGCATAGCGTACGATACGTATGTCAAGTTTACACATGACAGAACGTCACTGTCTGTCCTGTACGTATGTACGTTGCCTGTGACACATTGCACATGTCTTACTTGGCATTTACCCACGTGTGCAGTCATATATGCCAGTGCTATCAAACAGTAGCGGTACACCCACACATACATACCTTCGGTATGTTGTTCCCCATTGGCCCTATGTGTTGGTACTCACCATGGCAATCACATTACTAGGGTAGCATGTGCAAAGGTAACCTGTGAATCACCTGTATGGTCCAGTTGTGGTTTGTGTGAGTCATGTGGCAATGTCACAGCTGCCACATGTATGCAGTCAGCCATCACCCTTGGCCAGGAACATACAACACATGTGTGGGATGCCACCACACAGCCAATCTGGGGACTGAGCTCTCTGAACCCAGTAATGCAATACCCTGTCAGGTGGCATGTCATACATACTACATCCTGGACAAACTTCAACACCAATCCTTGCTGCTACTATTGATAAAACCCCTGAATATGTTTCTGATAGTTTTGACCAATTCTTTACTGAGACATTTCAAGCCCTAGCTAACCAACTACCTCTTAGCTCCCCTGGTCCTGAAAGTAGCACCCCTAGAAACCTACTTGCGTTCAGCTTCCAACCAGTCACCACCTCACTTATCCATACCTTGATTGAAAAAGTAAAACCCACTACACTTTCTGCTGATCAACTCCCTGCCGAGTACCTACAAAAATCAGCTGATGCTATTGCTTACCCCGTCTCAAAACTAATCAAACGAACCATGGTAGAAGCTTAATTTCCCACCATCTGGAAAATATCCTATGTAATCCCACTTCACAAAGGAGGCAGCTCTACTGAATTCTCCAATTATAGGCCAATAGCTATACTCTCTCCACTTGCAAAGATTATGGAAAATGTATTCATAGACAATTCATGCACCACCTAATCCAAAATCACCTTATGGCAGACACTCAGCATGGCTTCCGTCCTCATCACAGCAGTACTTCAGGCCTCCTAGCCTTTACTAACACCATAAACCATACTTGCAACAATAATTATATATCCTCAGCCCTCTTTTTGGATCTTTCCAAGGCATACGATATGGTTGATCACCAACTTGTAAGCCACACCCTGCAAACATTCTGTCTAGATACTGGAGCCCTCCAATGGTTTGAATCCAACCTGCATGGTCGACAGCAGGCTGGCCTCTAACCTTCTACCTAACACCCTCAGAGTACCACAAGGCTCTATACTAGGGCCCTTGCTGTTCTCCATCTTCATTAACGACCTTTATACTGTCATCCCAAAAGTCAGCTGTATCCAATATGCTGATGACTCTACTTTGATTTGCTCAGCCACATCTCCAGTAGAGTTATGGTCAGCTACCCAGACCACCTTTAATACAATAGAAAACTGGCTTTCTGAACATTGTCTGATCCTAAATCCCAAAAAAACTAAACTGCTGTTATTTCACCAACACGTAGGTCTACCGCTTTCACCTTTACCATACAATCAAATGATGGCACAATAATCTCCCCTGACCCATCTACTAAACTATTAGGTGTCATCATAGACAATAATCTCAAATGTGACCTACATGTTAATCAAACTATCAAAACTATCAATAAAAAACTAGGGTCACTTTATAGAATAAAAGCCTTCCTAACCCCACCAACTAAAATTGCCATAGCTCGCTCACACCTTCTTTCAACCCTTCTGTATGCATCCCCTCTACTCTCGAATATGAACAACACTGTCCTTAACAAACACTCAATTTGCTACAACCACATTGCCAGGTTTGCCACTGGGCTGCCTTTTAGGACACATCATTGCATCAATCTAAATCAGCTTGGTTGGCTTGAACTACCTAGCCTAATACAGTATAACCAACTGATTATGGCCTATAAAATCCTCTATAATCTGGACAATACTCCTGCACTTAAAATATTATCACCCCCTATAACAATCTTAGACTGCTTCGATCCTCTAACAAACTACTAATTCAGACTAGCAAAATTAATAAAACAGCCAGTGATTCTCTCTTTGCAAACTCTGTAAGTAGATCCTGGAACTCACTTCCAGCTGATATTACCTTACTTTCCACCTTAGGTCAATTTAACACTAGACTCAAACAACATTTGTCACTTAACTGGCTATGTCAATGTATCAAGCCTGGCTAACTCGAATGTGTAAAATCTGTTAACCAGTTTACTGTGTAATTTAATTTAATCCTGACTTGTGCTCAGGACTAACTTTAACCTGTGGAACATGTTTAACTTGCTTACTTATGTAATCTCTGTAAATAATCTGTAATATGTAATGCTGGTATTATGTAATGCTGTATCTGCTTACCCTTGGAGCTTTTCTCCCCGGGCCTCCGCTGAAACTGGACATGCATCCAGTCGGACTATCCCAGTCAACAAATGTAAGATAAATAAATAAATAAATAAAAAATATTACAGTGACTACAATACAAGTCAGACATTGACACGCACTGACAGCATGCTGAACACACTGGGGCATACGTGGGGACTCAGAATAGCATCCTGCCTGAGCATCACACACCTCCACAGCTGGCACATAGGCATATGTTCCATTGGAACAGAGCACATGCGACACATGACACACACATCCCATGTGCCAAACACTCACAGCCTGTAGGGCTACAAAACACACCTGCTACAGACGTGTCAGGTACCTGTCTTGGGTGCTGCACTGGGGTCCCGCTCAACAGGCTGTATCTGGTGAAGGTCACAGTGATATGCCTCAGGGGCACTATGATCCACCACAGAACACATGCATACAGGTCAGTCCGAGGCATGGACACATATGACTCACTCATTGACCATGCCACTATGGCTGACCTGAGACATACCTCCCTGGACTACATGATAGGGAACAAAGAATGGATCTCTCAGCATGTGGCACAGGCCAGTATGAGCCTGATCTTGGTTGCCAACATACCCTCACCAGGTATGCTACCACTATATGTGGGAAGGGTGTTGTATGTCTACATTCTGCTCAGTCTCCAATGTCATTCATAGGGTATCCGCAGGCTGTCAACGTGTGCTTACATGCTAGGGAAGCCACAATGATGTGCAAGGGTCATCTTGCACGTGACACCCATGGCCCGATGTATATTGGCAAAGCTCCTTGATACACACATACTGCCTTATGCTGCAGGACACGGTTTACATAGCCACCTCCACGGGTATCACACAGGTTAGGACACTAACAGTGCTGCTACACAACAACAGCAGTGTACACCGCAAGATGCATGCACTGGACACTGTCCTCAGCACGGTGAACTGCAATGTCTGTGCAGTACCAAAGACCTGATTCATGGCTCACAGGTGTTACCCATCACTGACAGGTTATGCCCCATACCATGCCTGTTGTCCCCTACACATGTAACACACATGGACAGGGGGTTGGTATCCCAAGGCACCACAGATACACACACCTCCAGGTTGTTGGCACAGCACAAAGCATCAGGGCCTAATCATGTGCAGCTAACAGTGTGTCGGACTGCCATCTGGTTCATAGCCTGGCACACACAACCCTCCCATACACAGGAAGGCCACCTATCCTCCATAACAACACTGGCAATATGACAGTCTCAAGAACTGTCTTTATATGGCTGGACTGCATCCAGCCAAACATTGTGCATGAGCATTACTGTAGCTACAACACACTAGTTGAAGGGTTCACAGCATTTGGTCACTGAATTGCAGTGGAATGACATGTTACCACTACCACAACAGGTGGGAACATGCAGCACCTGTACATCGACTACATGTAGACTATATGGCCCAGACCAAATGTGTATCCCCTGCTGTAGGTATTTTACCATATACACCCACACTGTATAGACACATACCGCGTGTGGCCCCTGCACAGTAAGACAGTCATATTGGTATACATTGCAAATACCATTTATCCACTCGAGGCATGTGCCAGACATGGTAACTACTGCAGGTCACAGGTATTTATGTGTATGTGTCACACACATACATCATGTGTGCAATGCCATTGCTGGTTTAGGCAATGGCATGCATTGTTATGTACAAAGACCCACACAAGGTCATAATGTGAGACACAACCACACGTGGCAGTTGTGGGTTACCAAAACATACCTATCTGTACTCTGACAATAGTAATAGACACAGTAGCAGAGCGCACTATTGGCATTACTGGCCAACTAGCCCTGTTTGGCTGTGCTGATAGTGTGGTGACATCCCCTTTGTTTACTGGGGGAATATGTAGCATCTGGTGTATTGTAGTATTTGCCAAAAGGATTTGTTTTCTCCCACTTGCATTTACAAACACCCTACTACCCCTACACACACACATGCCATTTGCAGGATTCATACCCCTACCTAACTAGGTCATGACATGTGAGACAGACACATTAGCAAAGTGCACTATTCAGATTACTACATCATTCCTCTTCTCTGGCTGTACTTATAGGGTACTGACATCATCAGTATTTTGAAAGGGTAATGTGCATCAGGTAGTGTGATCTCCTGATTGGCAAAACTAACATGTTTTTCATACGGAAATGCAAATACACAAAATCCCCACATCCAAACACACTTGCAGGTTTCAAACCCCTACCTAAATATGTTATGGCACTTGAGAGTGACGCTGTAGCAGATTGCGCTATTCTGAGTACAGGAAGATGCCTCTTCTCCAGCTGTATGTATAGGGTGCTGTCATCATCACAGTTTGGAAAGGGTAATGTGCATCATGTAGTGTGATCTCGTGATTTGAAAAAAATCACATGTTTGTCATACAGAATTGCACACACACAGAGTCCCCACATCCAACACACACATGCCATTTACAGGTTTCAAACTCCTACCTAACTATATCATGACACTAGGGAAAAAACGCAGTAGCAGAGTGCGCTATTCGAATTATCGGGAGGTTTCCCTTCTCCTGCTGTACTTATAGGGTGCTGACATAATCAGTGTTTAGAAAGGGGAATGTGCATTCTGTAGTGTGTTCTCCCAGTTGCCAAAAGGGACATTTCCCTCACACAAAATTGCACACACACTAACCCCCCTCATCAAAACACACACATTTGTCATTTGCAGGATTCAAACCACTACCTAGTTATGTTACGACACTCAAGTCAGAAGCATTAGCAGAGTGTGCTATTCGCATTAGTGGCAGATGTTGCTTCTCCTGCTGTACTTATAGGGTGCTGTCATCATCTGTGTTTAGAAAGGGGAATGTGCATCCTGTAGTGTGTTCTCCCAGTTGCCAAAAGGGACATTTCCCTCACACAAAATTGCACACACATTAATCCCTCTCATCCAAACACACGCACTTGCCATTTGCAGGGTTCAAACCACTAGCGAATTATGTCATGACGCTCGAGTTGGATGCATTAGCGGAGTGCGCTATTCACGGTACTGGGAGGCTTTTCTTCTCTTGCTGTACTTATAGGGTGCTGACATCATCAGTGTTTAGAAAGGGGAATGTGCATCCTGTAGTGTGTTCATCTAGTTGGCAAAAGGGACACTTCTTTCATACAGTCTTAAACATACACTAACCCCCTCCACACACATTGAGCATGTACAGGAATCAAACCCCTATCTGACTATGCTACGACACTCCAGACGGATGCATTAGCAGAGGGCGCTATTCGCATTACTGGGAGGACTTTCTTCTCCTGCTGCACTTATAGGGTGCTGACATCATCAGTGTTTAGAAAGGGGAATGTGCATCCTGTAGTGTGTTCTCCTAGTTGGCAAAAGGGATATTTCTTTTATACAGTCTTGAGCACACACTAACCCCCTCCACACACAATGAGAATTTACAGGATCCAAACCCCAACCTACTTATGTTATGATATTTGAGATAGATGCATTAGCAGTGCGCGCTATTCGCATTACTGGGAGGTTTCCCTTCTCCTGCTGTACTTATAGGGTGCTGACATCATCAGTGTTTAGAAAGGGGAATGTGCATCCTGTAGTGTGTTTTCCCAGTTGCCAAAACAGACATTTCCCTCTCACAGCCTTTCACACACACAAACCCCACTCACACTGAGCATTTGCAGGATTCAAACCCCTACCTAACTATATTATGACACTTAAGGGAAACGCATTAGCAGAGCGCACTATCCGAATTACTGGGCATCTGCTCTGCACCTGCAGTATTTATAGGGTGCTGACATCTTTATTTCTACAGAGGTATGTACATGTAGTACTACCTGTCAGGTGGGGGATAGCATATATATGCATTTGCAGCCACCTACGTCAGGGTCAGATATGCACATCGCACTGGCAGGTTATGTTCTATACCATGCTTTGTGACCACAGGACCTGTAACACACAACACAACCAGTCCAGAACACCACACCCACATCCAGGACACACACTTAGCTTCCCTGGGAACAGTGCCGGGATATGCAGGTGTTCACATACACCATTCCAGTTGTTAACATCAGGTACAGGCATATTGTGTGTGAGAACTACTCAGACCTCTACCACTTTACCCTACAGCCACTACAATTTGTGGGTCCATGTGCTATGGCAGAACCACACACCACAGCCACATGGGGGAATACATATTGCACCTGTCCATCTGCAACGTGGGTACTCACTGTTCCACACCAGAGGTAGACCACCAGTGTTGATATCTGACCATACCCACCTTTCCATGGACATCCATATCCCATCTCCACCCCAGGCAAGGTTGTCACTGCACACAAACTGTATTTAGCACAAGCAGACTCTACACTTGTGAAGACTGGGATGGACGACTTCAGAGGAACCATGCTGGGGGACTATACTGGCCACTCAGCATAATCCTTGACAATTGCATTCTATGAGCATGTGTATGGTTTGCATTGATCATGCTATCCCACATATACCCATGATTGCTCCGCAACAAGACACCTGTCAGCTGTACACCAGCCATATATGCGCCGTACAACAGACAGAGTGAGCTAATACATTGCAGAGCTGTAGCCCACAGAGGGAGGACATCTGTGAACAGTTCTGGCATGGCACTTCATTCACACATAATCATTACAACACAGTGTTGACAGTGGAATCGTCCAGAGAATGCAAATAGGGCTCCCCTCAGTCTGTTATTGACGGACACCTACTGTTAGAGATCCTCAGCAACCCTCTTCCAGCACACACCGACAACATGGCTGTGGCTTAGCACATTCAATCCCTGGGACCTCCACGGTGCCCCTGCTTGACAGAGGCACAGCTCACTAGCCTCACATGTTGCCTTCTGTGGCCTACTTTACAGTGGCACAGTAGCCTACTGTCCTGGGGATGCAGATGCCAAGCACGCTCTGGCTGAGCTGTCATTCCCTAGGGCAACAAGCCTAGTATTGACCTCTACACCCATATGTTCAATTGTCGGATGCACAATATTTGTTGTGCTGTTCTACTGTTTGCAGGTCTTTATTGCCATAGCATTCCCTGTTCCCATGACCAACTTGGGTATCTGTGGAAGATGTTTGCATATGACGGCGATCCACTATATCACTTATGTCTCTGTAGTCATTGACTGTGTGCACTGGGCAGATTGCTGTGTTGTGGTTGGTTCCTGGACTGACACGTACAAATACCAGATATGTGTGGCCAACTGCTAAATGGAGATATGGCCTAAGTGTGTGAGCATGCCCAGTTCAGCCTTTCCATGGCATGTTGTCTGATATATGCCTCATTTATCAAAGTGTGCGAGCATGCCCAGTGTGAGCTTTCCATATGTTGCACTCTGATGTCCACCACATATCTGGGTGTGTGTGAACTTCAACAATATCTCACATTTATGGTTGTGTGTTGGGTGTCATGCTGTGTACTAACTGGCCAACTGCTTCGTGTCAGCCACGACAGGGATTATACTGTGCCTGCAGGGATTGCATGGGATACTTTGCAGACAGTTCTCAACATACTTTCATAATGACCTAACACTGTAGTACCGTATAGTGTACTGGTTCAGTACTTTCACTGTGGTGGACAGTATCCTGGGCTTTAGTCCTATGACTGCTTGACATCTTCATAGTGAGCACAACAGACTGTGTAGGGGCCGGTTGTGCACATATGACCATGTTGTATTATGTTCAAATATGGACTACCTACACCAGGCTCGTCCAACATTGCTAGTGTATTCCACAACATGGGTGGACATTGGCAAACACTAGCAATGTTCCCTAGGCCATTTCTGATGCTAGTCACAGGGTGTGTTTGTCCTTCGACACACATTGTAACTGGAGTTTGCCATGATATATGTCATGGTTAGTATACTGTGCCTCCGTTTACCTCTGACACAACAGTGATACCCAGGGTTAGCCTACCATCTCCCATCCACTCATCAGGATTCCTCTTGAGGGGTGCCAATATGTGACTCTCTGGCTGACCTGTAGCAGGAGTTTACTGAAGAGTGGGGGTGCCTTCTGTGTTATGGATCATTCTGTACAGCTTGTCCTATATATGTCAGTGCTGGGGTTCAGGTCTCTCATGTGCATACCTCACTGCCATTCAGATTGTACAAGGTGCAGCATGTTCATTGATTCCAGGTTGGACATGGCTTCATACATCAGGCACAGCTTGCTTGTAGCTGGGCAGTATGGCGGTGTGTGGGGCTGCAGTTTGTTTACTCAGGCAACACATGGCATCTGTTCATGCTCTTTGCTACTCCTGGTGGGGTACTGTTGTGGACTTTACAGTTGATGGAGGTGTCTGCTGCAGTATATCCCACAGGGGCTATTGTAGTCAATTGTGACACTGATGGAGGATGACTGCAGAGCCACAATGAGTTCCCCTTATCTACATCTGCCAACCTTCATGTTTGGGTGGGTATATAGTATATGTTTCTGTGAACACTACAGCCACATGTTTGTCCAGTGCAGGATACCTATCACCTTTTGTACCCAGGTCTCACATTACATGTTAGGTACGTCATGGGTTAACACCTGTGTGGTAATTTGTGGGCACTTACTGTATATCCACGGTGGTTGTCTATACACAGTTCTGCAATTAACTTGCTGACATGGCTATGGCTCCAGTTGTCTGTTTGTAGGTGGCCCATTTGTGGGTTGCTTGTGTCAGCTGGAGGTCAGATATGGTGGGCTGTTTGTACTCCTCTGCATACATGTTCAGTCACAGTCCTTCCATGTTGGCCTATACCTATGGGACATATATACAGAACGGGGGGGGCAAGACCAGGCCTTGTGGGATGCCTCTCATACCTGCTTTGTAGTCTGACATGGATGCGGCATGTCTGACCATGTCAGTTCTGTCCTTGGTCTGGTTTGCAACCCCTCTACTGACATAGGGGTATATATTTAAGCTGGTGAACATATCCATACTGAACTCGTATGGTATTGTCTAGAAGCATGTGCACGGTTCAGCTACGCTGTGTGGACCACATTGCCCTCATCAATTACCTTAATGACTGCTTCAAATGGGTCACACATGTTTAGGGGAAGGATCTGCAGTTACAACAGCCACACTGTGTAGGGTCCAGTATCAGTAGGTCCACAATAGCCTTCTGTCTGCGGTACATACTGATCCTTTCCATAGCTGTGCAGAACAAGCTTGTCAGGATCCTGGGGTGGTAGTTTTCAGTATCCATTCAGGCAACACCTTTGTTGTGATGGACCACTGTTGTTGTACACTGCTCTTTGGGTACATATCCTGTGGTAAGGCTGACATTGGGCAGTAGTGTGATTTGGCATTCCATTATTCTTGGAGTCCATGTTGGCCTCAGCCCAGGACACCATGACATACGTTTGCTGCTGTGTGTTCTGCTTTGCAGATGATGGCTGTTACCTCAGCATCTGCAATGTCAGGGGACCATCAATCTGCTGGGATAGGTATTTTGCACTCTGGGGGGGGTGGTGTTTGCACTGCACCTGACAGGTTGTATATTAGCAATATGTGTGTGTGTTTGGTATGTTGTTTGTAATATCTGTGTTATTTGGAGCATATCTGTGGATGCCCAACATGGTTCCTACCATCAGTTGGGAAAGTCTTGTGATTATCCTTAGTGTCCTGTACGTTTTGTATCTTCATAGGTTCATGGGTTCATACTAGGCTATACACCCTAGGCTATTAGTAAGCCTAGCCAGAGTGTGTGTGTCTTTCGCCACCCCTTGCTATGTTCTATTATGGCCATTTATGAATTTCTTCTCTGTGCCTCTGTCTGGTCGTGACACAGTGAGGACCCCCAGTATACATGTACGATCATCCATCCACTTGGCAATATTCCTGTTGAGGGGTGTCAGTGAGGGGCTCAGCCTAACATGGATTGGGATCCTGTTTCTGGGTGTGGGGAGCCTCTGGGTTATGTATCTGTCCCTCCAGCACATCTTATTTCATTATGTGTTGAGGCTGACATCTGTCACTCTCACAGCTCCAATGGCTTTGATTTCCTGTGGTGGAGCATCTCCATTACTCCTGTGTTGGACATGGCCTTGTACAACAGACATACAATGCCTCTGTGTAGGCAGTCTGTGACTGCATTCAGCTGGGGTGTCTACAGCCAGGCAGCATATGACATATATTTAACACCCTTTATCCTGTTGGTGGGGTAACTATGAGGTCTTCCAAACCGCTGCAGGTGTCATGTACGGTACATCCCATATGAGTCATTGTACTAGATTATGGGTCTGATAAGGGAACAGTACAGTGGCACAGTGACCTCTGTTGATGTAGATGTGAATCCTTTCATGATACAGTGTCCAATATCGACAATCTTCCTAGCCACATTGGCATTGTGAGTGTCACATGACAGATTACTGTCGCCCTGTGTCCCTAGGTCCCTGATTACTCCTTGCATACATAATGGTTTGGCACCTATGTGGTAATTTGTGTGTACATTGTCTGGTATTTGGTGGGACATTCATACTGTTCAGTGTCTTCGGGATGTCTGGGTGGAGTTCTTGTGTGTGAGAGTGTGGTCTGTCTCATGCTACAGACTGTACAGCAGTTTGGACTACACTTAGGTGCACATGGGTGGTCTCCGCTGCTTTTTGCATTGTCAGTTACCTGGCCATATGGGTGTCTGTGCTGCATATGGATACTCGCCCTCCTTTGATGTTTTGGTGCAGGTGTTGGGGCCATAACACATGAAATGTGGTATAACCTAGTAGTGCTGGTGTGCTATCACTAGGCTTGCAGCAGGATTCTGTCACTGCACAGACATTGATGTTCTCCATAATGGGAAGTGCCTCAGGGGCATGCATATTGCAGTTTACACATCTGGCATTGGTCAGCATTACCCTTATGTTTCCTACCACTTATGTTTTCTAGGGTGGTGGGTAGTCTTTTTGGCCTTGCCTACATATGGCTCTATGGAGGCGGCAAAGGCCTTATCCAGTATCCAGACGCACAGGGGTAACAGGTGCAAGCCATCCCTGGAACAGCAGCATGGCTTGTCATGCTTGACATCTCAAGCAGACAGACATTACACCCTCTTGGACTGACAGCTGTAACTGTGCCAGCTGTTAAACATGAGCATTCTGTGTTTGTACTGTGGCATCATTCTTGGTGAAGGTTGGATGCTGCACACAGCCAGTGTCATACCGGCCTGGGGTACATACTCAGAGGGACCATCCATGTCTCTTTTCATGTTGACCAGGGAGGTACATCTCAGGTAATTCACACCAGCATGGACATTGAGTGCATCATATTTCTGCTTGCATTGGGGTGACCTGCATACTTGTGTTATGTGGCATTTTGTGGCAGCCTACAGGCAGCTTACTCTACCCTTTCCCTTGTTCAGTCTGGTGAGTGGGACAGCAGTGTGTCTGCCTATACAGACACCTATTACAACTGTATCAGGCATGTGTTTTCTCCTTCTGGCCTGTGACTGTTTGGCACACCAGCTTTGTGTACTATTCGTTGCATGTGCTATGTTTGAAGGTTGTGGTTGCTTGTGATCTGCTTTGGAGGCTTCTGTTGGTGTGGTGTGTTTGTAATTAAGGCCTCCAGGAATATTTCTCTGTGTTTATGTGTTTGGTTTACAGTTGTGGTAGGTCTATGTGGGACTGGGTTTGTGGTGTATGTGGTTACCTTCTCCTCCTGACTAGTTTTGACAGTACTGAGTTGGTGGAGCTCAACCTCTGGTTTGGATACATGGTTGCATCTATCACATATATTTGTATTTATTGCGGGGTGTTGTGGTTGTCTGTGTACTTGGGACTGGTGTCACATTGCCTCTGGATTCACAGATTCTACTTGTTGTGGCTGGACTTAGTGGATTGTATTTGTGGACATATGTTATTGCCATACTACTGGTCAGTGATTACTTCCCTTTTTATGTTTGCTCTATCATGTGGTAGCTTCCTCATTCTCTTGCATGGTTTGGTAATGGCTGGAGTCCAGCATGCCAGATGCCTGCGTGTATGGCATTGTGTGTTGTTGTTATTTGTGATTGCATACTCCAAGCATTCCTGGCTGTGTTCATGGAATGCCTGTATAACATGTTCTGTGATGTGTCCCATATTCTGCACTTGCACAGGGCCTTTCGTGGATTCAACATCAGTTTGGAGGGCTGCATAGGTTCATAGGTTCATAGGTTAGTACTAAGCTAACTGCCCTTGTGAGCCATTTTAAGCTTAGCCAATTATCCCTTGTGAGACTCAAACCCTGCACCTTGTGTTTGTAAAGCAAACACCTTAACCATTAGGCCACCCTCCCAACC
This sequence comes from Protopterus annectens, assembly GCF_019279795.1. Taxonomy (NCBI): domain Eukaryota; kingdom Metazoa; phylum Chordata; order Ceratodontiformes; family Protopteridae; genus Protopterus; species Protopterus annectens. Next base: position 106,901,177 of record NC_056725.1, read on the forward strand.
CTCCCAAACCTATGCTTTACACATGTTTTTCACTGTAGTATTCTGGCCAGGGACTGGGTCAGGATGTGTATATCCAGTGTGATTACTCTATGGTCTGGTCTTACCGGTGAGGGGTATACTTCTCATCTTGCCATCCAGTACACATGTTGCTGATTATCACATCCAGTATGCTTACCCCTCTTGTGGGAGTGGTACATTGTTCCTGGGCATTTTGGTTTATGGATTCTGGGAACTTTTCTCCTACTGTGTTGGTGCTAGTACAATGCTCCCGGTGTATGTCTGGGTATTTTCAGTCAAGCAATATCATGCGGTTTGGGGGGGCTTGATATATTCATGTATTCCAACATAGGCCAGGTGCAGTTCCTGGTATAGGACAGTAGTCTGCAGCAGGCTATATACTGGGAGGCGGTTTTAGCCATTGGTATTTGACCATGGCTAATCCATGCTGCTTCTTGTTGTGGTACCAACATGGGGGTGTGGTTATCCTTGACATTTATTGCTAGTCACCCTCCTTTTGTAGCTTGTTCCATGTTTTGCGGCTGTACAGCACAGTATGAGGTGTGACCTGGTAGTGTTAGGGTGCTGATGTGAGCCTTGACCCAGTTCTCTATTACAGGACTGGTATCTACATTCTCCATACTGTGTGCGTTTACACGGCACACATCTTGCTGTTTAGACGTCTGGCATTGGGTAGCATTACATCTAGGTTCCTATCCCTTGTGGAACCTATGAAGGTGGGTTTGTGTTTTGAGACTTACCTATTCAGGGCATGCTGTGGGTACTGACAGCCTTTGCCAGTATCCATGGGGCATGGCATGATAGGTGCACACCACCCCTAGCAGGTGGTGCATCATGTCATGCTCCGCATGTCTTCCCAGCCTGTAACACATTTGCTCCCCTTTGACTAACTGCATTACTTCAGCCAGTTATTGCACTTGATCATCCCATCGTCATTTTGTGGCTTCATGCTTGGTGAGGGTGGATGTTAGTCAGGGTGCTCAGGTGTGCATATAGTACATGGTGTTACATTACTTAACACATGGCATTCATGCCTCAGGTGGTGCTGCAGGGCTGCCTCTGTCGGATGCGTATATTACACTTCCCTGTACATGTTTGTGAGCAGATCATGTCATTTTAGGCATCCATTTTATTATTTGAGTGAGTCAGAGGGGGTATCCTTTCCAGGGTTCCTACTGAGCCAGTGTATGTACTATGCGTTGCCTCTTTGCCAAGGCCAAGGCATACTGGGCACACCTCCTTCGGCCTACTGTGGCAGGCTCAGGTTGTTCCTCCTCCGAGTCACGCTCTGCCTGTGATGGCCTTGGCAATGGTGGGGGGCTATTTGGCCTGGCCCTATGCTGGTCCTGCTGCAGCTGTTTTCGCAAGATCATATTATGTAGCATAGCACATACCATGACAATTTGGGTACATGTAGTTGGTGTGTACTGCAAGGCTCCACCAGATGTGTCCAGACACCGGAACCGTGACTTGAGCAGCCCAAACACACGCTCTATTACATTACGTGTTTGTGAATGTGCCTCATTATGGCGTTCCTGTTCAGGTGTGTGTGCATTTCTGATGGGTGTCATCAGCCATGGCTCCAGTGCATAACCTGCATCCCCCACTAGGTGTCCGTGTGGGATGTCCCCATTGGCAAATGTCTGGTACAGCTGCGTCAAATGCCAGATGTGGGAATCGTGGTAACTCCCTGGGCAGCCAGCACACACATTCATTATTATGCCCTGGGCATCACACATGACCTGGCAGTTGATGGAGGGGAAGCCCTTGCGGTTAATGTAGGCCCTACCCCGCTCACCGGCTGGTGCTTTGATGCATATGTGTGTGCAGTCTATTGCACCCACTACCTCAGGGTATTCCGGTATTTGCTGGAAGAGACGCATATTGCTGGCCAATACCTCACGGGCATTGGGGAAATATACATGATCACCGACATGTGCTGACATGGCATCCAGGAACTGGTGCAGTACCCTGGAGGCTGATGTCTGTGATATCCCCATCATATCACCAGTTGGTTTCTGGAAGGCACCTGTTGCTAGTATTCTTAGGCCAACACATACCTTGGTTTCTACTGGGATGGGTTCCCCTCTGTTGGTTCTGTGTGTGAGGCATGGCCTGCACAGCTCAACAATTTGCTGCAGGAGCTCTCTGTCCACTCTATAGCGCTCTACTATCTCCAGCTCATGTAACCCGTGGTAGGTGACCCTGGGCCTGTACACTCTTCTCCGTCTCCTCACTGTGGGTTGTCTGGCACCATCTGCATTGTCACCACCCTCAGCAAGTTGCCTATGTCTCATTATGACAGCTATGGCAGCCCCTAACATTTCTGCTCTGAGTGAAGCTTTTTCAATTTTCACTTCAATTAGCTTACTCCTGTCTTGCAGTGTCTCTTAAGAGAAACAACCTGCACTACTGTTTGCAGAGTTTTAAGTGCTGGGCTGGGCTACTATTCTGCTTGTGTAATTGCCAGCTTCTAATTGTTTTCACCTGCTAGCTTCAGCGGTTATCCCTGCTAGCTTCCTATTAATTCTGTTGCTTCCTTTTTCCTTTCTGTTTACTCAGGGGGGAGCAACGTGCATACCATAAGAAACACGCTCACAGTGGCTTACATGCGCGCACACGTGCTTACACGGTTCAGAATCTACTTATTCGGGTTAAAACACGCGCACACCCGCGCAAACACTGTTACACGTCTGCTAACAGCCTCCAACATGCTCAGCCTGCCCTACACATGCGCACACCATCGCAAACAGTGTTAAACATCTCCCAATACGCTCCCACATGCTCAGTCTGCCTTACACTCGCACACACTGCCCTACTCGTGCTTCATGGTGCGCACACGTGAGCATGCACACCCAGCAAGAAACTTTGGTGTAAGTAACAGTGTACACCTTCCATTTCTTGCTTTTCCCTGACTTATCTAGTGGCACACCTCTTTCCATGATCTGTGTCTGTCATCTGTCATGTTACACTGACCTCCAATGAACTGCATTTCTTTCTACCATTCCCCCCTGTGATGTCACCTATCTCCTACTCTATTCCTCCCCCTTATGTATCTCTTACACTACTCAGACTGTGCTCATTTGCTATGTGACTGTGAGATTCAGTATCCTAACCCTCATTTACATGAGATTGCCTACTAATGCTTAGTTACATGTCTTAGACTCAGCTTCCCCCCTTAGCAACCACTACACGGCCATGTTGTTTTTGGTCTGCTGGCCCCTGCATTGTCATTCCATGTATTGCATGAAACCCACATTTGTGGGTTTATAACCTTCTTTTTTATGGTTTTATACAGCGCAGTCCGTTTGCGCTGGGCTGCGCTGGGTTTTGATCGCCAAAACAAAAAATTACATTTTTAATATTTTTGCATCGGGTTATCTTGCCAATGGCCACATATTTGGCCATTGGCATGCTCCCTGAGTCATATGCACCCTTTTTTGGAGCTGACATGGCTCCGTTGTGGAATTTGCAGAAACGTACTCAGTTGTCAACTGAGTACATTTCTGCAGCTAAAACGTCTCTTACACGGACTGGTTTCTGCTTCGTGGATCGCTAATATACCTCATTTGCATACTTTTCAGCTGCAAGTGAGGTATTTAGCATGTCCACACCCAGTCCGTGTAAGAGACGTTTTAGCTGGTCTCTTACACGGAGTTTAGGGCTGTTCCTGGATCGCGAGGCTTGCATGGAGTGTTGCACGTCTCTTACACTCCATGCAAGCCTTCGTGAATCCTGCCCATTGTCTGACCAATTGGACCAAATCAGCTGTAATACACACATGAAAGGAAAGTGCAGAGTTTTGTATGGAACGTTGTTGTGGGATAGGTGCCCTTTTTTCTTTTTCTGAGAGATAGGAAAGTTGGGGAAGGAAATCAGGGATGTCAGAAGTAGATTAGATATTGAGGATCGGTAGCAGGAAAATACAGACGTGACTGACAAACAAAGAGGTAGAATACATATGTGATGGAAACATCAGATAAACAGAAGGATGGTGACGGTAAAGGGTACAATGTATAACATAACTTGGTTCGTGATAGACACAAAATAGAGGAGGAACACCGGGTATAGGAATAGGATGTTATATTCCAAAATGCATAGCTCTCTAGCATAAACACAGTGGGAAATCAATCCTCAGTCTTGGAGCTGATTTCACTGAGTCTTTTCTCTATAAGTGTAGGTAGTGCTGGGCACAGAAGTGCCTCAGAAATTTGCTGGAGTATAATTTTGATGCGGCCAGTGCAAGAATCAAGTGTTCTGCCTGTGACCTTCTCCATGAACACTGTCAGTTCCTGACAGGTGAAAAAATCACCACCTCCACTGACAACACTCCTGATGGGTACAAGTGCACCTTTGTCCAGGGTAGAGCTACCTTACTCAGGTGGTACGAATAAGGCAGGAGGTGACAGGCTGTGGCCCAGAAGTGTTGGACACCTCTTGGGGTAGTGGTAGTGGCACTGCTGCTGCCATCTTTGGGGAGATGACAGGATATTCCAGAGTGGTCAGTGCACATCCCTGCTTTGCACCAAATAATAGTAAGAGAAATGTAAATAAAAAAATTTAAATAACAAATGCAGGGAAAAAGAAATACAACAGTAATGAATATGACATTTCAATTACTTTTACATAAGCATGCATTGTACTGAATGAAATAACTTCATTTCAGGGCATGTACATGCATGTGAACATCACAACTTCTGTTTTTGATGATTGCATTACATTAACAACTGTGAAATAATAACATTTGACATAAAATACCCTCTTTCTTTATTATGTGTTGCTTGGTAATGAACCCACAGATACCAAAATCAATTACAGCACATATGACTCTCAACATAATGAGCCACATCTCCAGCTTTGTGCACATTGACATACATAATTAACTGATTTGCATTTGAATAGTTGTTATAATCCCTGTATAGAATGCCAGTAATGGCAGCTGTTCTGCTCCTTAGGCTTAATTTACCTGTATCTTACACAGTAATTGTCACTAGTGACATATATGTTTCCAAACACAAGCCATGCATACACCAACAGTCTATTATGCACTCCAGTTGCTTAATATGCATCTCCATATTCCTTTCAATGTATTCAGGAGCTGCAAAGATAGAGATATCATAACAAAAATGTGCATGGTGGCACGTATTAACAGGTTGTATGGATTGGTGATTTTATGTGGCACAGAATGGATAGTGACAGGGACCACACTTCATCCTCCCATTGGCCAAGTAGGCCAAGCTTTTGGTGCTTTATGTCACTATAATGGTGATGGCAGTGTTCCTCCTTGCATGAGACGCCAGTAGCATGACTGACAGTCTTGGCTACACTATTACAAGCATCAGCTTTGTGGTGAGACCCAGTATAGCCTTCTACAGGAGCCTGCATCTGTATCTGTAATGCTTATTGAGGAGATATAGAAAGCTCATAGTCTCCTTCTCACACCATCTTTTCACTACAAAAGGAATACCTCCTTCCCATTCAACAGACATAATTCTCCCCTTTCAAGATGTCATGAAAAATGGCTCTGTATTTGAACCCAAAGCAAATTTCATGGTTCTCATCCTTTGCAAAATGACAGGAACTGGGGAGAAATGGCTTAGCATGATGGCTGGCATAAGAACTATAATATACATACTGTGCTGTTACCGCTCCAATCACACCTTATTATGTGAAGCACGGTGGTTTTCATTCCATCTGTCTGCTGCTGACATACCATGCTTAACACCAACTCCAGATAAACATGGTTCATCAAAGAAGGCCAATTGCATTTACATTGACAGGTGTGACTTCTAGAGCATGCACACATGGCAAGACTGAGGAAACAACTGGATTTTCATAGTCATTACTGCCATGGTTAGGGATTCAAATCCCGGGTTCCTACTCTTTTGCGCTCTTTCTTTAGTAATAACTACTGGTATGACTAAGCAACTTTCCTGAAATATTGTAGCAGCATACAGTTTTTTCCACACTGAGCAAGGTTTAACAAAATGAAGGCATCAGAGAATGCGAACACTGAACATTAGTTACTCCTAAGTTATGCCTGTTAAGTGAATTGCAATAAGCCATCGATGTTGTTCTAATAAAAAAATGTCTCATCCATATTTGCCATAAGATGTTAACTTTCATTTATCCTTACCCAACTATGGCTGACATTGTTGTTTAATGCCTGGCATCATGCAATGTTTGCTTAAATGATTTTTTTTTATTTTAATTTGTCAGTCCTTTGTGTATGTGTGTGTTGTGCTAATGTCGGTTTGCAACTTGTTAAAAGTCAATAAGCAGAGTATTTTCTACATATGCCATATATCTTTCACAGCACAGGTATTAATAACACATTTTTAGGTTTATCATCGCAGTGAAAATCAACTGATGAATAAATTCACACGACAGGATTCGTATCCATGCATAGCTCAGTCACAATCAAGCAAATAGCGTCTTGCAAAGCTATGCCACTGAAACTCTCAGACATAAAATATGACAGTAAATTAATAGTAACAGAATACACTTAAATACTAGGAACAATGTTATACAACAGTTTTCTGCTCTCAGGAGATTGTAAACATGCATGTAGTGCACTGAAATGCAAGTTTCCCGTCATTAGTACACTTAGCCATGGAAGAACAGAAACCCTTTACATTATTTTTATGTTGTTTTTAAATGTCAGATTTGCTTATTGATGTGCAATGATACTAAGCTGTGGTGCTCAGCTGATGGCACATTTGTACGAATGTTCTTAGTTTTTACCATAGGACAAGAACTGTTATTACCTGTCTATTGATGACCAGCAATACTGCCGAATGCCAACCATTGTGCAAAGGGTAATGTAAAACTAAACAACAACAAAAATATTTGTAAGCATTTTGTGGTCATGGTTGTGTTGCATTCATGTATTTTTGACCAGATTACCTGTTAGAAAATGAAAGGGTAGGATGGGGATGAAAAGGGGAAGCAATCAGATAGTTTAACCGAATGTGAAATGACATAATACTTACACTGACATTATGTAGTATCATTTGCTTCTAATGCCACTTTAAGGTATGAAATATGGAAAACTTCAGTCCCTGTGTTTTCTACTGTGAATACAATGTACAACTTTCTATGCATGGGGTCAACATGCCAATTAATTACCAGTGATGTACAGACTGTGGACAACTCAATTCACATCATTATTGCACAGCAGATCCATTTGTTGACCTGTCTGCTGAAACTTTACCTAAACCTATAGGTCACACTCTCACAGACTACCTCAGATGTGAGAATGAACTTTTCAACAATGTTAGTTTTGTTCTAGTGGCATGCACTACTGTTCAACATATCTATCATTTAAAACTAACATTTAAGAACTGCAATGTGTGGCAAACCACCAATATGTAGGTTTTCATAGCATGGCTCTTTAAAATCTCAGTTGTGTTATAGTAGTTCTAATGAGGTGTACCTGCAAGGAACGGGCCTCATAGTACCAAGTATCTGGTCTTCTCCCTAGATGTGATTAGGGTTGTGCAGAGCCTCATGCTGACTTCAACATGTTATTTAGCTGGTTTTATCATTGTGTAATGTGTAAAATTCAGAAACACTAATGAATTCAGACCTAATTAACATTTATGTTATGCTCAGAGGGGGGAATCTACATGATATAAGCAGTATGTGAAGCAGGGATGGTCATTGTGCTATGGGAGAAGACATTACTTTAGAGCATAATTATTATTTCAGAAAACTTTTCCTGTACAACAGAAGTCCAAAAAATGTCAGGTATGTGTTACTTGTTGCACCAGCATCTTTTATCAATGCCACACCATTTGGCTGTGTATTGTACTTGTAGGGATACATATGACTGTTTAAGTTTTTCATTCAGCCTAGATATGTTTTCTAAGCTGTCTGCACTGGTACATTGACCTTCTTATATAATGGATATTTTGGTATTCCAAAACAGTAAAGCTGCTTGTTGTGAATATAAGTCACATCATGGCACTGTAATATTGGTTAACTTCACAAATGGGTATACAGAATGGATATATATTAAGGCAGCTTATTTCATGGGTGTGTACATTGTAAGTTAGGAGGTTGTATGCCTCATAATGGGACAGTCATTCACCACTTACACTGTTATTGGCTGTGCATGTGATATTATTACTGGAATTGTCTTTCATATTGATGCTTTTTGTCAGTAAAACTGTTTTGCTGTCAGTCTCTAGAAAACCCATGCCTTAACTTCCTATTAGAGTTCATTATGTTACAATGAGTAGCACCCACATAGGGACATGGCAGCTAATGTCAGTTTTCCATATTGACAGGGATGTGGCAAAGACATAATCAGCTATGAGTAGGGGCAGCCATGAGGCGGAGAATGAGGTGAAATTACAGGCCCTCCATTTCCACGGTAGATGGCTCATCACTTTGTAATTTGCCGACAAGCACTTCCATAACCACATATGCTGACAAATGTGAATGTCATGGATAGCCAGGGCCACAACTATGCTATGGTCTGGTAAAGAGCCAGAGACATGACTGGAAATGCCACCAGCAGTGCAGAGAACTTGCCTTGGGAGCAGAGAGGTGCAGGTGGTGGGCCACCTACTGAACCACCATTTACAGAGACAGAGAAGTTACTGACCTCAGTCAAAGTCAGTCCTACCTCCACAGAGTTCCACAGTGCAGCGCTGGATATTGGGACAGAGATGAATAGGCCCAAGTGGCCAGAACCATATCTGGTTCATAGAGCACCCAGTGCTAGACCCAGTGTAGTGCCATACCCTCCTCAACTCTTCAAGTGTGAATAGCAAAAAAAAAACACTTTGCTGTATCAAGCTGATCACTACATTTCTAGATGTCAGCTTATTACAATCAGATCCATGCCCCCTAGCTCTTCCATTGAACAGCAAAAATAAAAAATAAAATAAGCCGTGTATCAAGCCAATTTCTATTACAGTTTTTCAGATTCATGCCCCTACCTCTGCTACTCAGGAAAAAAAACTTTATTGTAGTAAGCTGATTGTAACATTTGTAGCAATCATCTTACTATAGCAAGCCAATATTGGTTTACTACAGTTTAAAACACAAGAACCTCTGAAGTGCCTTTCTGTACTGACATTCAGAAATGCCAGCACAGGAAGAATGTAAGAATTACCAGTGGCTTTCAACAGGTGATGCTCCAGGTATGTAGAAATGCATGCAATATGTCACCCATTTCACCTGTTAGGCACATTGCTGTTTATAATACTTCTGTCACATATTTGCTATAGGTACATCTTGCATTGTGGTGCACCAACCAACTGCACAAGGCATGGGCACTGTTGCATGTTGTTATCTTTCTTTACAGTTGTAACAAAATGTGTTGAATGTTTAGGTGGGGTGATTATCCAGAGTTACACTGAATCTTGATTTTTTTTTTTTTTGGTGTGCTCACTAGCAAAATATTATCTGGTACCAGCACTGTTGAACAAACCTCATCTGTGCTGGAGGACTCTTAGCCTCTAATGATAATGGCAGGGATGACCTAGTACAGTCTGAGGCTGCAGAGCATATGTAAGATACAGGGAATGTGATCCTTCCTCACATCCCCTCCTGAGAGTTTGGACACAGTTTCTCTGCCTGTACATATCCATGATACATTACTTCCTAGAATGGGGACATGTTGATGGGGACACTGTACATGAGGGAAATGTGGTGGCCCCAAAAACAGACCTCTTAAAATCTGCCCCTAGCTATTGTGGGCAAAAGGTACCACAAATGTGGATCGGTAGCAGTCATCTCAGGTAATACTGACACCGCCTTCCCCAGATGTTGGTGTACCAGTAGCTGCCACCCATCATATGTGCATTATCATTATGGAAACACAGGGAAGTTCCACCAAGGCCTTGGTAGGTTACACAGGTAGGTCATGCATGCAGTGCATGCTGACACAAAGGAATGCATGAACCATGTGTGTGACTCCTTGGAGACGATGAATTACACATTGGACCATGCAGCATCTGCTGTGGCTCATCTGTTGGGGGTAAGGGCCATCCTGGAGGCCAGTCATCTGTAACATCCATAGATGTTGGCTTATATTTCTATGGACAGGTGAGGTCCAGCTCCCACATTGGTAACACTTCCACTCTTACATCTGTTTCAGAAGTGTCTATGCCCAGGAGAGGCTGTCTCATGGCTGTTATCATGCTGACACCTCTTCCAGCAGACATCAGTCACATTCAAGAAGCACGCTGACATGTCTCCAGGGTCATGGAACAGCCAGTGCAATTCCTGACAGAGCCATGTTTCATGTCTAAGGGCACACATGAGTCGGAGAACCCTCTGCCCTGCCTGCTATGGACATGTCCAGTACACCACAGTACAATGCTGGCCAATGTGTTGAGGCTGTGCCCCTTCGACGACTCACACAAACCATCACTGATCATCCTTCATTTCCCACACACAGTGCACCAGGCCCTTTGACCCAGTAACCCCTCTAACACATTGTACATTTACACACTGACCATAACTGCAGTCTTTCATAAGTACCTCCATTAACACACATTCCTGTGAAAGACATTCACTCCTCTTCCCCCTCCCCCACTTGTGCACATGTTGAGAACTGTGCCCTACCCTTATAACATTCTGACTTGGGCTGCCTAAGTCTGATGAACCGAGTGGCCAGCTTATGCATGTTCATAGGTCCATAAGTGTGTACTAGGCTAATGACCACAAGGGCCTTTTTTAGCTTAGCCATTGTGTTAGCACGGTCTGGTGTTTTTGTATGTATTATCATTACTTGTCTGTATCTGCTTAGGTACTGTATAGTTATGGAGTACAGTTTACTATCCTGCTGGTGCAAATCATGATAACTGTGGCCAGAACTTTGTTCAGTTTCTGACTTGGGCTGCCTTATTTCTGATTCACAGAGTGGCTGTATAACAGGTTTTCCATTGTTGCATCAACCCCCAACATTTTTATTGTTGTTCTTTGCTTGAATTTGAGGAAATAGTTGTGTACATTGCTAATGCGTATACATGACTGAACTACATATCTTCGGTTCTGAATTGCTTTCCCATTTTTTTAATTAATTAACATGCAGTATGGCTCATTTTGTGGTTATTAGCATATACCCTTGACATGTCTTGTTTTCCAGTTGGCCATGTCATGTCAAAGTGTTTCTTGAATCCCGCACACCCTGCTCATTGAGCGAATTCACTTGAAGACAGCCTTGGCTATCCTGCTTCAAGCCTCAGTCTTATACTGAGACCCAGTATAGTTCACCTTGCAGCAGCCTACAGCTGTAGCACTTCACAAGGAGTGCCACAAAAATCCTGGACTCCTCAACAGCCCACCTCTGTGTTCTAAATTTAGCACCATCATCACCCACACCAGTTGTGCCTGCAGAAGTCAAGCAGCAACTCTAAGTATAAATTGGCCCAAATTATAATCTCACATTTAACAGCTACTGTGTGATCATGTACTACTACGCCAACTGCATTTGTATGATGGAAAGCACAGAGAGGCACCGGCAAACAAAGAAGAAGTTATTTTATCAAATATGAAGACATGAAATATAGCAGTGAGGTTTGCCATGTGTGATGCTCAACCTCTTCACACTTTTTCAGATGGTCACATTGACAGGCTGAATGGCTTTGATTGTTATCATTGGTGTTTTGGGGGTTAAATAGGATGACTAGGGACATAACTTTCTGGAATTGCACACTGTAAAATGTTAGTTGACTAATGTGGGAATTAAACATGAGGAAAAAATAACGCATGCATTTCAATCATGATGATTACTCCTCAGTGCTACAGAAGAACTCCCTTTCAAATATGTTCATTACTGATAAATTTCATTCAGTATGAATTTCAATATACAACAGATAGGTCTGTATGTGTGTGACTTTAGGAAGTTTTGGGAAATGTATTCCCATGAAAGAGTCGTTATTACTGAGGTGAGATGGATGGACTGCCATGAGCTGATTAATACAGGTTAGGGTATGATAGATACATATTTCACTACACATACTGTCCTAAACACACAGCTGAGCTATGGCAGGAGAGAAGACTATTTTCAGCAAAGTGTTCTGCCTATCATAGAGATGGAAGTGATTTTAAACCATTGTCATAATTATCCTGCTTAAAGAATTACAGACACAATCAACTGTGTTTCATAACTAAATCATTAATGAGATATGCTAATTATAAACATGTATTTTTTAAAGCATTAAGGAGACATTTCTTGAAATAAATATAATTATGTTAGCTATTTGTATGTAGTGTTACGTCCCTAATCAAAATGCTGTTAGAAAATTGCATTCTGACACCCTTTGTAAAAATAATTATCATCTGGGTTTGAGCCCTTGATCCCGTGTGCTCCTTCTCTTAAGTCAGTGCACTTATACCTTGTGCCATACAGACATTGCACAGTAGGTGGATGTTCTTCATTCAGTACTGTTTGGAGTCCTGAAGTCCATGCATTGTCACTAAGCATATTTGCGCTACAGTAGGCTGACAAAATATAATGCTTTACCTTTTTCCATGCACAGGTAACACTGATTGTGCGCTGCTCAGCAGTAAGCAAGTGTACAAGGCAGAATCAGGAAAAAAAAGGTACTCAATGTTCTGCAAGACTGCAAATTTTCAACTCCATGCAGACGACATGGGTTGGGCTTTACACTGACCTTTGTGGACACGTCACTTCTAAGACCTCTTCTACCTGATAGCACTGTTATTCAACATCACTCAGCTGCTTACAGCCCTCTGTGGGTACAGGAAGGGAGTAAGCATCACATCCCTTGCTGATGTTCACATAGGATGGTTTGAAACAGTGTTACGAGTTCTTACCCCTATGTACTGACATCATTTAGCAGGGGACTGTTTGCTGTCAGGCATGCGTCTTCCTTTCTCTGTGTCCCAACTCCTTTCTAAAGTGACAGTAGGACTTCATGGTCTGCCCATTAATTTTTTCCATTCATGGGTCTAGTCTTGGCCAAAACTCAGGGCACAAGGACCACCTTCTTCACTCCAGCATATTGTCATTATTACACCACTCAAATAGATGTTAGCAGGCAAAGTGTCATAATTCTTTGCTATAGCAGCTGCTGCAGGAATATGGGCTGCATAAATGAATGTAGGCCTAGGTCATTGTCAGGGCTTTATCACTATACAGCAATATAGCAGACGTGCAGACTTTGGCACATAGTATTGGATCAGTGAGTGCTTTTGAATATTCACACTGTGTGCTCTCAGTCCCTGGAAAGATACACATTTTGCAGAGAATAAGATTCAAAACATCATATGCTAATGAGGCCAAATTGTGATGTATGACAACAGAAGCTAAATACAGTGGCCAATATATCATACCACTGCATAGTATTCTAAGAACTAATTAACTAATTCCTTCACATCATGCAATACCCATCCTTCAGTGATGTGTAACTTTTAGTATGCTTAATATACACAGTTTGTACTGTCCTGCCAGCCAGACAGACTGCCCTCATAGTCACTCTTTGCTTTTATAATATCGTTCTTCATTATTAGCCTTACTAGAAACTCTTTTTGGTATAATATGGACTGCATCCATTAACTATATTAAAGTTTTTGTGCTTGTCCCTCAACAAACTAACAAAGGGTCTGTTCCAAAATGGGGCAGCATTTTTTAAATTCACAATTTTACTTGCCTTACAATGAACCAGGATTCTGAGACAGACTTTTTCATGGCTTTCCCAATGATCATTAATACTGTTTGAAAAGTCTCTGACACTATCCACAGAAAACAGTCCTCTAAAGTAATCACTTTTCCCTAACTTTGAACAATCATATGGAATTCTGTACACTGTTAAAATTTCAGATTATGGTCAAATGAGACCTGAAAAGTTCAATGGTCAAAATATTTGAGGATCCAGTGATCTGATCTTAATAATTTTATAAAGGATGTTTGTCCAGGCCCCCTTCAATAACACACATCACACCAAATGACATTTGACGACCTTTATTAAATTTCCATAACAGCTTTGATCAACAACTTTTTTAATTACAACTATTAATGATATAATCGATACTAGAATACAGCATAAACATCCTTGTCATGTTACTCAGGGCAGCTTACCTACTCACCCTGCTGCAGTAAGCAGCGTCCATACTCCTACTCACTTTACTTATGAAGCAGTGTCCCATCTCACTTCATACACCATTCATTGTAATGTTAATCAGGGCAGCATACCTACTCACCCTGCCCAGAAAGCAGGGTCCATACCTCTGCTCCCTTACTTTACATATGAAGCAGTGTCCCAGCTCACTTCATACACCATCCATTGAATTACCGTTCACCAAATAAACACCATCCTTACCTCAGCTTGCTTACCTATTCAGCAAGCTTCCTCCAACTACTCATTTCCTTTCCCCAGATCCTTGAAATGAACATGCAGACATCAGAGGGGGAACAGAAGAAGGCAAGCCTATCCCTCTTCTCTGCCAACCAGCCTGACCAGGCTGTTCCCCCTCCCTTCTACCCAAATGTGTTCAATCCACTTCCCACAAAGGGAAGGGTCAAGCCAAACATCATTTGGTGTATCCCTCATCTGTAAAGCACCTTAGAATCCCGTCATAACCCCTTTGCCATGCCATCACTGAAACACACCCTAATGAACTAAACAAAGTAGGATTACCATGACCCCCGTTGTAACACCAGAACATCCATACCAAAAGAACACATACCCTTTTTGCCCGCTGCCTTCAAAGCTGAAATCATGGCTCAACCTGAATGTATTGACAGCCTATAACCCCGACAAAACCACAAACTATAACCCCTTGAACTCAAGACGGCACCCAGTCAAACTAGTAGCAAGACTCACACCTAAGACCCTGTTAACCATAGCCTATCACCTTAGCCCACCCACACCCAGCTCTATATGTGCAACAACTCCCTTACCATAGGGAACAGTCTAACTCCAACTTTAATGTCCTACCTTAGCTGACCGAAAACCAGCACCCCTTGACCTAGTTCCCAAAAACCCACCTATGCTCAACAACGAAATACTCTACATACCCAGCCATAAACACCCCCAATTCACTCATTATCAAACCATTCTTAAACCCTGTTTGACCCTGGCCTTTCCCCTGGAGAGCTTTTCCTTATATTGCCTATGCCACTAGTAGGCAATTAAGACCTGTCCTACAGCAGCCTTATCCTGCACTAAGCTTCCTTTAAACCTCCTAACTCCCCATAACAATACACCCAGTTTTAAAACTACCCCACCAACCACCTAACTACCATGCTTCTTAAAACTCTACTCACAAAATTGACCCAAACACCAAGTGAAATGATCCTTGTGGTATTCTGTAAAAAAAAAAAAAAAAAAAAAAAAACCTTAACCTGTTATGTAACATTAACTCCTATTCAAGGGACAAATTTGTCACCCAAAGACACCACCTGTTAGAAACAAACTCCAGCATCCTATCAACCCCCTCATTGGTCCTCCCATAAATACAGTGCAACAACTGAATGAGTAATACAAAAAAACAAAAAACAAATAGTTCCTGCTGGATAAAGCACCTCCAATGAAGAAGTAAATGCACAAGTGAAGGAACAAGAAGGTGCACCATGTACTGCAAAATATGAATAAAAATCCTCTTCTTGAAGTAGTTAAACCACGTTTATTGTATAAAACAATAAGGAACAGCTGCAAAGTAAGCGCTTTCGCGTTGTAACAAACGCTTCATCAGACATAAAGATACTAAAAACAACTCCCCTTAAATACATGTCATGATGTCACTGCCCAATTAAAAACAACAAATCAGACCTCTAATGCTCAACATGTGTACCTAACAAATTAAGAACAACAAACAAATAAAAAATAATAATAATAATTATAAAAACATAATTAATAAACTAGCCATGTTGGCTGACAGTATAAAATTAATGTCGAAGTGTTCTGCTGGACAAGAATGGCTTCAATGTCACTCTATCATTTAGGCCAAACTTATGCACTTGCAATTTAAGTATCCATTTAGCCTCTCTTTCTTCTGTGGTGTTCCTGACATTGCCTAGTCGGCTAGTAGTGGGTACTAATTCTAGAACTTGAAACTTAAAATTGTGGGAACATTCTTTGTCTAAAATATGTTTGGCTAGGGCATTGGTGGTATTGCCCTTGTTGATAGCATATAGGTGTTCCCTTATACGTTCTCTTAGAGATCTTGTTGTCATACCTACATAAAAAATATTACAGGTTTGACAAACAGCAACATAAACCAGGTTGGTGGTTCTACAATCCGCATATTGGCTGAACTTGTAAGAACGTCGTGTTATAGGATGGATAAAATTGTCAGAGCAAGATATGTGTTTGCACTGATTGCATGAATTGCAACTAAACGTGCCTGTTCTATATGAATTTCTAGTTCTCTGATGGGCCCTATCATAACAAAGTAACCTGTTGAGAGACAGCATATTTCTATATGCTACTCTAGGTCTCTCATCGACCAAACTCTTTATTCGTTCATCAACCATCAGTAATCTCCAATTCCTATTAAGGACATCCAATACATGGTGGTTCCTATTAGTAAAGGGGATAACTATCCTGTTTGTGGTTGTTGAATTACTAGTTGTTCTAATGAATTCATGAGGATGTAATCTATTTATCAATGGTGCCCCTATGTTCTCCCTACAAAGATCACCTCTTGCAATCTCTGCATGCACCTGTGCCTGGTTGTAACCTCTAGATATAAAATTCCTGGCAAGTACTGACTTCTGATGATCAAAAACACTTTCTTGGGATGTCAACTTAGATACCCTTATTGTTTGGTTTCTCACTAAATTCTGGTGCACATGCCTAGGGTGCATGCTGGCCCGATGTAGGAGGTTATTCCTCCAACATGGTTTCCTAAAAAGCTCCGTGTCAAAGCCAGTAGCTCCCTTTATAATCTTAACATCCAAGAACTCAATGGCATCAACAGAATAGCAGCATTCAAAACATAAAAAATCAGTAGTCTCATTTAGGTAGCTCACAAAGGTTAGCAATTGCTCAATGGTACCATCCCAAAGTAAAAAGACATCATCTACAAACCTATTGTAATATCTAAGGTATTTGTTATGATCAAGACTAGTATTCAAGACATATTGATCTTCCCATTGTGCCAATACCAAGTTGGCATAGGCATTGGCACACGGGGTGCCCATCGCAACCCCTTTCGTTTGTAGGTAATACTTGTCTTCATAACAAAGAACATTGTTCTCAAGAATAATTTCAAGAAGTGACATGCACTTGTTAATGGTGTTAATGGATGTTCTTTTCTTGGTTAATAATGCTCGAACATATTCCATACCAACATCATTGGGTATTGATGTAAACAACGACTTCACATCAAGTGTAACTAAAACACTATAGATGTTAAAAGGGGAAGATTTACTATAAATAGCTAACTTCTCCAAGAAGTGTGGTGTATCACTTAGAACATGTTCCACCTCTGAAACAAAAGGTTTAAGCAATTTGTCTAAATAGATGGATAGGGGTTCTGTCAACCATCCACGACTAGACACAATTGGTCTTAAAGATGGATTCTTCACATCTTTATGAATCTTTGGGAGGCCCCTGAAAGAGGGAACAAGGGGCTTATCGACTAATAAATACAAATAAAGCTCATTGTCTATGACCATAGTTAACAATAAATCATATAAACTAGCATGTACTTTTCTGATTAAATCATTCAAAACGCAATTAGAAATGGGGAGATATGTCTCCCTATCAGCTAACATGAAAAGCATTTTGTCTGAATAATCAGATTTGTCAAGGATCACAATGGCTCCACCTTTGTCCGCTTGTCTTATCACTATTTGATCATTACATTTCAAATCTGCTAAAGCATCTTTCTCACCAGGAGTCATATTGTAAAAATCAGGCTGAGCATGTCTATCGTTGTAAAGTTCAAACAAGTCAGACTCACAGGCCTGTTCGAATGCCTCTAATAAGGGATGCTGTGGAGGCATAAACGTAGATGGTTTTCTAAAGGGTCTATGCACAGTATTACTAGCACCAGCATCTTGACCAAATAATAATTTAAGACCCAAATTCCTGGTAAAAAGCTTGATATCAACAATGATATCGGTCAAATCATTGCATCCGGAGGGTATGAAACCCAACCCTTTATTCAAAATCGAAAGCTCATGCCTACTCAAAATATAATTAGAAAGATTCACAACTAAGTCTTGGATCTCGGTACCTTTTTCGTGTTTTGAGAAAACTCGTCTATGTTCTTCCTCTTCCCCACTCCCCCTTGGGGCGACCAAGTCCTCCTTTCGTGTGGTTTGAAGGGAAGTGGTATTCTGTAAAAAAAAAAAAAAAACTTAACCTGTTATGTAACATTAACTCCTATTCAAGGGACAAATTTGTCACCCCAAAGACACCACCTGTTAGAAAGAAACTCCAGCATCCTATCAACCCCCTCATTGGTCCTCCCATAAATGCAGTTCAACAACTGAATGAGTAATACAACCACCCCAAGGTTCTTAAGAAAGCAAGATTTGAACTTCACTGGCTTGCAAGAGCCATAGAGGTTTAGCCTAATAAGCCCTGCACTCCTATGAATGTCATGACTACTCATCCTGTGGGATCCCCCACTCCCCATAACCATCCCCACCCATTACCCCCTTGGACCCCCTTACCTACCTCTTCCTTATTTGCTTGATCCCCCCTGCGCACAAGGAAATAAGTTTATATGTAGCACTCACTATCCCCTTTAGCAAATGACAGAGTTAACCAATAACATATCAATAGTGTCATCACCCTAAAATATTTAGTAATTGAAGTAAGTATCATCCTACTTCCCTTCCCAAGCTACTCCCCCAGCCATGTTCCCCCCACTGACATCACCATGCCTTTCTTAAAACCCACCCATGCCATGCTGCCCCGGCCCACTGATCAATCTTCTCCCCCTACCACAGTAAGGCTAGAACAAGGAAACAGCCCATGAGTCATCTCCTGCTATGAGCTGTCCATCACGGCCGGCAACCTCTCCATACATGTAACCAATGCGGTGAGATGAACTTTATGAAGAAAGAAAACTGCATGATGTAGCTTCTACTGCCAAGCACAGCATGATGTAGATACCTAAGGCCAGACTAAACCTGTATAATCACCCCCTATGGTCAGCTTCTGCAAGAAAAAACAAAATTAAATTGAATAATCTAACCTACAATAGACTGTATATATAGCACTTTGCCTGGTTTTGACAATCTTACACAATACATTTGCTACCATGCAAGCACACGACAATAAAATTACAGTGATGTGATAACTCAATGAAACAACATATTAGACACCTTCATTAGGTACTTTTATTCCATACATTCATATATACAATATCCAACAGCTATAGCACAGCTTCTATCCAAAACCAAATCGCAATACTGTCAGAACAAGGGAAGTCCCTTGCATTACCAGATGGGGCCCCCCATCCAACTGCTGGCTCCATGCATATCCACATCACTCAGTCTCAATGCCACAGCAGTCTTCATGCCATCATTGAGATGCAATGCAAGGTGTTTTCAAAATCCATTCCCTGCCATATGAAGTCCTATCACCACACCAGTCCGCCATCACCTCTCAGAACCCATGGCATTGCTCCACACCATCCGCCCAGGAAACGCTGCCATATGTTGCACGGCCACACCATGCATCACCCATGCATGACCAAAACAAAGATCCTCCGTCAAAACCCTTCCATCACCCACTCCCAAAGTCAGCACCGAAAAGATACCAAAACATTTCAATGCACCCTCCATCAATAGCTGCTTCCAACACTCAAGGACAGAAAATTCCTGCTCCAATCGATCCAACAGAACAAAGTAATCAACATGGCAAATCCGATGCCAGGCAATGTCCAACATGACTCTGGGCCTGCACAAAAGCAAATGACACCCTACAGTACCTCACAGCCCATGAAAACACCCCACAGCTGCCAGCACCAGCCCACCCAAACAATCAACCATGCCTGCCCTCCCAACCTCCCTAGCTCAAAAGCGGTCAACCAAGCACTGCGACCACACGCACCCATTCAAGATCCATCCACTACCACAGACATCCGCCCTCTCCCTTCCTTTCAAAAACAATTTACCACTAAAGCTCAAGGTAAATTGCTTCCATATCTGATTCCTCCAACCATATACATGGTCATTTTGCCTCCTTTTTTTTTTTTATTTATTTATCATACTAGGTTAATGAGTCACATTATGTACTTAAGTAGTACAAGGAATGGACATCGTTACAGATGCCTTCTTCCAACATTTTACATATATGAGAAGATGTTCAAGGGAAAGAAGGATGCAGTTACTGAATGAGTCTTCTAAAATCACTTGTTAATAAGAACATAAAAAAAAATGAGTAAACTAGACTATAATCAGCAAAGTATAAAACTAGGCACAACATAGATGACTAAGGAAGACTCATTGGAGGGATAGGTTCCCAATGTATTCCAATCTAAGGTATAAGACACTCCAATAGGTGAAGCAAACTGCAACCTTTGCGTATGGCTAGGCTTGATAAATAGATAGGAAGACATAAGTTTACACCAGGGTTATCTCATACAGCCCTGCTTGATGTGGGAGATAGGCACTATGAAGTCCTTGAAAAATCTAGGATGAACACCTGTGTGTATATTTAAAGATGTATATGGCCAGGCATTTTATGGTCCCTGTGGTCACTTGACTAGTATTGCTCTTATGTCCTTCTTTTTAAGCAGAGTCAGCATTGTAGGGGGCTCATCTTACACCAGACAGACAGTCTTTCAGTGGGACACATTGTCTTTTTACACCATGTGCTGCCCTTAAGTCCAAGGTAGCAATCGGAAAGAATTTTTAGGAATCCACTACACTACAATGTACTAACAATGAAGGCTAGTATTCTTCCTCCTCGGCATACACTTCCTGAGCAACAATGCAGGATTTCACTTTAAATCTCAGTCATATTTCTTTTTACAGGCAGCTCAGGATACTGCCTGCAGCCAATGCAAATATGTACATTGTTTTTTAACTCCATCCCAAACATTTTTTTTTTTGCAACAGGATAAACATTTTTCAGTATCACCATGAGGCATATTTCATTTGGTTTCATGTGGTGTAATTATGGAGCACTACATTTCCTGCAATCTCAAATAATACAGATTTTTTTTTTCATTTGCCTATAAAGTTAAAGAATGGTATCAACAAGGCCATAACTTACAAAACTATTGAACTGTACAGTATTAGGAAAGAAATTGACATTGCTGTAGTATCACTGATGTGCTGAAAATTGTAGCTTACCATTCCATAAAGCAGAAACCATCAAGCGAGTGGGCAAAGAACGCCAATCACAAGCAGCCACCCGGAAAATCAAACGCAACTCCAGTCATGCCAGAAAGAGGAACAAAGCCACAGCCAAGGCAGAACCAAGACCAGAAATAAAACATTCAAGTATCCCTCATGGTTCAATGATGGACCATACCTTCTCCTTTTTTTTTTGTTTTAGTTAGTGTTGCAATGCGCATGCGCGCCAGCAACCTCTACCAACTCGCAGCCCGAGAAATGGCCCTCCCAATTACATCCAGGCCCCGACCTCCACAAAACCCAAGATTGACACAAATGGAAGGGGCATCTCCTCAAAATGCTGATCCAGATCACTGGGAAACAATAAGGCTATTACAGTTTTATGTGTGTTTGTGGCAGGGATGGTTAGGCAAGACTGTAACTGTTTAATTTTCAAAAAGCTTATCTTAATTGTGCAGCTCTTTATTTCCTTTATTTATTCTGTATAGGATAACTGAGAGCAGTATAGTCAAAAGAGTACAGTTTAGCGAATTCATACTAAATGTTAGCCATCTTTTGACATATTCCCCTTGCTCTGTAGTAAAGTAGTCTTAGAATTAGTATGTAAAACTATTACAGGTTGCCGTAATGTACAGCCCCCACTGTGAGAGTAAAGTTTGGACTTCATTGGTTAAAATAAATCTATTGCTTGTGTCACACGTTTTTTTTTTTTACAGCAGGTCAGAAAACCAGTATACTTGGCTAATATTCAGAGATCGAAAAGCAAAACATGAAAAAAAGAAGACAGCTTCTGCTACTGTTTGAAACGTACATCATTCTGATCCTTTCTACAGAGCAAGTGGCAGTCATTATCTTAGTTAGCATTCAGAAATATGTGCAAAATAAAATATGAAATAAAATGAACAGAAAACTCTGTTTACTAAGTTTTAAAAGCCAAACTGGAAATCAAAATGTAAAGCAATATGGAGAGAAACAAGGCTACATCACTATTTTGACTGTACTTTTGCTACCCTTCTACACTTTTTTATAGAAGAATGGCATACTATAGATTAGGAAAGCCATTAAAGAAATTAAACAAAATGAACCAGAATAAATTGTGTTCCAGGACAACAAAAGGAGTAGGCTGCTAAAGTAGGCAAGTCTAGGTTTCAGGGAGCCATGTATGAATAATTTGAAACAGAAGTCTGGTATTCTTTAGAAAGCCCTTTAGTAGGAGACAGGGGATGTGTCCAAAACACATTGAAAGGCTCCATGACTGGGAATGCTACTGTGAAGAGTGTTTGTGTATCTAAGCAAATATGCATATTTGTGTGTCAGGGGAATAGTGAAAAAAATAAAACAAAATGAACATTTATGAAAACTATGTTAGAAGGAGAAAGCAGGCAAACACCGTGTATTTCATAATTATTAGGTGCTATCACATTTTGCAAATGAATACTGCAGGATTATGTATGATTACATATGCATTTGTCAGGACTGGTTCCTGATTATTTTTTAACTTATGTGATTCCGAAGCGAACATTAATACCTTGCAAAACTAAATCTGTATAAATGAATGTACATGATTTCTTTGGATTACCAACATGTCACCTTCAGTAGGGGGAGGTATATCTAAAAGACTGAATAGTCCTTCATCAAAGTAGGAGAATAAAAATAGCCATAAACAACCATGTAGGCTTTGCACAAAGTCTACACAATTTAAGTCTGTTAGCTCAATGAGAGGCAGCACTCATTGAATTTGTATGCCTCTCCTCACACTTACTGTTTATAAGTGCATTTTCATCGCTGGTAGCAGTATTGGTGGTCATGAAAAGGTGCAGGGAAGCCTGAGCACACAATGCAAACAAAACAGCTTACCTGTAAGCAAGCCTACTATGTGAGTACACATGGACAGCTTAAATGAAGTAAGGGCAATTTAATTACAAGAATTAAGATGCAGAGGACATTACATGAGGAGAATGTACACAGAATACATAATAGTGCAAATATAAGTAAGATGGGAAGGGAAATGGAGAAAATCTGCTCAGATAATGCTGTCAAATGTGATTATGTCAGAAAGAAACATTTTATACATAAATACTTCCACATTGATTTAATAATGATTAATCCTGTTCAGAATGATTGACCCATGCACATAACTAAAAATGGACATGTTAACAAAGGATGTGAGAGGGGATACAAAGCAATATGGTACAAAAGGGGAGTAAATGTTTCATTAATGTTAATATGTTGAGTTGAAAGAACAGCAAGGACAGTGGATATATTGGCAACTATTTGCATAAACTGCATTTATTGAATACAACATGTTTATACAGGGAATGGATGTGTCATACAGGACAGTACAGCTATATTCTTTTTTTTTCAAAACAGGTTTATTGTTTTAACATATAAGAGAAATATCATAACAATTTTATACAAGTAATTAAAAATAGGTAATATAATATTCAACAAAACAACTAAAGTATTTACAAAGACATCCACTACAATCAGATCAATTAATTAAACTAAAATACCATGCTATTGAAATTAAAATTTTTTTAACAAATTTTGTAAATTATCCCATACAATAAAATAAGATGTTTTTCTATTTGTTCTAGTCCTAATTGTGTTTATTTCCATATGGCACACTATATTCATAACATTTTTAAATTCATTGAACGAAGGAGGTGTATCTGAAATCCAATTTCTAGTTATTATTTTCCTAGCCACTGCTAGAATAGACCATAACAATTTTAAAAAAAGAATGTATGATCATTCATATTGTATAAAAAAGAAAGACGTCAATAATGCATTATACAGGCATATAGAGAGACATGGAGACCAACATAGATTTAAATTTATGATTATTGATCATATTAAACTGGACACTATGGGGGGAAATACGAAGGAATTATTGAGTTATAAAGAAATTTGGTGGCAGTTATACACTGACGCAGCCACGGTTCCTGGATTAAATGACACCATAGCAACCAAACCCTTGTTGACTAACAAATAATATAAGAGATGTACACACACACAAAAAAACGTTTTAGGATTATAATCAACAATAAGTACATTACAGTTAGGTAGAAATTGTTTAAAATTTATACGAAGCTCAGAGAAAAATTATATTTAATTTTTAATAAGACATGTTTTTGGTAATATATGGCATTAAGTATATTCAGATGTACAAATTAATTTTGTTAAATCAATTTTTTTAAATTAATGTTATTGAGAATTTTTAAGATAAATTTATATATATACATATTGAGTAGGTAAAATATGTTTTAACAAATATTTATATTTATTATTAGAATATTAATAAATTAATAATTTATTTGTATTTATGGATTACATTAATTAATTGGAAGTATGTTTTACAAATATTAGCCATTGTAATTGAGGTCATAAAGTACAATTTAATGAAGTAATTTAATATCAACAATAATATAAACATAGTTTTAAATATAGCACATTTTTAACAAAAGTTTAAGAATTCATGAAATATACACCAGCAAGCATTACAAACACCCACTGTAAACATTACAATGAATGTAAAATTAGAGTATTATTATTAATAGAATTCATACAGTCAAAAATCTCTTACCATTTTTTTTAAACCAATAATCAAGTAATTAGAATTAGTCATTTTTTATAAATGGTTAAGATATAGACATTAGCTTATTTTTATTTTTATTTTAGTAGCTTTCTAAGGAAGGCAGACACAAAAGAAAAGGGTAACAGTTGGAGAAGTGAGTAAGTGACAATTATGATCAGTCACGGTATAAAAAGAAAAGGTGTTAGGTATAGATAGTATATGCTAACTGCTATAATTGATTAGTGGAGGAAGTTATATCACATTTTAAGTATTTTTATTGTTTAATTTGTTATGTAGTGGCACTTTAAATGAAGGAAGGTTTTTAGATTAAATTCGCGCCAAAAAGGTTATTTAAAATGGCGAATGTATTATACTTTTGAGTTCTGATGAAGCCTAAGTGCAATAGGTGAAAGCGCTTAACTCATATGGATGTGTATTAATTTTTTTCATATGCTTCAATAAACGTTCCAGTGGTTGCATAAATACTGTGTTTCCTCTATTAGTTCGAGAGAAGATAGCACAGTATTTAATTTTAACCATAACAAGGGAAGCTTAACCTTTTTAACACTTTGAGGTACAGGTGTGTTGAATAATATAAGAGATTTAAAAATAATGAAATTATCTGTAAAAAGAGCCTGCAAAAATTCATTAATTGACTTCCAGTATTCTTTCAATTTTATACAGTCATAAAACATATGAGCCCAGTCAGCATTAATTTCTACATTACATCTCTTGCATAGATTATCTTTATTATTTATTTTATTCATCATCAAAGGTGTATAAAAAGATCTATGTAAAAATTTCCATGTATAAAGTCTCCAGACAATGGAAGACGTAGTTCTATAAGCAGATTCCAATATATATTTTGTTTATCTTGTTGATTTGGTGGGTCCCCATTAATAGAAGTGAAATAATTCCAGTATGAATCTACACTGTAAAAAGCTTCTTGTCTGATAACTTTATGTATGTATGAAAGTTTACCTTTATCAGAAACTTTATGTTGTAAATTTAATATCAAGTAATCAATCAGTGTTGGAATAGATTCTTTAACAGTTATAGACATTAAATCTATTTTATTAATGAGATGTTGTCTAAAGGTCTGAACCTCTAACCAGCAAGTTTCTCTTAGATCAAATTCTTGTTTTAAGAAATCTAGATTTTTAACTTTATTATCAGATATCAACTGATACCAGTACTTTAGATCATTATCTATAGCTAAATGAGTTCCTTCAGAAGTAGATGACAAAAGCATACCCTGAGTATACATTATAGGAAATACAATAAAATTCCATTCCCTATACTTAGGGTGCATGAATATAAAGTTACGATAACTAATAATAATATTTAATGGGTAACAAACCATATGTTTAGGTGTAATAGGTGAAGTACAAAATTCCTTTAGTAACCATAACATGGAGTTATTTACAATCATATTTTTATGTGTTAAGGAGATTTTCATGAAGTGCATACTAATTAGCTCCCAATAATCTTTCCATTTTGTGACATATGACTGATCTATTAATAAAGTAATAACTTTTACAATAGAAGAGATAGTATATAAATTAAAGTCTGGAAAAGAAATACCCCTTGAGACCAGCTATTAGTATGTTTCTTTAATGCAATCCTAGGTCTATTAGGTGCCCATAAGAAATTTAACATTAGTGTGTTCAGTTTCTTGATAATTATTTTTGTAGGTGGAAGTATTATTGATTGTATTAAGTATAAAATCTTGGGGAATATTATCATTTTAATAATTGTAAGTCTCTCCTCCATAGTAAAAACATATTATTCCAGGTATTAAAAGATTTTGTATATTAAGAAAACAGGTATTATAATTATTATATATAATAGATTTAATATCTTTAGATAGTATTATACCTAAATAAGTTATCTGACCTGAATTGGGTACATATTTAGTAAAATCACTAATGAGAATATTTTTTCGTGTATATATAGGTAGTATTTTAGTTTTTCTTCATTGAATATTAGACC
>NC_056725.1:106933010-107005510 GCF_019279795.1 Protopterus annectens
CAGTACATCAGAGTTGTAAAAGCAACGGAGAAAGCAAGATCTCCGTTGCTTTTAGTGTCTCGCTATGTTAAATGAGTTTAACATAGCGAGACAGTTAAAATAAAACGGACATCTCCGTTGCTTATTTTAAACTGTCTCGCCATGTTAAACTCAATTAACATAGCGAGACATAAAAGCAACGGAGATCTTGCTTTCTCCGTTGCTTTTAACACTGCTCGCTATGTTAAATGGGTTTAACATGGAGACAGCTTTAAAATAAGCAACGGAGATCTCCGTTGCTTATTTAAACTGTCTCATGTTAAACCCATTTAACATAGCGAACAGTGTTTAAAGAGTTATACTAATGGAAAAAAGTCCGGGCGACCGGACCTTTTTCCATTAGTATAACTCGATTTACAACGGGCACGCTGGCCAATCAGCGTGCACGTTTTAGGGGGATCATGGTATAATATTCTATTAATCATATTTTCATTACTCTTCTCTCCCTGCCCTCCCCCACCCTTTACCCACTACATAATCTAAATAGAATGTCATTGTTTAAACAAAGAAAAGAAGAAAAAAAAAAAAGAAAAAAAATGTATCAAATTACTGACCTTATTTCTTCTTTTCAGAAAGAGAAACAAGTTGAATCACAACTTGCCATTAAATCTCCAGATATTTTGACTAGTTATGAAACAAAACATTTCTTTGCACACAGAGAATAACTTTGATTAAATCTTTTTCAAAATATGTGTTGCTTCTTGGAAATGCAGGAACTATATTTAAAAAGATTGATAATAAAATAAAATGATGAGAGAAAAAAAAACATAGTACAAATCATTTGTTTTTTAGTCTCTTCTTCTTCTCTGAAGTCTTCCACGAAGTTTCAGTTGCCAGTCTCTTTAACGAAGGACTAGCCCATTCCATTTCTTCTATGTTTTCCAAAATCTTATTTTTTTTGATAAACAGTAAAGCAGAGTCTAAGTCATCAAAAATTTTAGGACCATCAGGAAGGAAGATTTTAAGCTTGGCAGGAAAAAGAAGGTATGTTTTAAACTGTGCTTTTTTAAGCTCCCTTATTAGTGGCAGAAAAACTTTTCTTTTAGCTATTACCATGGAAGAATAGTCATTGTCAAAACGCACAGTTGTCTCATTAATCTTAACAGGAGCTTTAGCCCAAGCAGATTTAAGAACCATCTCTTTATCAAAAGATGATAGAAATCTAACTATAACTGATCTAGGATAGTTTTTGTTAGAGTTAGTATTAGCTATAGATCTATGTGCTCTTTCGATACCAAAAGAGAATGCTTCTGGTAAATCTAAAGTTTTAGGGAGCCATGTTGTTAAAAAAGAAGTAATATTGTTACCTTCAATATTTTCTGGCAGTCCAAAAATCCTAATGTTATTGCGCCTAGATCTATTTTCCAGGTCATCCAGCTTTGTTTGTAAATGTGTATTTTGTTTCAGCAGAAACTCAATGTTGATTTCCTCTTCTTGTATTCTATTTTCCATGTCATTCACAGCTTCTTCTATGCCTGTCATCTGGATCTTCTGTTGTTGCAGGTCTATATGTAACAAGTCTATTTGTTTTGTAGTTTTTTCTATGAAGGTGTCTATTTTAGTATCCATTTTATCCATCTTAGCAGTAAGTTGCTGGATTATAATTATCAGAGACTGAAGTTCTTTCTTGATGCTGGTGTCTTGAGAATTTGTCTTACTGGAATTCATTTCAGACTGATAAACTGACAGGAAAATTTCCAAAGTGATTTCTGACAGGAATATTATTAAGATTTCCTTTCTTTTTTAGATATAGTTCAAGAACTATATAAAACAAACATATTTAGAAAGAAAATTACTTCAAAAATTATTTTTTTAAGTAATTAATTCCTGTCAGTGTAATGAAATTGGTGGAGCTGAAGAAATCTGCTGCTATCCTGTGTTCATCCTTGGCCACGCCCTACAGCTATATTATTCACTTCATCATGTATAAAAGAAGAAATTAGCCCAAAAGCTGTTGTGTCAGACACATCAGAAAGGAACATGTTTTACCATTTATCATTTGGCAACCATAGAAAGGGGTATATTACCTTGATACATATATTAACCAAAAGTGTTGCATATTCATGTACATCCTAAAAAATAATGTAATAATACTCAAAATACACCGGTGGCAAATGACAATAAAGATCTGATGACATTTCAGTACATTATGGTCTCTGTTCATAAATGGAGTGCATCAGCTATATGATTATACTGAGCATGCTCACAACAAATTACAGTGAATACTGCCTAACAGCATGTAAACAACAAAAATATACAAGAAAGTGATCTTTTACAGACCAAATCAAACTTTATTATGATTGTCCATAATGGAATACAGTAAAAAATATTATGTCTGTCCTTGTGTCTTATAAAGCTCTACAATGTAAAGAAAAGAAATACAGCAATGCATAAATGTGAAGACATGCAATACAGAGCATTATTATTTGGAAGTTAAGTAATGCCTGACATGCTCAACTTCTGCATCTTGCCAGAATCAGACACATGCCAGGACATATATCAAGAAAGCTGTGTATCAACCTTTGATGGCACAAAAACAGGTATAATGTATGTGTCATGGCAAACACACTTGAAGTGCCTATGATACATATCCCATATTTGGTGGGTGATGCCTTAAAAATGTGGCCCTCTGACTGTGCTACAAATACTTTCTTTACCTAAGCCATTCTTATCTGACAGATGGACGTCATCAGATTCAAACCCCTGCCTATCATGCTATACACTCCACAGAGCTGTGTAGTGACTGTGTCTGCCACACAACATAGCAATGCATCCTGTCACACATAATTAAGATTAATGTGTGAAGTAAAAAAGGACATTTTGTAATAATTTGTACAATATTATTTTGTCAGAATGATGGCAAGGAAGTAACTATGTTAGCTGTCACACAGCTTTGAGCAGTGCTATATCATTTTTTTTTGGCCAGAGAAGCTGTTTCACTTGCTTTGTACACACACTGTCCCAGAATAGAACCATATATATTTGTGTAGTGATGCTATACAAGTCATTAGTAAATGCAAGTGCCAAAGGAGCAATCGCACTATTACATTCATAGAACAACTGTTTCACCAATAAAAATTATAAAATGAGTTTATATTTATTTCTCCAAAGAACTGATAATAATAACTTCATGCTGTGCTTGTGTAATGTCAGTACATTCATATACTGTTGCCCAAAGCGGGAACTAAATATTAAGCTGTGTAAGCCCACTTACTCATAATATGTGCATGAATCACATATGCCGTACTGGAATTTATAACATAGCTGTGAGACTCCACCTATGTAAAGTAATTACATCCTGTGATTGGGATGCAATAAATTTGTATGAGTTAATAGGGATGGAGAAGGCATCTCCCACTTATGCATATGGGTCTATATCACTTTGTTGAAGGTTCATTTCTATGAACTTTTGTTCGTCAACCCTAATACAGAGAATGTTCAAATGAGCAAATGTTCACGTCAACAAACGACTATCCTACGTAAAGGAATGAGTTGTTTATCATATGAAATTTGCCCTTTTCCCCACTGCAGTGTGATCTCAGAGTTGGTATATATAATTAGGGGGTGTGGGGGGTTGAAGCCTCCACATAGGGAAATTTGAAATACTGTGTTTTGTACGACAGTTGGAGTGCTGGCAACTCATCCCTTTCCCAGAGTAAGTTATTTAATGAAGTGAACATTCACTGCTCTGAACGTTCACTGTTTTAGGGTCAATGAACAAAGGTCCATGGAAATGAGCCTTCTATGAACTGATATATTCCCTTGTACACATTATAGAAGTTATGGATGCCATTCATGCATAACAGAATAAGGACACACAATACTTACAGTCACTCAGTGTGGATTTTGAACACCTGCCAATGTGGCAACAGAAGATACAGGATATTATGAAGAATGAACACACCGCAGTGTAAGTGTTTCTTAAATTGTGAGATATTTGGGGATTTGAATCCATGACATCATGCTGTTGCTGCAAGGGATATGTGTGTGCTTGCAAATTCTTTAAAACACTGTTTCTGTATGTCTGATTCTCACACAACATCTCATACTGTTAGGTATACCAAAACACATGTGATGTGTAATGCAGTCGTACGTAGCATATGAGAATGTCAATCAAGCACAATGTGTTGATAATCATGGATTTAAACACATTCCATTCTACCATAACAAGATATAGAACACTGTCTTGTTTCACCACACCACAGGAAAAGCTGTGTCTCCTAGGAAAGCCAAATTATATCCAATAGCATCATCATTATCCAATAAAGCATTTCTGCATGAAAAATGACCAGGTATTCTTGTAATACAAATTCCCAGCTATACATGTACACTGAAGATAGCGGTGTGACAAATACAAGTATGACCAATTAAGAATGATACCTCTGAATATGGCAGATGTACTTTTTGTAGCTTCATTTGCTGTGATAAATATTTTACTCATCCAGTTTCTAACAAGACTTATAGACTTAATGCATATTCTAATTGTGATACTAGAGATGTTATCTATCTGGCTAGGTGTGTTGCACGTCAAACATATTATGTGGGTAAAATGAACCAGAGGTTAAAAGATCATATCTGCAATCACCTGTCTAAGATTAAAAGAGAAATACTTATAAATGCACTATATAAACACATTAGAGACAATTGCTATGGACATAGTTTTAAATTTTCAGTTCTAAGAGTAATTGACCATAATATATGTGGGGGTAATATTAATGATTTTACTGGAAAGGAAGAATTTAATCGGATTTTGCACTTAGGGGCACATATTTTACCTGGTTTGAATGGCTATGTATCTTTAAAGCCTTTATTGAAAGTGAAACATAAACAAGCCTAATTGTCATCATGTGACCCACTTTGATATTATAAAAATGATAGATGGTATTTTTTTGTTTGATATGCATGAAGAAGCCTTTTCTAAGGGGAAAATTTTTACTAGCAATTTTAAAAGCGGTTTGAATCTAATAAAACACTTCATTACCAGCTGCTCGTGGTTCCAGTGACTTCTATTTTACTTTGTCTTTTGTTTTGTAGTAACTGGATTTACTTGCATACTGGCTGTGTTTTTCTGCCTCTGGATAAAAAAACACACCAAAGACGGATTACTTTGCAGAAATAAGAAATTCCTTTCCTCAAACTCTAAACCTTCTCTGGCTCAAGCTTTCCTCTTACCCTGCCAACTCTATATGGTTTCATTTCTCACAAACATACAGTCTTCACTACTCTCCAAGCTTAAACAAGCCTATAAACAATAGCTAGATTTGCCACAAACCTACCCTACAACTCTTAGCACTGCCATGCACTAAAAAAATTAAACTGGCTAGAATTCCCCGAACAACTCCTTTCTGTCACAGCTACAAATCACACACTCAGTACTCTACAAACTTACTGCCTGCCCCTCCCTCTCCTCACTTGTATCCTATTATACTCCTAACCGTCCTCTTTGTAGCTCTGATCAACATCTCCTTGACATCTACAAACCTAATAAAAGATAGGCAATCTCCTATATAAATACTCAGTGTCCCAGTCCTAGAACAAACTCCCTGCTTATGCAAGAAATATCTCACATACAAAACATTTAAAAAAAGAGCCAAAACTCTCTCCAGTAACCATATGGCTCTGCCCCTGTCTACACCCTACCTAACCCCCACACCCTCTGTCTCCATCTTCCATCTTTTTTTTCCTCATTTCTCACTGGGTTATCTCCCACTTCTTTTCTCCTCTTTCATAAAGATGTCATACCACACTTTCAAGTGCTCCTACTATCTATGCAAATATATATATATATATATATATATTTTATTACATTTTTGTAACCGCAATCTATATAAATACCCTTATACCAAACAGGCTTGTATCAACTTTAGCAAAGTTATCACACTCTGTATATTTCACTTTTGTACACGATGCCTGACTACTTTGTACATGATTTCTCTGTCCTATATAACTGCTTAGCACTGCTTTATGTCACCATCCCTTCATTTTTGCATGGCTTTGTATTTATCTTTTTGCTTGTATTACGATGGAGCTTTTCTCCTCAGGTCTACACTGAAAATGAGCTACTGGTCCAGTTTGACCAACTCGGTTAACAAACGTCGAAATAAAAAATAAATAAATGATAAAATCTCATTTCCATTTTTTAGTTTGGTGATGTTCTTCTAAAAATAAATGATAGTGGTTGAAGATCATGGTAACAACTGCCACAGGTGATGACTCAATGGGAGACTATGCACTTCTGACACAATGAACTCTTCAGTGTCTTACAAAGAAGATATTTGTGTTAAAAGTGAGATAAAGTGCAGAGACAGCTGTGTCCCTACTGGGTGAAAGAGCTTACATGCACTACTGGATTGGAATAAATTGCCTTTTATATTTTTATACTTTTTTGGATGACATTTGTATTCTTCAGCCTTGTTTTGCTCCATCACCCTGTGGTTTTGCTTGTTATATATGTGTCCAAAGTTAATGTTTTTCTCATCAGGGGAAGAGACTGTACATCTCTTAAGATTTTATTTACTGACAATAGCACTCCATACACACACAAGTTCACCACTGTCACATTCACACCATCGACATAACTAGTTACAGCATCAACAGAACACAGTATGACTCACAAGTGACACTGGAGAAGTCTCACTCTTTAGAGAAGAGAGTGCAGTTTTGACACCACAGATAAGTTCACACCCCTAAGGTCTGAACCTTTCACCTATCTAGTTACACAATCTATAGAATACGTTATGAATCACAAGTGCCACAGAGAATGACTCCTAATGAGGAAGTGTGAATTTTTGATAGGATAAACTCTTCAGTGTGCTGCAGAGAAGATGATGGTATTAAAAGTGGGATGGAGTGCAGAGGGATCTATGTCCAAAGTTAAAGTTTTCTTCTGAGTAGAAGTGGACACTGTACATTTGTTGTTGACACTTTACTTACCTGACACTAGCACCACACACACACACACACAAACACCAACACACACACACACACACACACACACACACACACACACACACACACACACACACACACACACACACATTCATCCTTATTGGATTTCAGCCTCCTGTCTAGCTACTTACATAATCTAGAGAACACATTATGAATCACAAGTACCACAGGAAATGGCTGAATTTAACGGTGTGAAAATGTAAGTAATTCAACTTCACTGTTTTGGCCAATGCAACAACACTGTGCTTGTCCAATGTAATTACACACTTCTCTGAAAAATCTATATACTGTTATTAACGTACATCTTGTTACTGTGAGTGACATGCACCTGTTTCACAGTATGGGATGTAAGTGAACATCACAATTGCAAATCTGTGGATTGTCATGCAAGCATTCATGACAGTTCATACTGGGATGATAGTATGCTACTAATAACCATTTATTGTGTCAGCGTAGGTGTCGTGTCTCATGTTTAAACAATGAGCATTGACAACACAAACAGACACGTCCCAGATATGACACTGCAATTCTGAATAACAGTGATAGATTATGTGTGAAAAGGTTACACACCATTGTAGCAAATTGCAAATGTAACCATTGGAGTGCAGACATACATTAACAGACTGACTTGAGTCAAAATCACATTTTTAACCAAATGGCTTGGTTTAAAAATTCTATTTACACATACAGAAGTTGTACAACATACCCACATATTTTTTTTATTTATTTATTTTTTAACTCTCTCCATTGACAAGCTTATTTACGTGGGTGATAGCAAAGTATCAGTGCATGTGTCATCAAATCTTGAGGTGTTGTACTTATGGTACTCTGTGACAGCTTTTGTACAAATAAGCAGTATACACATACAACCCTGACTGAATCTGATGGAATACAGAACAGACATGTCTTATGGTTATGTTTTAGGGGTCATGATTTGCACAATTGTCATGACAGTTGCAGTTCTTCAATCCTCACATGCATGATACAGGTTAATTATGAAACACATGAGGGAACAGTCATGTTACTGCTGGTGGCAACATGTCTTTTAGAAACAAATTTGAGTCAAGGAGGTTTATCTAATGACACGGAAGGTGTGAGAAGAGGTGGACTTAGAGACAGACAGAGAGAGAGAGAGAGAGAGATACACATATAGACATAGTAGCAGATTAGCTATGGCTCATTTCTGTATGTATTTGTGTTCTGCTACTCTTCAGTTTGTAATCATAATTATTAAGGCAAGGTCTGTACAAGACAGTGTTCACAACAGTGAGCATGAACATTCATTCAGCAGCAGGATATAGGTATGTTAATAAAATGTGTAGCCAACATTTACACACAAAGGAGTCATATAAAAAATTCAGAAACAGATATCTGGATTCAAACCCTGACATTATTCCAAAATAAATCTAAAGACCTGAGTATTATCTATCTACACTACTTAGGAACTCCTACTTCATGAATATCAAATATGACAACAGACTGATGCAAAAGAGAATGTATGTATTAGCCTTCATTGCACTCATGATGATTGTGAAATTCATATTGTACATATTACATTAGCATAATAAATATGGAACAGTAAAAATTGATGATATATGAGTGGAAACAGAAACATGGAGACAAGGACAGAGACACACAAAGAATGTTATATTTTTATAGGGTGATGCTTAACGTCTTTCTGGTGTGTTACTGTTATTTTTTCTGATAAGTAATCTGTCATGCTATGTACAATTAAGAGTTTCTCATAGAGAACAAGCAGAGGGTCAAAAAGTAGAAACATGATTGACACATAAGTGGAATAATGGTGGGTTAGTAAGATATGTAGACAGCAGTTACACACACAATAGTAATATAAATACAATATTACATATGACTTTCATATAATTCTGGATTTGAACCCTTGTGACTGTGCCAAAAGCATTTTATAGACAATTGCATTATGTCAACACACCACACAGGAAACGTTACTTCAAAACCTTAATTTTACTGATTTGAAGGGACAGTCACAAAACAATGAGGTAAATAAGAATATAGCAATCAGGCTTTGTCACACTAATTTTATTATTACATAATGTGTACATTACAGCCAGCAGCATAACACATGATCCAATGCAGAATGGTGATGTGTTATCTTAAGGCGTTATATGAAGATGTGAAATATAGTCGTGAGATTTGGCCATGTGTGATGCTCAAACTACTGACATGTTCCAGTTTTAAACGATGTAATACTTGATGGTGTTTGTAATAACCATGGCTGGTTGAAGGAAAACTAGTATGACTTGTGACATATTGGGCTGTTGTGACTTACACACTAATATGATTGAATAGTACCACCAGAGAATTAAGCCCATGAGAAAAAAGAGAACTTACTTTATAACAGGGTAATTAGAGGTATACTAACTTAAGAATTAATGCTGACATACTTCAGAGATGACTGCATGTCTATGTGTTAATCAGTCATGGGACTGCATTTTATGTAAAAGACAGTATTTGTAAATACCTTTCAGAAGCATGCAGTTGTATAACCTAAGTAATACATAGTGAGTTAGGTTAAATACATACTTCACAAGGCATACTGTCATAAAGACATACTTATGACATGTAATAACTCATAATAATGGCAACAAAAATATTGTGTTCCTTACAACTATGCATGTGCATGTGCATTCTCCATTAAATATTATCACTGCCATGTGTAACATAATTTACACACATTATTAGGCTTCTATAGCAAGCAGAAATTATACATTTTTGTGATAAACTGTTAGAATACTCATATGCTTGTATTATTGTATTCTTAATCAAAAATGTGTGTCAATATATATTCACACCCTCCTCTGCAAAATTATATGTAAACTGGATTCAAACCCTGCATCAGCTGTTCTCTTACTTAAAGTTCACTGCACTTATACCTTGTGTGACAGAAAAAGCTACCTGATAGGTGCATTTTCCTCTCTGATTGGAAGGGGCCCTTCTGCAGCCTTGTGAGAGAAATGTGCTGATTGGAACCTGTCTGGTGACAGATGATTGGTCTAGGACAGAGGTCTGCAACCTGTGGCTCTGGAGCCACATGTGGCTCTTACACCCTTCTGCAGTGTCTCCCTGTAGCTTTGAAAAATAATGGCCACTCTACCGCACAACACAAACACACTGAGAGCGATCGAACAATGTACTTTAAATATTGCTCTTATGAACTTAGAAACTTGCTAGAATAATATAATTTCTGTTGCCATGTATTCCACACACACAGAGAAATCAAGAGATCCCCTGGCAGCAGCAGCATCTCCTGAAAGGTTTCCATACCTCTCAAAGTCTTACCAAAGAAATCTGGACAGAGCCACAAATAAAGAGGAACAAAGGAACAAAAATAGGGATGGACTTTAAATATTGCTCTTATAAACTCAGTAACTTGCAAGAATAACATGGCTTCTGTTAACATGCATTATACACACACACATGCACGCACGCGAGCACACACACAGTTACCTCTCAACTGTGCAGATTTTTGCAGAATGTCCTGACATTTGCTTCATATTTTTGGTCTGTTTCTCATAAAATTGTGGTTTTCTGGCAAATCATTGAGGGCTGAAGTCAGAAAAAAATAGACATTTGAGTTTCAGACTTTATACCCTTCTGAAAATGCATGCTAATGCAAAACATGTTATTCTATCAA
This sequence comes from Protopterus annectens, assembly GCF_019279795.1. Classification (NCBI taxonomy): domain Eukaryota; kingdom Metazoa; phylum Chordata; order Ceratodontiformes; family Protopteridae; genus Protopterus; species Protopterus annectens. Next base: position 106,943,671 of record NC_056725.1, read on the forward strand.
CTTTCTAAGTTTGTAGGAACAATATTTAAAAAGTGACCCTATTTTTGGGCCTTTGTGCCCCACTATTTATGGCTTTGTCCAGATTTCTTGTTCTAAGAGGTTGAGCAATATCACACACACACACACACACACACACACACACACACACACACACACACACACACACACACACAAACACTGAGAGCGATCGAGCAATCCCAACAAAGGAACAAAAACAGAGACAGATATTAAATATTGCTCTTATAAACTTAGTTCTTTTATATTTAGGATAATGACTATATATAAAACGTTATACTCTGTGTTATCTTCATTTTAGGGGTCAGATAGGTTTTGTGTCTCCTGATGAATTTTATTTGACAGGAGAGGGGCCAAAATGTCTCTTTTGATAGTGAAGGTTGCAGACCTCTGGTCTAGTGCTTGAAGTAAGCACCCTCATTGGCTCTTTTGTTTTTTCTTTTAAGTTTTTTTTTTTTTTTTTAAGTTTTTAGCTTCTGGTATTTAAGTGCTGTGTTTGAGCTGGTTTCTGCTTGCTTGAATCGCTACAGCCACAACTCTGAGCTGAGATACCAGATAACTACAGGCTTCTGGGCTTCCCAAAAACCATGAGTTGCCTGTTTTTTTTGTTTTGGTGTTTTGTTTTTTTTTTTTGCTTGATTATACTATTTACTGTACTTTTTATTGGGTTCTGCTTATTTATTTAATATTTTATTTTAATACTGTAAATTAAACTGCATTGTTTGCATTGCATTTGTCTGCCTTAAGTGCCTGTTAAATCGTATTTTGTTGCAGTTTTTACTTTTGCAAAACTTTTTTGCTATTTTCACTGTTTGCAAAATAATTTTTGCTACTTTTCACTGTTTGCAAAGCATCTGTTCTGTTTGTTCTGTTTTCTTGCCAAGCAATGTTTTAAATAACTGATTTGTTTGCTGTTTGAAACATTCTTTAGTGTTTCACTAATGTTTTCTGCTGTTTAAAACATGTTCTGATGTTTCCCACCTAAATTAGTGTAGCTAGTAGCTGTAGTATAGTTCAGATACAGGTTTGCTGCATCTGGGTCTGGTTGTAGTGGATGTTGTATTCTGAGCATATTTTCCAAAACATCTTTGAACAGAAGAGGCCCTTCTGCACCCTTGTGAGAGAAGTGTGCCAGTTGGAACCTGTCTAGTGAAGGGTGATTGGTCTAGGGCTTGGAGTAAGCACCCTCACTGATCCTTACAATTTTTTTAAAAGTTTAAAAGTTTTATTAAGATTTTAGCTTTTGGTATTTAAACCCCATGTTTGAGCAGGCTTCTGCTCGTTTGCACATTGCACAGCACCACACACTGCTGCACAAATGTGCCCCATAGTTGGACAGATACGTTTAACATTTTTTCCCTTAGATACAGCTGTAGTGCATTAGTGTAGTCCTCATCTTTAGTACATCTCTGGTCTAAGAAGTATTACTAGTGAGCCGTGAATTATTAAACCACCAGCCAAAACCCCATCAGAAATATCCATCTACAGAGCTATTCCTAGATCAGTCCTGTGAGCACCCCCTTTGTGATAACAGTTCTTCAAACCTAACATTATCAGCAGTTGGACTACTGTTGTTTCTCCTGCCAGCCTTGTTGACTTGGATCTCCTGAGGCAGTGTAGCAACTGCTTGATCTACATTGACAACCTTCTACTAATAACCCCCTCTAGTACAGAGTGCAAGAGATGTATCTACACCAAGAATTTTGAATCCCTGCTCTCTCACACACCAAGCAGTAACACTGAAGAGGTTGTCAACTCACCCACAACTACTCATGCACATAGTATCACTGCTCATACACACAGTACATATCCAATACATAAATCAACATACTTGGAGGTTCTTTCAAAAACTTACCGAAACACCAGAGACCTCCAAAACAAAAGACTGCTACAACTAACACAGTTACCACAGCACCCAAGGCACATATCAACACCAATGTCTCACCTACCAAGCCCTTAAGTTGTAACATGACAAACAGATGCACCACCGCAACTGCTGGAACCTCATTAATTAAATCTGACCACAAATCAGTTGCCTTCAAACTGGCAATAATACCAGGACTCACAAAGGGCAAAGTCAGACTAAAACTCTTCACCAAAGCAAACTATACCCTCTTAGAGTAAAGTATAATGCATTCCAAGCCCCACCCCCCGACTGGAAGTAGTAACTATACCAAAACTTACACTAAAATCCTGTACAATCACTTGTATAAGTGTATAGACTCAGCTGTTCCTGACAGAATCAAAGCCAGAGCCCCAAGTAAAGAAAGCCATTCAGGTGGACATCCAGCATCAACAAACTTTACAACAAATACAAAACGTTGCTGTCTAAGGAAACTAAGGTGAGGCTCCAACAGTGGAAAAACACCCTCCTCAGCCTCAATAGGCAACATGTCAAATCCTCTAAGGATAACTTTGAGAAAAACTTATCAGTCACAGCCAAGAATAATCATAAGGCCTTTTACAGCTACGTACATAGCTTGAAAGGTAGGATCCAAGCATGTGCTGAACTAGTGATTAGCAGTATCACACACACTGATCCTGCAGAGATAGCAAACCTGATAGTTGACAGATATGGTGAAAATTTCACTCCCTTATCCCCTCCAAATTTATCACAAACTCTTGCTTCCAACTTCTCCCCCACCCTCCATATCTGAAGAGCAGGTCATTAAAGCCTTGTCTAAGGCAAAAAACACAGCCATTATGGGACCAGATGGCATCCCAGGCTGTCTTCTAAACAAACTAAAACATTTTTAGCATCACCATTAAGTACCCTATTCAATCACAGCCTAAACACTGGCTTTGTTGCTGTGGAATGCAGAACAGTAACAATTATTCCCCTCCACAAAGGTGGCTTAGCAACAGATCCGGGAATTATAAACCCATACATCTGACCAGCCTAATCTGTAAAGCCATGGAACATATCAGTGTGGTCCTCATAAAGAAACACATAGGAGACCTCCAAACCATGGATCTGACCCTATTCTGCTTCAGTGACTGATCATGCCTGTTAAGCCTGGTGGATTTCTTTGAAAATGTGATCAGGGCCATTAACGAGGGCAAATCTGTGCACACAGCATACCTTGACATGGTAAGGGCCTTTTACATAATCCCACACTCAGGCATTACTGATAAACTTAGCAAACTGAACGCAAACCCCTTTGTTGTAAGATAGGTTGCCAACTGGCTCACAAACCAGTCACACACTATCAAAGGGGGTGACTCCACATCAACCAGCAGACCTGTAAACAGTGTGGTGCTACAAGAGGCAGTGCTGGGCCCCCTACTGTTTGGTATATACTTCTCAGAAGCTCAGGCCAAAACTAAGGGGCTGTGGCTGACCAAGTTTGCAGGCAACTGCAACCTGGGTGCAATAACTGAATCCCCAAATTATGCCAGCATACTTCAGGATGGTCTTCTGCAGACCAACTTACTGGTGTCTTACTCACAGTCTCAAACTAAATGCAAAGAAATGCGTCATCACTCCTTTAGGTAAAACAATGTCCCTTCACACTATCAAATTAACAACAATACCCTATGTACTTACGAAGGGGTAAAAGATTTGTGATCACAAGTAGATTGCAAACTTAACTTTGACCACCATGTGTCTACTGTCATAAGGAAGGCTTTCTACATAACACACGTGATTAGCAAAGGCATTGCCTCTAGAGCAAAGGAAGTTATAACCCCTCTATACTTGTAACTAATCAGGCCCATAATTGAGTATAATTCCACTTTCAGCATGTACCATGCAAAGCACCTGCATCAATTGGGAAACCACAGACATTTCTAACTAAGAAGATCAAGGAACACCAGCACATACCTTACACAGAATGACTAAAGTCCTTGTCACTATACTCAGTATCATCTAGACTTCTTAGGGGAGACTTATGCCTGGTTTACGGAGTAATCTCCGACCCAAACCTGATGAATTTGCTGCACATCCATAAACCAAATGGGACTAGGGCTACCCATTCCAGGGACCTAAATATGGCCTGCAACTTGAATAGGACATTCTGGAGGGACAGATTTGACTCCCAGTGACTGCTGCGTCTTTGGAATAGTTTACAAAATCATGGAATGCAGAGAACCTCTATGACAAAAGGAACTTGGACAAGTGGATGGGACACAATGAATTCTTACTAGAGATAGTGCCCACAATCCTCCTGGGCATGGGCAGTAATTAATAAATACAATCCTGTGTATTGACTAGAGTATCTATGGTATTACATTGGGATGAAACAGCTAGGCTTGAAATGACCTCCAGGTTGATAGCTTAATAACATCCTATGATCCTATGATATAGACTGCTATCTGCACACTTGCACCATGGTAGTTTGTGGTACAGAAAGCAGCCAAAGTTAAATTTAAAATTTTCACCTATTCCATAGGAAATGAACCATGTTTGCATGCTTGCTACCAAGCAGAATGTAAACGTAGAAGGCATTAAAAAAATAATATAGGAAAAAAGTAAAAGAAAAATTATATCAGTAAAATGGTATGTCTACCAATGATCAAAGGAAGATGTGCATTACTGCGACACATTCATCCTTCTCACATCTCCTTGCCACATCAGACCTGTAATGTCTGACATACATTATCAGGACTTGAGGTAATGGCAAATAACACGACAAGGAAACCAAAACCAGGATCCAAAACCACAAATCTTGACTTAATTCCACCACAGCAAACTCAAGGAAGTAGGGACACCAAACCACGAAGATGAAATTCTTTTATTCCAGAGCGAAACAAAACAGACTGAGCGCTTTCACCAGCCAACCTGGTATCATCAGAGTCTATGTAACAACTGTTCATTCACACTTAAATACACATCCACACACCCTACAGCAGTCCTAATTCAACCAATTATTCAATGATTCCATTAATTCCTTAAAGAAATATTCATTACATTAATAAAACATGAATATAATTAAAAATACATACTGTATGAAAACTCTATTATTATCTAACAAACACAAAAAACATAACAACAGACATAATTACAAACAAGACTGTATGAATTAAATAATTTGATTAAAGTTTGTTAACAATATATAATATATAGAATAAGCTTTTATATTTCATATTACACTAGCTCTCAGCTTCAAATGAGGTTTTAAGGAGATGTGATCATTTAATCCTGGAAACCTAGTGGCATTAAGTCTCATCTGCCACTCAGATTCCAGAACTGCCACTCTATTACTAATGTCACCAGCCGTAAAGGGCATCACCCTATCAATAATAAAGAACAAAAATCTAGTAAAATTACTACAAACTTTACTATGCAAATATAGAGCATTATGCTCATCCCTTTTCCTTATACTTCTATTGTGTTCACAAATTCTTTCTCGTAATTTACGGGTGGTCATGCCGATGTAATATGCATCACAGGTTACACATGATGCTATATAGACACAATTTTTTGTATTACAGTTGCATAGGCCTGGACATGCTAATGTACGTCCATAACCCACTACACAAATATAGCTACCTTCAGCTATAAATCTGCAACTGATACAATTACCACATTTACTCATCCGAGATCTAATATACCCTTTCTTTCCTGTTTCTAAAATATTTTTCATATTGTTCCCCCGAATGAAGACAATGTTGGGACTTTCACCTAACACTTCTCTAGTTTGTGCATTAATGCAATGATCCCAATTATTTCTTATACTAACACAAAATTCATTAGCCATATCATTGAATCTTAAAACAAAAGTAGGATTGTCCTTCTTTAAACCAATCCCTCCATCATTTTTTCCTAATGTTGATACCATATTGTCCATGCCCCTAAGTATAGGTATATAAATAGTCTTTCTTTTCCTATATACATCTTTTTTAATTTTTAATAATAAATTCATTGGGTATCCTCTCTCCATAAATAACCCTATCAAGGTATACATCTCATTCCTAAACAATTCATCGTTACTGACCAACCTTGATAGTCGGACCATTTGTCCTTTTATCACCCCTTTCCTTTGATGGAAGGGGTGACAACTTTTGAAATGTAGCATAGAATTGGAGAAACTAGGTTTCCTAAATATGTTACTAACTAATTTCCCTTCATGTTTAAAGATAGAAATATCCAAATAATTGATGGACATCATATTCCATGAATACGTGAATCTAAAAAATTCCGTGGTTTGATTGATATAAGACATGAATTCAATTACTTAATTTTCACTACCCTTCCATAGGATTAAAATGTCATCTAGGAACCTGTTATACATTAAAATATGCTCGCTAAAGTCTGATGAAAAAATATGGCATTTCTCCCATGACAACAGAACTAAATTAGCATATACGGGGGGCGCAACGGGCCCCCATCGCCACCCCCTTAATCTGCTGATAAGTTTCACCTTCAAATGTCAAATAATTACTAGTCAAAATGAATTTCATAAATTCAAGGCAAATATTTAATCTTTCCAAGTCGAAACTTGTACTACTCAATAAACTATCATGAAATAATTCCAGTCCTTCATTATGGGGAATAGTTGAAAAGAGGTTTACCACATCTATTGTTAGGAAACCATATGACCCAATATCCATATCACTTATCCCCCTAAGCCTTTCCAGGCAATGCCAGGAGTCCTTTATGATATGTGGGACATCCAAAAGTGCCTTCTTACAAAACTGGTCCACAAAGGCCGCCATAGGTTCTGTCTTGGACCCCCTTGCCGAAACAATGGGTCTAAATTGTAAGTGGTCAGTACCTTTGTGGACCTTGGGAATCCCAAATAACTTTGGTAGTTTCGGAAATTTCACAGTGAGATAATCAAACTCATCCTCATTTATAGCCCCTTGATACATTGCATCCAATAAATATAAATCTATCTTACTATATGTCCTATTAATTTCATGTGTTGATACCCTACTATAAGTACCTTCATCACCAAGCATTTTCATAGTAATCCCACTATAGTCCATTTTATTCATAATAACCATTCCGCCCCCTTTATCGGGACGCATACATCTATAGTTATTAGTCATGGTTAATTCATAAAGAACCTTTCTCTCATTTACTGATAAATTATCCTGTATCTGCTTGTGCTGTGCATATATTCTCCTAAAATCACGTTCAACCATTTGCTCAAATAAATTTACATCAACATTTGTGGGAGGTATGAAAGTACTTTTCCTTTTCATAACTACCGTATCAGAATTATAATTAGAATTTGAAATTCCTGCCCTCAAACCCGGAGTTGAAAAATATAAATAAAGATTTAATTTCCTCGTGTAAAGCTTTAAATTGATGAGCACCTGTGTTATGTCTAATCTGTAACTCGGGATAAAGCTAGTGCCTTTACTAAATAATTCAAAATGAGCTTCACTTATATTCATGTCAGTATAATTGTAAATCGTGAAGCCCCCATTCTTTAATACCTCATGTCTCATTACGGGCTCGGCTTCACCACTAGCAAAGTATGACATGTTCGGCCCTTCTCCTTCGCTATTCAAAATGACATTGCCTAAGTCAATACTAATACACGATGAATTCTCATTGGGAAAATTAAGTGATTCACACCTAATGGACTCATTGCTGCAAATACCATTTTCACAATCCAACGAATCTAAAGTACATTCAGTCCGTTGTTCATAACTATCCCTGCCATACAAACTAAGAATTCCTTCACCACACTGATCATACACTGTCAAATCTTCATTCTCCCAACATTCAACCAAACTCTCATTCAAAACCTGAGGTGTAACAAAACCTAAATCAAAACAGACTTTAACATCAATATACATTTCATGGTTATGACAATTGTTCATTAATAACGTTGCATCCCTCTCTTCGTTGAATAATGTTCCGGAACATCTCTCAATTGAGGCCTCCTGCTGAGAAGCCTCTTGGACCTGCGTGGGTAATTCTCTGTCTCTAAAAAAACAACATCCTCCTCGTCAGGTATAGATGCCCCAATGAAAGTGCATACACCTTCCGAGGTTGCCTTGTGCAAACTGCCAGTTCTAATATTAAAGTCTTTTCTACCTGGCGGATACGCCAGCCTCTTTGCATATTCAGTAGTGTCCCTAACTAATTTCTTTTGTTTAGTAGCCCTACTTTTCATGACAAACATTTCTATGCTCTTAATAACTTTGTCAAAGTTATTCTTATGCTCAAAAAACAAAAGATTTGTTGTAATGTTTGTGTGAAGCCTGTTAATCTCTTCACAAAGTTTGAGCAGTTTGATGTTATTATTACGTAAAATAATGTCGAGCAGTTCCATACCTGTTTTATCAAATAGAATAACTAATTCGTTGAAGCTGTCCGAGTGTGATGCCCTTTACGGCTGGTGACATTAGTAATAGAGTGGCAGTTCTGGAATCTGAGTGGCAGATGAGACTTAATGCCACTAGGTTTCCAGGATTAAATGATCACATCTCCTTAAAACCTCATTTGAAGCTGAGAGCTAGTGTAATATGAAATTTAAAAGCTTATTCTATATATTATATATTGTTAACAAACTTTAATCAAATTATTTAATTCATACAGTCTTGTTTGTAATTATGTCTGTTGTTATGTTTTTTGTGTTTGTTAGATAATAATAGAGTTTTCATACAGTATGTATTTTTAATTATATTCATGTTTTATTAATGTAATGAATATTTCTTTAAGGAATTAATGGAATCATTGAATAATTGGTTGAATTAGGACTGCTGTAGGGTGTGTGGATGTGTATTTAAGTGTGAATGAACAGTTGTTACATAGACTCTGATGATACCAGGTTGGCTGGTGAAAGCGCTCAGTCTGTTTTGTTTTGCTCTGGAATAAAAGAATTTCATCTTCGTGGTTTGGTGTCCCTACTTCCTTGAGTTTGCTGTGGTGGTAATGGCAAATAACTGGAACACCTTTGTAACATTAGATTATTTTTCATGTACCTCAGACTTTAGCATGTTCATTTCGTATACAACTTGGTGTCAATATTTATTCTGAATCCAATAATAAAAAATATCTGTAAACTGGATTTGATCCCTGCATTATGTGGCCTCTTTCTCTCAGCTCACTTACAACTTGTAGCACAGAGGCAGCTGACAAGTAGAATTTCTTCATTCAGTACTGTCCTGAGTGGTGATGAAAGTAGACCAGCACCAGTCTCAGTTGCACTACTAATGGCATTCTAAATTAAATTTGTCAGTTTTTACCTTAGGAAGTGAGCTGTTGCTCGTTGCTAGTGAACACTGCCAGTCAAGAGTGCCCAGTGCCAAACAGCAAGAAAAGGATGCAGACAACAATTATATAAAGGAAACATTATGAAACAAGCATTTAAAATGCACATTTCTGAAATCAACTCCACTTTGTTGTCTTTCAAAATGAGTATATACTACTAAAACATCAGTACATTCACAAAAATAGCACCCTGCTTGGATCTGAGCCATCAAACTAATGCATTAGCAGTGCACAACTGAGATTACTATTAATATCTGCCACAGAAACAGACATAATAAGAAACAGAAAAAGGAAATTACCTATAAGGAAGAGGTAAGATGTTATCCAGTCACATTTAAAGTGCATTAGAAACAAGCTCTGAAAGCTGTCTTTTGTAATTTGCATGTAGATTTGTGCATGAATGTGATCTTAGCAACAGATATGCTATTTCCTCACAGACTATCAAACAAATGCTTGCAGCACAACAGCTGTTCTTCTTCTCCTTATTTTGTGTGCAACATTCCCTTATCTATCATTTTCTAACAACATTATCTCATTTCCATTGCTATTGATGTGTGTTTCAGTGAGTAATGTGCAGCCTTAGAATTGATGCATAATTGTTACTCAAAGGCACAAAGTGTGATCTTAACTAATTCATAAAAATGTTAGTAATACTACCTCTCTCCTAACTCAAAGTAATCCTAGAATTTAGTATTAAGTCTCTTCTCCATGACACACCCTCGATAAGTGTACATCAAAGGGGGCAGACTATGAAACACTGATTGTTTCTGCAATCAGAGCAATCATTCACACTTGCAAGCCCTTAGCAAGTAGTAAGTAACACTTCTTGGTGCTCGTCATTGTAGAGGTAGGGTGTGTGCATACAATCGTATAGGTCCATATACCATTTTTATATTCCCTGAACATAGTGCAGATTGTGGAATTCATGAATGGTAAAAGGGCTGAATCTGCACTATACGAAGATAAAAGTGTAGGTAAGGAACTTGTATCATGGTAAGGGAGACTGCTTGGATACAAGGAACTCCATGCTACTTTTTGCTTACAAAAATCTGTTTCTAGTTTCAAAACTGACTTGATACAAAGGTATGTTGCTGCTTTTAATAAAATGCAGTACTACTCAGCTTTGCTAATGGATAACATTTCAAAATATACCCATTGTTCTACTGGCTGCGTTATTTGTCCCTTGTTGGTGGCATAGACATGTATAACAATTATTTTTCCATTACAAATGTTTGTAGTGAATGTAACATGACATTATGGAAAATGTTCTATGGGTATCTGAACAGTTATTGCAGAAGAGTGTTGTATTACTTTGTAGTAAGGTTGGGGGGGGGCATGTTTGTAGCCCACAAAATGTGTTAAGCCTATGGTTTATACCTGTCCAACCTTCAGAAAAGTATACTTTCAACAAAAGTTTTAGCTATTTGTAATGTAAAAGTGTACATTGTTTTTCTTAATTCTGCAGTGTATTACACAATTACATACCTGTTGTCCTTGTTGCTTAACGTGCACACTAGCCTTTCATTTCCTTTTCTTTTTGGGGGGAGTTCTGTATTACTTTGTGTGTACAAATATGGAGCTTTAATTTGTAAATTGTTTTGTACATGATGGATGCATATATTCTTCCATATTTGCTTGGTTACTAAGCAATTGTGTCATAATTGTGTATTTTATGTTTCTTTTATGTTTCATCTCATACAGGGCTATGGTGCCCAAGATGTCTGCACACCGTAAAATGCCTTACAATGCCACAGAGCAATAAGTTATTATCCAAACACTAAGTTGACATAGCTCCTTCCTGTTAGAAGGGGGTCTGAATGGTGCGACGATAAGTCAGCAAGCAAAAAGAGTAGTATTGCTAGAACTGTATTCATCCTCAAGCCTTGGTGAGTACCTTCATGAGGTTGACCCTGTTTTTCACAAAATCTCACCAAGATGACACTGATATATAGATTGTATTATATATAGCATATATCATGGACAGAAGTATGTTACAAAATAAAAAAGATAGCTGGGCACACAAGACCCAGGAAAAAAAAAATGTCCAATCCTAGTAGGAGCACTGGTACCAGGACAGGAAAAATGACAGTGTAGAATCTTCGCGACACTGAAACATTCCTACAATAGCCTAGGCCAGGCCCAGGGGAGGATGAGCCTCCTGTTGTAGAAGTAAGTAGCAATCCACAAAAGTCACAAAAACTGATAGGCCAAAAAAGACTCATAAAGATGATAGTGTGGACTATTGAGGATAGGATAGAAATTATGTATTGTTACTATTATCCAAGAAGACTAGAATTTCCAAATAGAAGATATACAAAAAAATTATGACAGAAATTAGAGGAAAGAAAAATACTTCCACAAGAAAAAGCTTCAAATAAACATTTGTGTTCATTAATACAACAGATTTGTTAAAAACATTACATAGACCAGAAAACGTTGATCTGTTTGGAAAAAGAAGCATCTGGGGTAGTGTAAAAATATAAAGAACAGAATCTATAGCCTTTTAGGTTTATATGTGTGTACTAGACTAATGGCCCTGAAGCCTTTACAAGCCTAGTCCATAGGACTATCCTGGCATCATGCCACCTGACCTTAGTTCCCAGTGCCTCTGTTGAGCAGAGCCACAGGAGTGATCTCCGGGGTGAATTTGTTGTTTCCCATCCCCTCATCAAGATTTCTCTTGAAGAGGGCCAGTGAGGTGCTCTGTTTGACATGTATGGGAAGTCTATTCCATAGCATGGGCAGTCTCTAGGTTATAAACCTGTCCCTCCAGCTTGTTCTGTTGATTGTGGTAATGAGGTTGAGGTCTCTAGAGCATATGGTGTGGAGGGATTGGGATTTTTTAGATGTAGTATTTCTAACAGAGGTGGATCAGAGATGGATTTGTAAGTCAAGCAGACATCCCCTCTAAGTAGGTGATATGAGACAGAGAATAGTTTGAGTTTTTTGAGTCTGTCCATATAGGACAAGTGTTTAAGGCCTAGGATTCTCTTTGTGAGGTACTTTTGCAGCCTCTCCAGTTGTTGCAGGTGTCTAGTGAGGTACATGCCAAATGGGGCACTGTACTCGATGATTGGCGTAATGATGGAAGAGTAGAGGGAGACAATGACCTCTTTCTTCCTGGATGCAAAACCCTTAGTAATGAGATGTGCCACATAGAAGGACTTTCTGACCACAGTGGCAATGTGGTGGTCAAAAGAGAGGTTGCTGTCAACCTGTGTTCCCAGATCTCTTATAACTCCTTCTGTGTTCACTGGACTACCATTGATGTGGTAATTCATGGGAACCAGGTTTTTCCCAAAGGGGATGACGACACATTTTTTGACATTGCGCTTAAGGCCATGATTCTGACACCAGTCATTGGTCTCAGTGAGGTCTTTCTGTAGGATGTCAACATCACATGGGGAGTTAATAATAGCTCCCAACCTGCAATTGTCTGTGAACTTTGTCAGCCAGAGTCCCTTCATGTTGGCCTGGACTTCAAAGAAGTAGATACCAAACAGGAGAGGACCCAGGACCGAACCCTGTGGGACTCCACTCATGGCAGGTCGGCAGTCTGACTTGGAGTCAGCTACTTTCACACTGTGGGTTCTATCTGTGAGCAAATTTGCAACCCACCTAGTGATATAGGGGCTGATGCCTAGCTTAGTGAGGTTTTTTTATGATTCCTGAGTGAGAATGGTATCAAAGTCCTTGGCCAGGTTAAGGTAGGCCATATGAACCAACTTGCCTTCATCCATAGCTCTGGTGACTGACTTAAAGAAGTTGACTAGGTTGAGCAGGCATGATCTACCCTTCAAAAAAGCAAACTGTGTGGGATCCAGAGGTTAGAGAGTCCCTATATCCTTGTTTATTAGGTCCATGATGATGCATTCCATATCTTTGCATATCAGACTCATCAGGCTAATGGGGTGCTAGTTCCAAGGGTCTGTAATCACTCCTCCTTTGTGGAGAGAGATGACTGTAGCAGTGCGCCATTTGGTAGGGACAAAGTCTGAGGTGAGGCTGTAATTGAAAAGGGCACAAAGGTGAGGTGCCAGTTCACTCTGTAGTTCATGTAGAACACAGCCAGGGATATTGTCAGGTCCCATAGAAGCTGTATTCTTAGCCTTGGACAGTGCTGTTTTAACCTGTGCAGCATTAATACTGGGGGATTGGCAATCTACTGGTATTGTGACTGGTCCCTTTGGGGGGAGAGGGGTAAGGTTGGCACTGAATCTGATGGCCAGTATGTTGAAAATATCTGTTGGCTCAGTGTAGGAGGTACCATTGTGCAGTAGCTCAGAGAAAATCTGTGTATTGCCATGAAGATTCTTTACATAACTATAGAAGGCCTTGTGGTTGTCTTTACTATCTGCTGCAATTCTGTTTTCATAGCTAGCTTTAGAGGATTTGATGAGGGATCTCAACTTTTTGTTGAGACTGATAAGGGAGCTTTTCCAGTCTTGGGACTTCACCTTATTCTGCATCAGTTTCCTCCTTTTGTTTTAGAGTTTGTTTATGGTAGGAGATCACCAGATTCTCTACTTTTTTGGAGGAGAGCGTCTTGGTTCTATTGGGTATGGCGAGATCCATGCATTTGTGTATGTGCTCGTACAGTGCACTGGTGTATGATTCAGTGGTCATGCAACTATTCTCCATTTGTATGGGTGCCATAAAGTTAGCCACCTCTGTTTTTGGGAGCCCAAAGTTAGCTTTGGAGAAGTTTTTCATGGTGGTTACCTTTTGTGGATTTCCAAGGTGATTAGTAGTTTGTGGTCAGATCTAACCAGGGAGGAGGAGTTGACTATTGGGGTAGAGCAACGGTCACCCATGTTAGTAATGACCAGCCAAGGATGTTTCTACCTCTAGTGGGGGTAAAACAAGCTGGTCCAGGGCATTGGAATTAATGAATTCCAGGAAACGTTGGGCAATTGTATTGGAACATGAGTAGTTTTCCAAGTTAATGGAGGAGTAGTTGAAGTCGCCCAGTATGAGAATGTTAGGTTGGACCCTAATATTCTCCAGGGTGCTTAGGAATGTGGAGTGTGAGTCTTTGGAAATGGTTGGGGACCTATAGCAGGCAATGACTTGAATCACTGTCCTACCCAATGTTACCTACACCTGAAGTAACTCTGATGAGTTATATTGGGCTACCAGTTTGGAGGTGTGCACATCCTTTATGAATATAGAAACACTACCACCTTTGGAGCTTCGGTCCAAGTTTTGTGGCCGAAAGGTGTGGAAAGAGTTATAACCTGGTAGTGCAGAGGTGCTTTCTGCTGCCTTGAACCAGGTGTCTGTTACAGCACAAATGTTGATGTTCTCCATTTTAAGGAGTGTTTAAAGTGAGTGCATTTTGAGATTTAGACTTCTAGAATTGAGCAGTATAACCCTCTGATTGCATTTGTTTGTAGCTGTTATGGTGGTAATTTGGTCTTTGAAACACCACCTTAAAAAGTCACTATAGGTGTGTCAAGAGCCTTGGCCAGTATCCAAAAGCCCAAGGGTGACAGATGCAGGCCATCTCTGGCAAAGCATTAAGGTATTTCAATCATGTCATCCCAGGCAGACAGATACTGGATTCCCCTTAGAATAACACCAGAAACTTAGCCAATTGTTAAAATCAATCATTTTCTGCTTGTACTGTGGTATCATTCTGGGTGATGGTAGGATGCTGCTCAGGGCTTGGGTCATACCCGCCTGGGCTACATAATCTAAGAGTTCCTCCATGTCTCTTTTCATGTAGTCCAGGGAGGTACATCTCAGGTCATTCACACTCACATTTACAATGACAAAGTCATATTTGTACTTGTTGAGGGACCTGAGTGCGTGTGTTATGTGGCTGTTCCTGGCATCTGACAGGCAGATGACTGTTACTTTCTCCTTATTCATCCTGCTGAGTGGGACATCAGTGGGCCTCACTATCTAGTCACCTATGACTAGTGTGTTGGGCATGCTGTTTTGCCTTAGAAGGTTTGGTTGAGTGGCACACTGTTTAAGAGAGTTATGTGTCTCGTGATTAGTGTTGTGTTGTGGTGGTCAAGTGCATTTCTGCCTTGGAGGTCTCTGCTGTTTGGGTATATTTTTATTGACAGCCTCCATGAAGGTGGATGTGTGGTTTGTGTTTTTATGTGAAGGCAGTGCTGGTGTGTGTTCTGGAGGGCAATGTGTTCCATGTGGTGTTGTGCCAATGTCGACCTTCTCCTCTTGGCCAGCTATTCTGGTCTTGGCTGGAGAGTGTGTGGCTTCCAGTTTGGATATATAAGTGCATCTCACACAAGTCCGAGTTTTGGGATGTAAGAGGAGAGGGTTGTTAGTGTACATGAGGCTGTTGTTACATTGCCTCAGGATGCCCAAGTTCACCAGATTAATAGGAGAAAGCACAGGGAATTGACCTTTAGTCATGCCTGGAGGGGTGGGCATTAATAATAAGAACTGGAGCTGTTCCCTTATAGAACGTTTAGTGCTGGTAACAATTCTGTGTGCTACAATAATTGCTACGAGATGCCTGATAAAGTGCTAGACTAATAAGCTAGTAAAAGTGCAGGAGAGGAAAGAACTAGCAGATCTAAGGGAAAATTGAGGAGCAGACTTTGTGGCACTACTCAGAAGCTTATAAACAGTCCTAGATACAACAAATCTGTATCTGGACTAGACTAGTTACAGGAAAGGTGGGAAAAAAAGCACAAACGCAGGCTTTTAAACCAGAATGTTGAAAGAGATGGAAAAACTGCCCAAACAGCCAATAAACTACAATTTCTGGGCCAGAAACCACTCCTCTTGTGGTAGATAGGCTACATAGTGCTTACAACTCCCACTGATAAGCTAGAAGGCTTCCCCCCAACATAGAAAGGCTTGGAGGTCTCAGAAACTTACATACAGTCCCAGATACAGCAAATCTGTATCTGGGCTAGACTAGTTACAGGAAAGGCTGGAAACAAGTGCAAACATGGGCTTTTAAACCTGAAAGTTGAAAGAGATTGAAAAAAACTGCCCAAACAGCCAATAAACTACAATTTATGGGACAGAATCCACTCCTCATGTTGTAGATAGGCTACCTAGTGCTTACCACTCCCACTGATAAGCTAGAAGGCTTCCCTCCAACACAGAAAGGCTTGGGGGGCTCAGAATCTTACAAACAGTCCTGGATATAGCAAATCTGTATCTGGACTAGACTAGTTACAGGAAAGGCAGGAAACAAGTGCAAATGCAGGCTTTTAAACCAGAAAGTTGAAAGAGATAGAAAAAAAATGCCCAAACGGCCAATAAACTATAATTTCTGGGCAAGAAAGATATAAGAAATATATAAA
Organism: Protopterus annectens; assembly: GCF_019279795.1. Classification (NCBI taxonomy): domain Eukaryota; kingdom Metazoa; phylum Chordata; order Ceratodontiformes; family Protopteridae; genus Protopterus; species Protopterus annectens. Next base: position 106,960,150 of record NC_056725.1, read on the forward strand.
AAAGAAATATAGGCATAGGAAAGAAAGAGAGATCTGACATGGTGCAATATTTATGCAAAGTTGAAAGACAAATTAATCAACACAAAAAAGACAGCCCCAAAGATATTTGAAGAGAAATATAGACAAAGGCATCCATATATGGATAATTTCACAATAAAAAATAAGATCACAAAGAGTGAAATATCGAACAGAAGATTAGTAAAGTAGAAATTAAAAAAATAGAAGTTGAAGTTATGAAATACTTGCGAAGTGAATAATTTAGCATAGAAATTCTAGCACAAGTTACATCACAGCATGATAGAATGAGTCCCCAAACTAAGGAGAAACAGGAGGATCAGGAGACATCTGAAGAAGAAATATGAACATGGGAAATAACAAGAAATTTAATATGGTGTAATATTTATGCAAAGGAGAAAGCAAAACTAATCAATACAAAAAGAGCAGCATTTACAATACAAAAAATAAGAAAACAACGAGGAAAAGTAGAAAAGAGGATTAGTAATGAAAAAGTTAAAGAAATAGAAACTAAGGTTATGGAGTACCTGCGAAGTGAATGATTTATGTAGACAGTCTAACTCAGAAAGCACCACAGCAGGCTAGAGCAATGGATCTCCAAAGAAAGGAGAAACCAGTGTACAGAGCAACATCCAATTAATTGCCATATGAAGATACTTTGGAGCTGTCTATAGGAAACCAGTATAAACATTCAGTTGGAGTTGCACAGCAAGGGGAGGAACAGGAAACTGGGCAACTCTGAAGCAGTCAATGTTGTGGAGTGATAGGCCAGTGAGTTCCCATATGAAAGAGCAACAGATGACACAGGATGAAACTGAAGAGAATGTGGCACAGGAAGATGCTCTGGAACTTTCTAAAGAATGTCCAGAGGAAATGGAGAACAAAGAATGTACCCTCAGTTTAGAAGAAAATGCTCTAAGAGAAAAGTTACTTGATTTAATAGACATGGACAGACATATTAAGATCAATGAAAGAAATAGACTACAGAAAGTTAATAAAACCCACAAAGTTAGAAGCTTGATAAAACAAATGAACACAGTAATTAGGACTGTCCATAGATGTTTGGGCGCTATAACAGAAGTAATTAAGATATATTGCTGTGCAGCTAAATTAATAACAGATAAAAACTCACCACAAAAGAGCAGGGTAGTAAGGGAAAGGAAGGGGAGGAATTGAATGTTGTCATGGAAGTATCAAATAGAGAAAACTATAAAACAATTACAACAAGAAATGTCACTCTTAGAAGAATATAGAAGAGGGAACAAATCAACAAAAATACTCAAAAAGAAAGGCATGATAAAAACAATGCACAATATCAGAACAGATTTGCAAATATCAACACAAGCAGAAAAATGTACATGATATGCAGATAAATATAAAGAAAAAGTACAAAATAAGTAATCTATTGATGACCCAAAAAAGTTTTATAGAGAATTGAGAAACAAGGCAAAAGCAGCTGAAACACCACCAAAAAAGAAGAAAGAGATGCATTTTGGAGAAATATCTATGAAGATCCTGGGGATCATAACAAATATGCTAAATGGATATAAAAAGTAAAAGAAAGAATAAGAAGTTCAAGTGTGCAGGATATGAAATGGGATAAAGTGAAAGCCAGAGAGATTGCTACAAAGTTAAGAAAAGCTCATAATTGGAAAACCCCATGACCAGATGCACTACCTAATACTGGTTAAAAGTATTAACATCTTTAGATGAAGATTTAGCTATGGGTAAGAACCATTTATATGCATACCCGAAACAGACACCAAGCCTGGTTAACAACAGGAAAAACAATACTTCTACTTAAGGGTGAAACTGCAAGCTAACCTAAAAACTATAAACCAATAACTTGACTTCTGATAACGTATAAATTATACACTGGAACTGATGGCAAAAGAATGTATATTCATTTAGAAGAAAATGTAACCATGGCAATATAACAAAAGGGTATTAAAAAAAGTTATATAGAACAAAGGATCACTTCTTGTTAAACAAAGTCATTATGGAGAACTGTAAAAAGAGGAAGAATCTAAGTAAGGCACAGACAGACTACAAAAAAGCATTTGACAGTATTCCACATTAATGATTAAAGAGTGCTTAAAATGTATAAGATACACTCTACACTGATCAATTACATTACAGCAACCATGAAACAGTGGCAAACCACTTTGCAGTTAAGCCATGATAAAGGACAAATTATTGTTCCAGGGATAAAAATTCAAAGGGGCTATTCCAGGGTGATCCTCTGTCACTGCTATTCAGTCTTGCCCCTGACCCATTAAGTTCTCTACTTAACTGGTTAGGTCATGGCTACAATTCTTTGCTCCTAGAAAACAGCGAACTGTAAAGACTTCTCATGTTCTTTTTGTAGATGATTTAAAACTGCATAGTTCATCAGATGAGGAACTGAAAGCACAATTGCAAGTTGTCAAAACTTTTTCAAATGATATAAGAATGTCATTTGGCCTTGATAAATGTGCAAAATCAACATTTAAAGCAGGAAAGCTGCAGCACCCAGAAAACATCAGTTTGGGACAGGAATGTAATATAAAAGTACATGAGCAAGAGGGAGTATAGAAATATTTGGGAACTGACAAAGGATCAACAGTAAAATATGAACAAATGCAAATAAAACTTAGTAAGGAATAATTTAGAAGACTTAAATTAATACTGGAAACAGCACTGATGTCTAGGAACAAAATCCAGGCTATAAACCAATTTGTTCTTTGTGTCCTAACTTACAGTTTTGGAGTGACTGACTGGCCCTAAAAGGTGTTGGATAGGTTAGACAGGAAAACAACAAGGATGCTTCATGCTCATCAAATGATTTATAAAAATCCGTGCATACGAAGATTATATATTCCCATTCTGAAGGAGGCATGGGCCTCCTCAAAACTGATTACATGTATAGATCTGCAATCATGGGACTGCATACATATTTGCTGAACTCACAAGACCAAAACATAGTGAAAGTTTTGGAACATGAAAAGAATAAGTTGATAAATAAAATCAAGATTTCAATACACAGGAGGTTCAGATTCAAAAGTTTACTAGTGTAAACCAGGAGGCAAAAAACGTACAAGTACAGAATTTTGTCTGCCATGAAACAGGAAGTACACAATTTTATATAGGTTTAACATTTAAGCTGTGCCCACCTTACTGACGTGGTATGTCACAGGGCATCTACATCACTTTAGCTTTCAGTCCTCTATTCATTAAATCTGCTGATGCTGTATATTTTAAAAAAGTTTTCCTCTGGTTATAATACGGCCTTGCTATCCACCTGGTCAGACATAATGTCTCTCTGTAAAGTTACTTCTTCAAGGTTTCATATCAGTTCGAATACAATAGCAGATTCAGTCTTTTAATACACATCTTTGTTCTCTGTTACGCTTTCTCACACAGCTGCATGCTATCTCAGTAATACATATACAAGGCCAAATCATCCCAGCAGGAAAGAGCAGAAGATTTCATTATTTCACACATTTAATTTCCTGACCCAGCAGATAATCACTTGTGAAAAGCATAAACATTAAAACTTGCTAAGCTAGAATCTGCCAGGGTCGAAGGTCAGCTTTGCTTCAAGCCACACTGCAGTTTCAAAACTACTTTACATTTAAACATGAATTAATCCTCTCTACTATATGTTTAGTAGAATAAAATGCATTATATACTACTTTGCTTTTAAACTAGCATTTCTCATATATTCAAATACACATTTTTCTGACATTTTCCCCCCATTAATACTTTTTATTCTATTTTGAAGTATGCATAGTGTCATTTCATCTCCCAACTTCTTCCACTTAGGATTTTCAGCTAGGTGAGTCATTCAATCTATACTTCAGAAAAAATGTCATCTGAGATCAATCTTTCAATCTCAATATCTTGGTACAAAGTTTCAGTAACAGATACATCAATAAAATCTTTGATTAATCTTTTCATGCAGGGAATTCCACAGCAAACACATGCTCCTATTAGGAGTATACCCACACAAATGGCAATCAGAATATTCATTAGGATGGAACCCCACCCCCCAAATAGATTCTGGAAAAAGTCCGTCAGTGGGTTTGTGCCTGGTTCAGTCATGGCTGATACTTGCTGAATTACCTCTAGGTGGTTGTTAATTTCATGCCTATCTGGTATGTACGCACAGCATTCTTCTTTAATAAGCACGCACGTACCACCTCTCACCGCTAGGGTGAAGTCAAGAGCCATTTGATTTTGTAGCACAACAGTTCTCATTGCATTCAGTTCATCAGTCACCAGTTCTAGGGCAGAAAAAGTTGCATTACTCATTACTTCGAGAAGTTTTGACAACTTCCTCAGTTCCCAGATCGATTTGACTGCTCCATAGGCTGGGAATATTCCTGCCCAGGATATAACACTGTCACTCAAGTCCATATGAGTCAATTTGCTTTTGTCTTTCATGGCATTATGATCTTTCCAGCCAGCTTCGATCTTTCCGACTGGATTCACAGGTTTTTCAACTGGACCTTCAGATTTTCGAGTTGCTTCTCTCACGTTTTGTATCTTACCCAAAGGTAATTCTGCAGTATGTCTTATTGGCGGAACCAAATAACCCAAAAAACAACTGCCGGACCAATTCTCAGGGAACCATTTATATGCCCTTTTCCCACAAATAAAATAACAGTTTTCTACTTTAGTACTAATACGCATCAGCCCTGCATGAAACATTTTCTGATCTATAACTGACAATTGTTTAAACAAAACTGGATTTTTGCGAATGTCATTCATGGTTGTTTTCAATGAGTTCAAATATGAGTCATAATTAGTATTGCAAAAAGTATTGCCATTACTATTCTTAATATAACATCGGTAAGATATGGTTATGTTACAATTGATCCAGCCCACCTGGAGGGTATCATTTTTATAAAAACATACAACTCCTTTTTGTGTGACAGGTAAAAATAAAGCTATTTTGTCCTGTGATCTCACAGTTCCTGTATCGAAGAGTAAATTCTCCCAAGTCTCATTTATCCCCAAAGGGATAGCGGACATTATCAGTCCTCCATATGCTGTTGGTATAGCTGTACAAACCCAGCAATTTGAAATGTTCATAGTCTCTGCATATACACGTTTCATGGCTAGGTATGTGTTAAAATTTGGATGCTAGTCTATAGATGTTTCATCACGCCTTCCCACTTTCACTTGTGTGGTTGTGTGTAGGATAAACCACAACAAGAGGAAAATTGTCACAATTACAGTCAATAAATGTACACTCAACAAAATGATTATGCAACATCTCTGGGGTTGATCTAAATTTCTATTCGCTTTGTTTTTGGCCATCTCGGTCTGGTTGTGTATCAGTCACAAAGTTTTTATCAAGCTGAAAGTTCTTTACCGGTTTGCAATGTGTCAAATGAACCCAGGACGTCCTCTTGGCCACTCTAACTGCAGTAGGCATTGCCAACAGAACCTGGTATGGTCCCTCCCACTTTGGACTTGCCCAATTCTTCCTTTTCATCACTTTCAGCCACACAAATGTCCCAGGGGCCAAGACTGCTTCCACCGGTCTGGTCTGTTACTTATCTGAAAAAGAGTTAAACTGCAAAACAGATTTATTTGTTAACAGTTTCCTCATATAACTAGCTAATGAACTGTCAGCCTCTTGCTCTGCAGGCATGAGAGCTTTCCACTGAGGCACATAATATGCTCTCCCAAAAAACATTTCAAAGGGAGTCAAACCCTTTACATTTGGAACCGTTCTCATACTCAGCAGTGCCAAAGGCAGACACTATATCCAATTCTTTTGGGTCTCCTCTACTAGCTTACTAAGCTTATTTTTGAGGGTACCATTGTACTTTTCCACCAGTCCTGCTGGCTGTGGGTGGTAGGCACAATGGTTCTTTAAGGAGATACCAAAAAATCTCCCAAGTTGCTGGATTGTCTGATTCACGAAATGAGTGCCGTTGTCACTATAAATCCTTTCCAGAATGCCAAATCTAGGGATTATCTCTTTTATCAGGGTTTTCGCCACTTTTGCTGCATCCGGGTTTTTGGTTGGAAAAGCTTCTACCCATTTAGAAAACATGTCTACAATAACTAAACAAAACTTTTTCCCTTCACACTTATTCAATTCTATGAAATCCATACAAATAGTATGGAACGGATATGATGGTATAGGAAAACTTCCTTGCTTGGTTTTAAATGCCCCTTGTGCATGGTGCTTGTTACAAGTATGACAAGCTGCACAAAATTTTTGTGTGTAATTTGTGAATCCGTATGTTTGGAATATTCGGTTTACTAACTGTACCATCCCCCCTTTTGAGACATGGCACTGCCCATGGCTCAACAAAGCTGCATATCAAAATAAATTAGACGGCAATATTGTTTTCTCTCTTTGGAAATGTACAGTCCATTCTCAAGAATTGCACCTCATTTTACCCATTTTTGTTTTTCTGCTTTTGTAGTAAGCATCTGCATTGTTTTTAACATGTCTAAATCTAAAATCTCAGAGGGTTGTAATTCCTCATTCCAAAGTAAAGTTTCTGAGTCTGAGGCTGCTTGCTTTGCAGCTGCATCAACTCATGCATTGCCTTTTGAAATCTTATCCTGCTGTTTCGTATGAGCTACACATTTACAAATAGCTACTTTGGTAGGTAACTGAATAGATTCTAATAACTCCAAAATAAATTGTGCATGATTAATAGATTTTCCACTAGATGTTATCATTCCTCTATTTTTCCATTGTTGTGCAAATACATGTACTGTAGAAAAAGCATACTGACTATCAGTATATATGTTTACAGACTTGTTTTGTGCTAAAGTACATGCCCTCGTCAAAGCTATCAATTCTGCTGCTTGTGCAGATAAGTTGTGTGGTAAGGATTGAGCTTCTAAAATTTCAGTGTCTGTAACTACTGCATACCCTACCAGATTCTTCCCTGTAGGACCCCTTCTGCATGAGCCGTCCACGTAATATGTCACCTCGGCATTATCCAAGGGCATATCTGTGAGATCTTGTCTAGGTAAAGCTAACTGTTCAATTCCCTGCAGGCAGCTGTGTGGTGTGCCCTCCCCAGGAGTTGGAAGTAATGTTGATGGATTTAATGTCGTACATCGTTGAATTGTCATATGAGGTTGGCTCAGCAGTATAGTCATACACGAAAGGTGTCTAGCAGGAGAAAGGTATGCCACTTTTTCTTGCAGTAAAATTATTGCAACTGCATGAGGCACTCTCAATGTGAGAGGGTGGAATAACACCACTGAGGCCGAAGCCTGTACTGCCATTGCAGCTGCAACTACTGCTTGTACACAGTGAGGCAAAGATCGCGCCACTGGATCTAACTGCGATGAATAATAGGCTATGGGGCATTGCTTATCCCCATATTGTTGCGTCAATACTGATGTCATATATCCTTGCTTAGAATCTACGGTCTGAAAGAATCATTTATGATAATTTGGAAGTCCTAAAACTAATGAAGAAGCTATCAACTGCTTCAATCTGCAGAAAGCCGTTTCTGCTTCAGGTGTCCATTGTAAGATATCTTGTGCTGCCATTGGTGTCTTATATATCAAGTCAGTCAGTGGAGCAGATTCCACAGCATAATTTGGTATCCAGCTCCGACAAAAATTAGTTGTACCCAAGAAAGACATCATTTCCTTCTTGGTTGTTGGTTTGGGTGCTTGCAGGATTGCTGTTTTTTCTTTCCTCGTCCAATATTCTACCTTCATTGGATATTACATATCCCAAGTATCTAACTTGTTTTCTCCAAAGTTGTAACTTACTTTTGTTTACTTTGTGTCCTTGTGTTGCTAAAAATTTCAATAATGCTACAGTATCCTCCCTGCACTGTTGCTGGGTGGTGGCTGCTAGCAAGATGTTAGCTACATAAAGTAGAATTTGTCTACCTCCCGGTGGGGTAAACCCTGCCAGATTGCTAGCCATTTCTTGTGCAAATATTGTTGGGCTCTCACAATATCCCTGTGGTAGTCGAGTATACGTATACCTTTTACCCTTAAATGTAAATGCAAACCAATATTGACTATCAGGATGTATAGGTATTGAAAAGAAAGCATTGCTGATATCTACCACAGAGAAATACTTCTGTTGCGGTTCTAAATCGTTTAACAAAGTATGTGGGTCTGGCACCGTAGGTGCTCTAGGTATTACTGCATTATTTACAGCTTGTAAATCTTGTACCATTCGCCATTCCCTGTTTGCTTTTTTAACAGGAAATAGGGGTGTATTACATGGTGAATCAGGAGATTCTACCAGTACTCCTTCTTTGAGTAATGCTGCTATTATAGGCTTAATTCCTATTTCTGCATCCTTTCTCAAAGGGTATTGTCTTTTCTGTGGTCTAAAAGCTGACTTTGGGGGTTATTGTAACTGGTCCTGCTGTTCGAATAAGTCCTACATCTGACTTGCCTGTTGACCAAAGAGTTGTTGGAATTTCACATAAGGCCTTTTCTTCTTCTTCTAATAAAAACGCTAATCAGCTGTCCTCGCTAGATTGCAAGTGTACAGCTAGATGTGTCTGTGTCACCAATTCAGTTTTTGTTTTTGTATCCCTTGTTCTGATAGTTCTAAATCAGTCTGTTTCTCCCATGATGTTACTTTTTCTCCTAGGTCTGCCCATTTTACACTTTTGTTCTTTGTCAAGCTGTCATGTGGTAATCGATTTGATCTATATAATGCAAGGAATTCTTGAGGTAATGAACAGCTAACTACACTGTTCCCCTCAGTATCCCAGTACAAAGTATGCAATACCAATCTAGTTGCTTGATTTCGGAACAATTCTTGCTCATACTCTCTATCAGGTCCTGGTGTAGTACAGTAGTATAGAGTACAGTGTAACAAATGCTGTCGATCAGTGTCAAGGGAGGGGGCTTTACTGATGGCTACATTCATCAGTTCCTCGGTTACTGCCCCTGGACCAGTCGTGACTAGGTCCTGGCTGTACCAGTAAAATGTTTCACCCTTCAATCGCACTACAAAGGTATCCATTTGTCTCTGTGCCTCCATACCTTGTACAGTTGTAACTACTGCTATGCCAAATATCTGCACAAGGTCCCTGCCCAATAGGTTCACTGGACACTTTGCAGAAACAACAATTTTACTTCTCTGGGTCATACCTGAAACAGGGTCAGCTATTGTTATATCATGGAAAAGTGGTTCCTTATATAGCTGTCCATTTGCTGCTTTCACTAGTATATAATCAGGTGGTTCGGAATGTTCTGGTAACTTGGAGGGATGTATCAAAGTCCGTGACGCTCCTGAGTCACACAGGAATTTGACTTCCCTTCCCTCCACCAGAAGTGTAACTTCCAGTTTCGTATCTGCTAAGTAGAGCTCTAAACTTAATAATGCTAAGTCCAAAATTTCACTTTCTTCATCCTCCATATCTACTTGCACTTCCTCTACTCCTTCTATCACATTTACATTTGTTTTCTGTTTATTAACTTTTCCTGATGATTTCTGACTTTCACATGATGTATCTTCACTATCATATAGTCAGTCCTCATCTCCCTTATCTTCTGTAATTACCTTTTTATTTTGCTTACAATCTCTTGCTAGATGTCCCTTTTTCCCGCACTTGAAGCATTCACCTCTCTTTTTTCTCTCTTCAAAATCTTCTGCGTTTGTCAGACTGTTTGTTTCCCTGGGCATTTTTCTTGCCCTTTTTACCTGACTGTAACACAAATACTTCAGCTCCATCTTCAGCAGTGAAGACTTGCGCCTTCTTTTTCTTTTTACTATTAAAATGTCTTTCAGCATATCTAGCGTATTCAAGTAAGGCTTGTAGCCTCCCTGTTCGATGGTCTATCATATGCTTCGTAATGAAGCTACTAATAGGTGCAATGCAACCTTTCAAAAATGCATTTTTCAATTGTTGTTCATACGGGGAATCATTCGTTTGGTTCTCAGGAACCAACATACCGCTATGATTATTAAAACATTCTAATAATCTAGCATAGTACCCATCTATTGTCTCATTTTCCTGTTGTATGCATTGATTAATGCAAGTCCAGTCTGCTCTAGATTTCCATTTCTCAGAGATTCGGTCTGTTAGTCCTTTTACTCTGTTGTCTAACTCTGCGTCACTATGTGGGAGTGGTCTAAGCTCTGCATTACGAGGATTCCAGATGCCACAAATCATGTGCCAATCTGGACCTATAATTTGTCTTACTACTTTTCTACTTCTTCCCATTCAAGTGGTAACTCAACCTCATGCCTTGTAAATCTTCTAAAAATTTCAGAAATTAACTTTCGGATGGGGGATTCCCTCAGTAGCCTTCCGAATATCTTCCGGTGTCCATGGTCTATATACTAAGAGTGTTGGGTTTTGCCCTTCCTGTCCTGCCTGAGGATTTGGAACTTCTATAAGTGGGCATATTTCTTCCTCACTCTCATCCTGTAGGTTTCTCTCTATTTGATATGATTCTGTGTCCCTATGTGTTTTACGCGTTCAGGACCTAGTTTCAGTAGGATCTCTAACAAATGGTTGTGGTCTTGCTGAAACTTCAGGATAACGCGGAGGCGGACCAGCCTGTCCACTCGCTTCATATCCTGAAAAGGGTAAGGGAGGGGGCAAGGGAGGAGGAGGAGCTGTCGCTATTACCAAGTTATTATCTTCTTTATCTAAAAACAATGTTTTTGAATTTTTTAGCTTCTGTTCTCTATGATTTACTTCCTCAATCCACCTGTGTGCCTGAGGAATGCCTAATTGGTGTTGCTTCTTTGCCTGACCTCCCGCATCAGATTTAAGCTGTTTAAGGAGTTTAACTAGTGAAGTTTTATCTAGTTTACCATCAAATTCATATTTGTTAACCCATTTCGTATAATACCTAACGTTATCGGATCGCTAGATTGCATGTATTTTGCATCTTCAGTTAGGGCGGATCTCAATGTTTAGTGCACTGATTACCCATGGCAAAGAAAATGTTACGTAACCCTTTTTTATCACGTGATATCAACTTCTCAGTTCCTGTTCGCAGTGTATCTAGAATAACTGCCTACCTTATTCTGTTACCCTAATCTATGACCAAATATACAGTACTTCCTTTTGTCCCTGATCTGCAAAACAAATCTTGACAACAATATACTGTAACCTAGTCCCTGATCTAAAACAGAAAAAATGTAAATTCTTCCTACCTGAGCCTCTGGTATTGAATGTCCAATGTCCGCTCTTTGGCCACAGATCAGAAAGTGGCCAGCCTCTTTAAACAACAATTCAGTCGGAGGTCTTTTCACCCAAGAAGAACCGTTTTGGTAACTTCTCCTGCGCAGTATTTGACCACCGGTAGACTCTGATCTGCAGCTGTCCGAGGGAATTTCCGGCTAAGAAGGACCAAACTGTTAAATAAAATCAAGAATTCAATACACAGGAGGGTCAGATTCAAAAGTTTACTAGTGTACACCAGGAGGCAAAAAACGTACAAGTACAGAATTTTGTCTGACATGAAACAGGAAGCACACAATTTTATATAGGTTTAACATTTAAGCTGTGCCCACCTTACTGACGTGATATGTCACAGGGCATCTACATCACTTTAGCTTACAGTCCTCTATTCATTAAATCTGCTGATGCTGTATATTTTAAAAAAGTTTCCTCTGGTTACAATACGGCCTTGCTATCCACCTGGTCAGGCATAATGTCTCTCTGTAAAGTTACTTCTTCAAGGTTTCATATCAGTTTGAATACAATAGCAGATTCAGTCTTTTAATACACATCTTTGTTTTCTGTTACATTTTCTCACACAGCTGCGTGCTATCTCAGTAATACATATACAAGGCCAAATCATCCCAGCAGGAAAGAGTAGAAGATTTCATTATTTCACACATTTAATTTCCTGACCCAGCAGATAATCACTTGTGAAAAGCATAAACATTAAAACTTGCTAAGCTAGCATCTGCCAGGGTCGAAGGTCAGCTTTGCTTCAAGCCACACTGCAGTTTCAAAACTACTTTACATTTAAACATGAATTAAAGGACAACCGCACCCTCAGACTCAAAAAACATATTAATTTCATCATGGTTTGATGTTTCCTACATTTTAACAGCACTCTGAGACTATTTTGAGCTTTTTAGATATTTTTAGATGCAATTTCTGACTCTGACCACATGGGGTCTGGCATATTGAAAAAATTCAGACTGTTTACTCTGCCTCAACTATCCCAGAATGCATTATTTGTCTCCCAAAAATTGCATCAGATCTGCCACTTTTTCCCTTAAGTTGCCGTGACTTCATTGACTTAACAGGCATTCACTGCAGTCTTCAAATGCACTACTTTTGGTTAAATTGTTATCCTTTTTAAATGTCCACTTGAAACACAAGCAGTGCAAATGCTACAGAACAGAACACAAAAGTGCATTTTCTAGCTTTTTCTCCTTTCAAATGCTAAATTTCTTTCTTTTGTGAAGGCTGGAATCTAGCTCTTCAAGGAATCTCCCCTCCCACTTCACACCTACCTTCCCTAGCTGTCAAACAGCCAAGGGTAATTTGAGCCATTATCTGCATGTGATTGACAGCTTATCACAGCAGGTGACCAGACCAATGTATTGTTTGCTAGTCTGCCTTTTCCTCCTTACAGTGGGAGACTTTTTTTGTTGCACTACTCCTGTCAAATTTAAAACCAAGCAACATAGCACTGGCAATAGTTCCCTGCTTTGCAAAGCATCAGTCTGCCACTTATTTTCCCTTCCTGTATAAATAGCTAACAGATGATACACTATAAACAAATAATTTCAGACCTGCATGACAGCACCCACATGCTTTGAGTCAATATTAAAAAAAAAACTTATGGTAATGCATACCAGTTGTAATTTGTTGCACTTAAATTGTGCCAGACATAGTCTTATGCAATAACATCCTGTTACTGTCTACGCATGGTCACTGCAAAATTATCCTCTTGGCCCTCTAACTGCAGTAGGCATTGCCAACAGAACCTGGTACGGTCCCTCCCACTATGGACTTGCCCAATTCTTCCTTTTCATCACTTTCAGCCACACAAATGTCCCAGGGGCCAAGACTGCTTCCACCGGTCTGGTCTGTTACTTATCTGAAAAAGAGTTAAACTGCAAAACAGATTTATTTGTTAACAGTTTCCTCATATAACTAGCTAATGAACTGTCAGCCTCTTGCTCTGCAGGCATGAGAGCTTTCCACTGAGGCACATAATATGCTCTCCCAAAACATTTCAAAGGGAGTCAAACCCTTTACATTTGGAACCGTTCTCATACTCAGCAGTGCCAAAGGCAGACACTATATCCAATTCTTTTGGGTCTCCTCTACTAGCTTACTAAGCTTATTTTGAGGTACCATTGTACTTTTCCACCAGTCCTGCTGGCTGTGGGTGGTAGGCACAATGGTTCTTTAAGGAGATACCAAAAAATCTCCCAAGTTGCTGGATTGTCTGATTCACGAAATGAGTGCCGTTGTCACTATAAATCCTTTCCAGAATGCCAAATCTAGGGATTATCTCTTTTATCAGGGTTTTCGCCACTTTTGCTGCATCGGGTTTTTGGTTGGAAAAGCTTCTACCCATTTAGAAAACATGTCTACAATAACTAAACAAAACTTTTTCCCTTCACACTTATTCAATTCTATGAAATCCATACAAATAGTATGGAACGGATATGATGGTATAGGAAAACTTCCTTGCTTGGTTTTAAATGCCCCTTGTGCATGGTGCTTGTTACAAGTATGACAAGCTGCACAAAATTTTTGTGTGTAATTTGTGAATCCGTATGTTTGGAATATTCGGTTTACTAACTGTACCATCCCCCCTTTTGAGACATGGCACTGCCCATGGCTCAACAAAGCTGCATATCAAAATAAATTAGACGGCAATATTGTTTTTCTCTCTTTGGAAATGTACAGTCCATTCTCAAGAATTGCACCTCATTTTACCCATTTTTGTTTTTCTGCTTTTGTAGTAAGCATCTGCATTGTTTTTAACATGTCTAAATCTAAAATCTCAGAGGGTTGTAATTCCTCATTCCAAAGTAAAGTTTCTGAGTCTGAGGCTGCTTGCTTTGCAGCTGCATCAACTCATGCATTGCCTTTTGAAATCTTATCCTGCTGTTTCGTATGAGCTACACATTTACAAATAGCTACTTTGGTAGGTAACTGAATAGATTCTAATAACTCCAAAATAAATTGTGCATGATTAATAGATTTTCCACTAGATGTTATCATTCCTCTATTTTTCCATTGTTGTGCAAATACATGTACTGTAGAAAAGGCATACTGACTATCAGTATATATGTTTACAGACTTGTTTTGTGCTAAAGTACATGCCCTCGTCAAAGCTATCAATTCTGCTGCTTGTGCAGATAAGTTGTGTGGTAAGGATTGAGCTTCTAAAATTTCAGTGTCTGTAACTACTGCATACCCTACCAGATTCTTCCCTGTAGGACCCCTTCTGCATGAGCCGTCCACATAATATGTCACCTCGGCATTATCCAAGGGCATATCTGTGAGATCTTGTCTAGGTAAAGCTAACTGTTCAATTTCCTGCAGGCAGCTGTGTGGTGTGCCCTCCCCAGGAGTTGGAAGTAATGTTGATGGATTTAATGTCGTACATCGTTCAATTGTCATATGAGGCTGGCTCAGCAGTATAGTCATACACGAAAGGTGTCTAGCAGGAGAAAGGTATGCCACTTTTTCTTGCAGTAAAATTATTGCAACTGCATGAGGCACTCTCAATGTGAGAGGGTGGAATAACACCACTGAGGCCGAAGCCTGTACTGCCATTGCAGCTGCAACTACTGCTTGTACACAGTGAGGCAAAGATCGTGCCACTGGATCTAACTGCGATGAATAATAGGCTATGGGGCATTGCTTATCCCCATATTGTTGCGTCAATACTGATGTCATATATCCTTGCTTAGAATCTACGGTCTGAAAGAATCATTTATGATAATTTGGAAGGCTTAAAACTAATGAAGAAGCTATCAACTGCTTCAATCTGCAGAAAGCCGTTTCTGCTTCAGGTGTCCATTGTAAGATATCTTGTGCTGCCATTGGTGTCTTATATATCAAGTCAGTCAGTGGAGCAGATTCCACAGCATAATTTGGTATCCAGCTCCGACAAAAATTAGTTGTACCCAAGAAAGACATCATTTCCTTCTTGGTTGTTGGTTTGGGTGCTTGCAGGATTGCTGTTTTTCTTTCCTCGTCCAATATTCTACCTTCATTGGATATTACATATCCCAAGTATCTAACTTGTTTTCTCCAAAGTTGTAACTTACTTTTGTTTACTTTGTGTCCTTGTGTTGCTAAAAATTTCAATAATGCTACAGTATCCTCCCTGCACTGTTGCTGGGTGGTGGCTGCTAGCAAGATGTTATCTACATAAAGTAGAATTTGTCTACCTCCCGGTGGGGTAAACCCTGCCAGATTGCTAGCCATTTCTTGTGCAAATATTGTTGGGCTCTCACAATATCCCTGTGGTAGTCGAGTATACGTATACCTTTTACCCTTAAATGTAAATGCAAACCAATATTGACTATCAGGATGTATAGGTATTGAAAAGAAAGCATTGCTGATATCTACCACAGAGAAATACTTCTGTTGCGGTTCTAAATCGTTTAACAAAGTATGTGGGTCTGGCACCGTAGGTGCTCTAGGTATTACTGCATTATTTACAGCTTGTAAATCTTGTACCATTCGCCATTCGCCGTTTGCTTTTTAACAGGAAATAGGGGTGTATTACATGGTGAATCAGGAGATTCTACCAGTACTCCTTCTTTGAGTAATGCTGCTATTATAGGCTTAATTCCTATTTCTGCATCCTTTCTCAAAGGGTATTGTCTTTCTGTGGTCTAAAAGCTGACTTTGGGGTTATTGTAACTGGTCCTGCTGTTCGAATAAGTCCTACATCTGACTTGCCTGTTGACCAAAGAGTTGTTGGAATTTCACATAAGGCCTTTTCTTCTTCTTCTAATAAAAACGCTAATCAGCTGTCCTCGCTAGATTGCAAGTGTACAGCTAGATGTGTCTGTGTCATCAATTCAGTTTTTGTTTTTGTATCCCTTGTTCTGATAGTTCTAAATCAGTCTGTTTCTCCCATGATGTTACTTTTTCTCCTAGGTCTGCCCATTTTACACTTTTGTTCTTTGTCAAGCTGACATGTGGTAATCGATTTGATCTATATAATGCAAGGAATTCTTGAGGTAATGAACAGCTAACTACACTGTTCCCCTCAGTATCCCAGTACAAAGTATGCAATACCAATCTAGTTGCTTGATTTCGGAACAATTCTTGCTCATACTCTCTATCAGGTCCTGGTGTAGTACAGTAGTATAGAGTACAGTGTAACAAATGCTGTCGATCAGTGTCAAGGGAGGGGGCTTTACTGATGGCTACATTCATCAGTTCCTCGGTTACTGCCCCTGGACCAGTCGTGACTAGGTCCTGGCTGTACCAGTAAAATGTTTCACCCTTCAATCGCACTACAAAGGTATCCATTTGTCTCTGTGCCTCCATACCTTGTACAGTTGTAACTACTGCTATGCCAAATATCTGCACAAGGTCCCTGCCCAATAGGTTCACTGGACACTTTGCAGAAACAACAATTTTACTTCTCTGGGTCATACCTGAAACAGGGTCAGCTATTGCTATATCATGGGAAAGTGGTTCCTTATATAGCTGCCGTTTGCTGCTTTCACTAGTATATAATCAGGTGGTTCGGAATGTTCTGGTAACTTGGAGGGATGTATCAAAGTCTGTGACGCTCCTGAGTCACACAGGAATTTGACTTCGCTTCCCTCCACCAGAAGTGTAACTTCCAGTTTCGTATCTGCTAAGTAGAGCTCTAAACTTAATAATGCTAAGTCCAAAATTTCACTTTCTTCATCCTCCATATCTACTTGCACTTCCTCTACTCCTTCTATCACATTTACATTTGTTTTCTGTTTATTAACTTTTCCTGATGATTTCTGACTTTCACATGATGTATCTTCACTATCATATAGTCAGTCCTCATCTCCCTTATCTTCTGTAATTACCTTTTTATTTTGCTTACAATCTCTTGCTAGATGTCCCTTTTTCCCGCAATTGAAGCATTCACCTCTCTTTTTTCTCTCTTCAAAATCTTCTGCGTTTGTCAGACTGTTTGTTTCCCTGGGCATTTTTCTTGCCCTTTTTACCTGACTGTAACACAAATACTTCAGCTCCATCTTCAGCAGTGAAGACTTGCGCCTTCTTTTTCTTTTTACTATTAAAATGTCTTTCAGCATATCTAGCGTATTCAAGTAAGGCTTGTAGCCTCCTGTTCGATGGTCTATCATATGCTTCGTAATGAAGCTACTAATAGGTGCAATGCAACCTTTCAAAAATGCATTTTTCAATTGTTGTTCATACGGGGAATCATTCGTTTGGTTCTCAGGAACCAACATACCGCTATGATTATTAAAACATTCTAATAATCTAGCGTAGTACCCATCTATTGTCTCATTTTCCTGTTGTATGCATTGATTAATGCAAGTCCAGTCTGCTCTAGATTTCCATTTCTCAGAGATTCGGTCTGTTAGTCCTTTTACTCTGTTGTCTAACTCTGCGTCACTATGTGGGAGTGGTCTAAGCTCTGCATTACGAGGATTCCAGATGCCACAAATCATGTGCCAATCTGGACCTATAATTTGTCTTACTACTTTTTCTACTTCTTCCCCATTCAAGTGGTAACTCAACCTCATGCCTTGTAAATCTTCTAAAAATTTCGTAAAATTAACTTTCGGATGGGGGATTCCCTCAGTAGCCTTCCGAATATCTTCCGGTGTCCATGGTCTATATACTAAGAGTGTTGGGTTTTGCCCTTCCTGTCCTGCCTGAGGATTTGGAACTTCTATAAGTGGGCATATTTCTTCCTCACTCTCATCCTGTAGGTTTCTCTCTATTTGATATGATTCTGTGTCCCTATGTGTTTTACGCGTTCAGGACCTAGTTTCAGTAGGATCTCTAACAAATGGTTGTGGTCTTGCTGAAACTTCAGGATAACGCGGAGGCGGACCAGCCTGTCCACTCGCTTCATATCCTCAAAAGGGTAAGGGAGGGGGCAAGGGAGGAGGAGGAGCTGTCGCTATTACCAAGTTATTATCTTCTTTATCTAAAAACAATGTTTTTGAATTTTTTAGCTTCTGTTCTCTATGATTTACTTCCTCAATCCACCTGTGTGCCTGAGGAATGCCTAATTGGTGTTGCTTCTTTGCCTGACCTCCCGCATCAGATTTAAGCTGTTTAAGGAGTTTAACTAGTGAAGTTTTATCTAGTTTACCATCAAATTCATATTTGTTAACCCATTTCGTATAATACCTAACGTTATCGGATCGTTGTGATTGCATGTATTTTGCATCTTCAGTTAGGGGGCGGATCTCGCAATGTTTTAGTGCACTGATTACCCATGGCAAAGAAAATGTTACGTAACCCTTTTTTATCACGTGATATCAACTTCTCAGTTCCTGTTCGCAGTGTATCTAGAATAACTGCCTACCTTATTCTGTTACCCTAATCTATGACCAAATATACAGTACTTCCTTTTGTCCCTGATCTGCAAAACAAATCTTGACAACAATATACTGTAACCTAGTCCCTGATCTAAAACAGAAAAAATGTAAATTCTTCCTACCTGAGCCTCTGGTATTGAATGTCCAATGTCCGCTCTTTGGCCACAGATCAGAAAGTGGCCAGCCTCTTTAAACAACAATTCAGTCGGAGGTCTTTTCACCCAAGAAGAACCGTTTTGGTAACTTCTCCTTCGCAGTATTTGACCACCGGTAGACTCTGATCTGCAGCTGTCTGAGGGAATTTCCGCTAAGAAGGACCAAACTGTTAAATAAAATCAAGAATTCAATACACAGGAGGGTCAGATTCAAAAGTTTACTAGTGTACACCAGGAGGCAAAAAACGTACAAGTACAGAATTTTGTCTGACATGAAACAGGAAGCACACAATTTTATATAGGTTTAACATTTAAGCTGTGCCCACCTTACTGATGTGGTATGTCACAGGGCATCTACATCACTTTAGCTTACAGTCCTCTATTTATTAAATCTGCTGATGCTGTATATTTTAAAAAAGTTTCCTCTGGTTACAATACGGCCTTGCTATCCACCTGGTCAGGCATAATGTCTCTCTGTAAAGTTACTTCTTCAAGGTTTCATATCAGTTTGAATACAATAGCAGATTCAGTCTTTTAATACACATCTTTGTTTTCTGTTACATTTTCTCACACAGCTGCGTGCTATCTCAGTAATACATATACAAGGCCAAATCATCCCAGCAGGAAAGAGCAGAAGATTTCATTATTTCACACATTTAATTTCCTGACCCAGCAGATAATCACTTGTGAAAAGCATAAACATTAAAACTTGCTAAGCTAGCATCTGCCAGGGTCGAAGGTCAGCTTTGCTTCAAGCCACACTGCAGTTTCAAAACTACTTTACATTTAAACATGAATTAAAGGACAACCGCGCCCACAGACTCAAAAAACATATTAATTTCATCATGGTTTGATGTTTCCTACATTTTAACAGCACTCTGAGACTATTTTGAGCTTCTTAGATATTTTTAGATGCAATTTCTGACTCTGACCACATGGGGTCTGGCATATTGAAAAAATTCAGACTGTTTACTCTGCCTCAACTATCCCAGAATGCATTATTTGTCTCCCAAAAATTGCATCAGATCTGCCACTTTTTCTCTTAAGTTGCCGTGACTTCATTGACTTAACAGGCATTCACTGCAGTCTTCAAATGCACTACTTTTGGTTAAATTGTTATCCTTTTTAAATGTCCACTTGAAACACAAGCAGTGCAAATGCTACAGAACAGAACACAAAAGTGCATTTTCTAGCTTTTTCTCCTTTCAAATGCTAAATTTCTTTCTTTTGTGAAGGCTGGAATCTAGCTCTTCAAGGAATATCCCCTCCCACTTCACACCTACCTTCCCTAGCTGTCAAACAGCCAAGGGTAATTTGAGCCATTATCTGCATGTGATTGACAGCTTATCACAGCAGGTGACCAGACCAATGTATTGTTTGCTAGTCTGCCTTTTCCTCCTTACAGTGGGAGACTTTTTTTGTTGCACTACTCCTGTCAAATTTAAAACCAAGCAACATAGCACTGGCAATAGTTCCCTGCTTTGCAAAGCATCAGTCTGCCACTTATTTTCCCTTCCTGTATAAATAGCTAACAGATGATACACTATAAACAGATAATTTCAGACCTGCATGACAGCACCCACATGCTTTGAGTCAATATTAAAAAAAAACTTATGGTAATGCATACCAGTTGTAATTTGTTGCACTTTAATTGTGCCAGACATAGTCTTATGCAATAACATCCTGTTACTGTCTACGCATGGTCACTGCAAAATTATCCTCTTTTTGTAGCCGTTACTGTACTTCATCAGTAGGGCTCTTCTTAATAGTGAGATTAGTCAACTTATTTGGCTGGACTTCACAGTTCCAGCAATGGTCAGCTACATATACTGCACCATATATTGGTTTACTCAGAATTTCACCGCTTAGTATGCATGGTCTTACTACATTTTTAGCTTTACAGTATCTCAATTTACAAAGTCTGCACTATATCCATTTATCTCTATAAATATAACCCCTGTATACATTAAGACTGCAGCATAATGAAGATCCATCACCTATGAAACACTTTATTTTAATAGACCTTACAAATCTATAGCAATCATATACCATTTAATTTTTAAAAATGTACCAGAAGTCAACTGATCCCTCAGACATACAAGATTAGCTGGCTTTTGGTTTACAATGTGCAAAAGTGGCAATTCCCACAGCACTATTGTGAAAAGCCTCTGTACCTCGTCAAGGTAGCCAGCATCACAGAGGTCCACTCACACCACAATACTTCCGTCTACAGCCTGATCCACTCACATCACCAGTTGCATCCAACAGTCTTCCAGATGCATCCAACAGTCTTCCAGATGCATGCGACGCTTGCCCAGCCAAAAAAATCTACATGCATACATTTATTCACCAAGGACCAGTCCTTAGACACTGTACAAGCTCCAGCTGCCGACAAATAAAAAGGAATCATACACAACTTCATACCGCTCCATCATTCACACAATAGTACTGCAAATCAAGGCTAAGACAACACATTCCACAATAGCGGTCTCTTGTTCTACATCTGCACAACATGACAGATCTTACACAAGTTATGCCAATCGATTGACCTTTGTTATTTTATTTAATTCTAGCAGCACACATACGCATCACTATTTCTGAAAACTTTATTATCACTTCACTATTTCTGAAAACTTTATCACTTCACAATACCAGTACACATTCCATAAAATATTATCATTTGACCAGAGCCTCAACTGCTCAACAGCAGGAACACCATGTACCTCAAAATTGCAAACTTGCATGCTCAGCTACTTGTTCCCAAATGACCACAAGCAAACAAAAGTTTCACCCGGACCAACTTGTTACAAACTACTATGCCTACTTTACAACCTGCGCCCTCAATGCTATGAATGCTTCACTATTTCATGCTTGGATTGATACTCCATTGAAAATGGCACTTTCCAAGTGTGTAATGTGCAGGACTATAATCATACCATTCACAGATGAAGCCAAAAAGATACATTTAGTGACTGCATGTGATAACCAGTCCATACACCATCAGTAATACAATTCTACCTTACATAGCTCATCAATTCCATCCATTTAACCATCAGACACACACCATTTAATTTACCATCCATTAACAACTTAAGAACCAATCCACTTAGCTATATTCATCAAGTCAGGAAACCATAACATTACACATCACAAACCATCCATAACCCATTTGTAGACTCCATTTCACATCACATGAATTCATTGTAGCACCATGTTAGACATTGCATTCAACACGATGGTCTTCTGTAGTGAGCTGTACTACTTCCATGCAATGTGATTCCATCGTACAGGTAGCCAAATGTAATTACCTTGCTGAAATGTGGAGTATGACCACTACTTTTCCACACAGCCAGGGGGTGCAAAGACAAAATCCTCAACTCTTTACACTCTGATATGTGCATAAAACACAATTAGTCTGTGAACATCCACAGTATGGATAACAGAGGTTCCTGAATAGGTCTATCACCATTGCCATGGACGGTTTTGTCTTGAGCAAAAACATATCGACTAGATGGGAGACCCTACAGTCCCAGGTTAGTGCCCATGAAATGTCATGGCAACAAATCCGGAGTGAGACAAGACTCTGAATAGACCATCGACTATATCCAAAACAGGGGGTATAGCCAGAGGCCTATGTTGTAAGCTCAAATGATGGAAGCCTGTTCTGAGGACAGGGATTATTCCTCCACTCTAGGCCTTTTATCTGTGGGGGTGGGTGAGTACCCCTGATAAGAGTAATCAAGTCCTCAGCCATTTTAAGCACCTGCTTCTTCATTGTGGTTCCAGGTGAGGGGCCCTTACCAAACGGTTTCCTGGGGTGTTTGGAAGCCTTGGCCTTGGTAAAGGCCTTTATAGAGAAGGTAGAGGGAGGTCTGAAGACGCCATGAGAAGAGGCAGATTTCTCGACTGTCTCAGCATCAGTAGCAAAGGAGGCTTCGGTATAGCCAGGTAAGATTTTGGCCGACACACCAGCCTCGAGTACCCAAGGTACTGCTAAAGAGGTGTCGTCTGTAGGCAGAGGCTGTGTCATAGTCTCGCTGCAAACTGGGACACTAGAGGTCGGCTTAAGCGTGGTGTTGGTAGAGGCCGCGGACCGCATGTGTCTGGCCTTTTCCTTGTGTTTTGTGTAAATGCATAGTCGGTATATCAGACGACATTGTAAAATTCAAATCTTCTCCAAAAAGATTTTCAGCGAACTCGCCCCGACGCTTTATAGTGCGCATACTGAAAGCACAAAAGTGACAGGCAGAGACGTAGTGGTCTGGGCCTAAGCAAGGTATGCAAAGGGAATGTAAATCCCTATGAGGTATTTGCTTCCCACAAGAAATAGAATTAGCTTTTACTGCTTTTAGTGACATTGGTCTGAGCCAAGAAAATTATCCCCAATGGGGTACTTAGCTTTTTAGATGACTTTGGAATGCTGATGTTTAGTTCTCATGAGCTGTCCGACCGGCACTTGCAAACTGCTTCTGCTTCGGGCACCACGTGGCAAGAAATAGTGAAGAAAATTGCCTCAGCTGTTTCCTTTATACCCATGCCGCACTAACGTCAGGGAAGAAGTGAAGACAAATGACGCTGGACCAGGACTTTGGAATACTGCCGACTGAGGGGGATCTCCTGATGGCAGGACAACCCATTTGTGATGACTGCAGCTGTATGCACAATGAACATTGTCCAATGCCACCCACAGGAGCCAGTGCACAATCACAGGATGGGGAGTGTGTGAAGTAATACTGCAACATGGAAGGCATGGACATCTTTCGGGTAACAATTCACACAACTTTGATGTCCTCCAGTTCCACTGTTGTACTATTCCATGTGGTTTCCTTACACAGCTCACCATGAACTCTATTATTTGCTAGATGTTTCCCTATGAAAAGGTGGATAACAGCCCGTTCCAATCTAGCTCTGCCCATTGTGATTGCCCTGCTTGCATTTTTACACAACGTCTCATCGATGGAACAACTAGCTACTTCAATGATAGCATTGGTGGTGGTGCCACGTTCCTTAAGTCCCCTGAAGAGGCCATGGATTTTCTGTAGTGATCTGTACTACTTCCATGCAATGTGTTTCCATGGTACAGGTAGCCAAATGAAATTACCTTGCAGAAAAGAGGCTGAAATGTGGAGTATGACCACTACTTTTCCATACAGCCAGGGGGTGCAAAGACAAAATCAACTGTTTTACACACTCAGATATGTGCACAAAACCCAATTAGTCTGTGAACATCCACAGTATGCATAACAGGTTCCTGAATATCTCTATCACCATTGCCATGAAGGACGCTTTGGTCTTGAGCAAAAACATTACATCAACTTGATGGGAGACCCTCCCGTCCAAGGTTACTGCCCGTCAAATTTCATTGCTTCATGTACATACATTTAGGTGAGTCTTTGACATGTCTCACAGGGGGTTCTGTTCAGTACTTTTTCCTTCTAGTTAAACCCATGTAGGTGTCCATTTCATATGTTTTCTTAAACGTAGAACCCCCTTCATGAAGGTAGTCTGTATAACGGTCCATTCAGGTTGCGAAATGCAGACATATCTAAAAAAGTCCGTTTATAGCTCATTATGCACCCCTCTGTATTCATTACTACACAATACTGGATTAGGTGGATGTTACTTTTCTGTGTCTCAAAACTTCGAAACTTCATGGAAAATATTTTCCTCTTTGATAGGCAAGATTGCCTTGTTCATCTGTGATCACTACAGTGTTTAGTTGGTCCACTGACTGTGGTAACTTGGTGTGATTGACCATAGAGGGAACCAGGGCTCTCTTGACCAGTATTGAGTCAACCTAAAGATGTACACTTTTTCCAGCTTAAGTTTCAGCTGCACATTTGGAAAGACTCTGAAGGGTGGTACAGCATGCAGACAATTCCCCTGCCAAGAGGTGGAGATGGCATCACTTATCACTGCCTTGTCATTTTGCAATGCCAGCCTAATTGCCTGTTGGAAAAGGCAAACAGGTGCATTTGAGGTACGCCCCACATGTGGTCCAGTTCCAGTAAGATCTCTGAAGCTGTACAGAATGCCTGGGTGCATCCCAATGGGTGTCACTTAACTGGTCAATCAGAGCTAATCTTGCATATTCTAGCAGTCGTTAGAACCACAAAACAGTTAAAATTAATTTAACTGCAGTGAGCTATTAATGGTATAGGTGTAGTCTCGCCTAGTACCATCAATAGCTGGGGATAATACTCTGTTAGATGAAAAAAATTCCCACCATTTACTTACCCAGTCCACATTAGTAAATGCGCTGCTTCAACCTGGAGGTTTACTACAGTCACCGAATCGTGAAATATGTCTAGCATCACCATACTCTTCTCAGGACGTTCACACTTAGCAATATTTTTTGGTATGTCAGGTATAGACATGGATTACATTTCCAAGATCCCTCATTTAGCTTTTATAACTTCCAACATCAGGTCATATATGTAGTCAAACTTTCTTTTCTCAAATATTGGTTTGGCTACCCACTCCTGTTTTGCTTTTGGGTACACCACACGATACCTTAGCTCTCCCTTTGCTGCTGACTTCTTTGTAGGGAATCTCACCACTGCTTGCTCACGATGAACGTTCTCATTATGATCCAGGATGGCAAGTATGATTCTTGCTTTCATTCCTGCAAAACTAAAGTGCTCAAACTTGGGGCAATATTTGCATAGTAATGCATGGAACACCTCCAGATCACCAGTATGGCAGAATTTGGTGATGTGCTTCAAATCTTTAATGAGAAATTTGTTAGCAACAATTCTCTTCAATGCACTGTGACAGGCATCATCTTCTTCCAGCCACTTCGTCTCATCTCCATCGATGAGTGGCATTTCATGTCCACAACAGGAAACCTTGTTGCCACCATCCCAACTGTGTTGGTCGGTTACATGGTAGAGCAACGACAACCATTTCTCCTCTAGTACTACTGCATCCCCTTCACACGTTTCAGCACACCACCACAGGTGATTTGAAATACTGTGGCACCACTGCAGTAAGTCTTGCTTGCCTCTCCTTTTCCCAGCTTCAGTGATTTTCTTAGTCAAATTTTTGGTCATATGCCACACATCAAACTGATGATCCACCTTTGGAAATTCTGTGCGCATAAATAACCTTATTCCAGGATGTCTGACTGTCACCACAAGGCTGACATTAACATTTTTATCCATCAAGTTTTCCATGCACTTCTTAAAAGCTTTCTTCTCCAGTGCCACTGAGGATACACCTCGGCTGACCTGCTCCAGGCAGAAATCTACAATGAATCCAGAATCCAGGTCCATCATGCTGTAGCAGCAGTACTTTGCAGAATAGCCTGGACTATCACACCGCCCATCTCCAGCTAACCTTACTTCCTTACCCATTGCATCTTCTAGCAGACGAGACTGATGCTGTGTCCAAGTATGCTGCAAAACGGGGAATAAATACTCCCGTTGAATCAAATAGAATGTGGTTTCACTTATAAATTCAAGTCCTAGATAAGCACTGAATCGCGCTATATGTGCATATGTACTTCCACTGAAAAGTACAGACGATGCCAGTAGAAGATTGCCAGCTGGCATTCGGCCAATTAATGGTTGACTTTCCCAATGGAGAACTTCGTGTCCACTAATGCATGAAACATTCACCGAGACATAGGATCCCAACTTCACTTTCTTCAGTTCCACAGCTGGTGTGTGGCATTGTGGACAGGTCAGTTTTAACAACAAGCAGTCTAAGCAGGACTCAAACACAATGAACTTTGATTCTCCAACCGTTTTCTCGTCTTCGTCCTGTTCCAGCACTGTGTCTTCGATCTCTGACGTAGACAAGTTGTCAGAAGTGTACAACCAGTCTGGATCCTTTTCCACATCATCTGTCCACTGAGAAAGTGAGGAGCTCCGAGCTGCTATGCATGCTCGTGTTATGGACGTCCTTTTGTAGCTTGACCGGAGTACTGCAATGTGTCATCTCTGCAGCAATGTATGCACTAGAGCTACATGTGGCCTCTTCAGTGCAACTTTTGTCCTTTTCATTGGGACATCTAATCTCAATCAGGTGCTGATTGGCATTCTTGAAACTGTGTTGTGGTCTGTCAATTCTGTTTGTACATCCTTTGATTTTTTAAAATATGTGTGGTCTAACAGTGGTGAGACTCTTACTTCTGGAACCTGTACAGCTGCATCAATCATAGTGCGTGGTACTGTTTCAAGGTCCTTTAGCTTCACTTGAATTCCTATGCTGCTACCTTTCTTTTGGGGAAACTTTGTCTGACATGCGACTGTACTCTGACTGCAAATCCCAGTCTCCATTGCGTATACTTCCATGTTTTCGACTACCTCTTCATACAAATCAGTTGCTTGAACCTACAATCACATAAGTGTTAATCAGTCAATGCTTGACTAATGACAAAGTTAACTACAGACACTCTACGATAACAGGATAAGCATTTTGATTGCCGACATCCGGACTCAATATAGTCAAGGGAGTCCGAATGAACTACATAAAAATTTTGTAATTTACACTATTACTCAGACAACCATAGACTGAATGCTTATCCAGAATCGCATATTACTGTAGGTTTTCATCTAAACTTACTTCCACACATTCTTGATGCGCTTGACAGTCTTCCATTCGGTCTTCCACAGTGTGTCTTGACGCATCATTATCTGCATCCCTTTGATTCTGTAGCTGCACATGCTTCCTCTGCAAGAGATACAAAAAGTAAGGCACATTAAAATTACATTCACCTGAGTAGTGACTAATTATTTGTGCGCTGAAGAGGTAATACAATTACTCACCTTGCGTTGCCCAGACCGTTGCTTCACAAGGTCTTGCAATGTAGGCTGCGTTTTACTCAGAAGGTCTTCAATAAGCTGCATGTAAAAAGTACATCCAATTAACTGTTGCAATTTGAAACACATGCAGTGCCAGTATCTCACTACGCAAACGTCAGTTGACTCATTAAACCTTTCATTGCTCCACTGATACTCACCTTCTGCTGCTGTTTCTGCTGCAACCGATGTACTGAAGATGTCCGTGTCTTGCTGTTCGAAAGTGAGAAAATTGATGGTACTGCCGCTTTTATTAATCTCCGTATTGGTTGCTTGGGTCTTATCTCATCAGGAAGTAGCTGTTGCTGGTAGTCAAGGTGAAACTGGCTCTGCTCAAAGTGTTGAGAGCAGAGGAAATGTCATGGCTTTGCACTACCCAAAACTTCCTTAACAAACTTCGGTATGCTACCAACATCTCTACCACAGTTAATCACCCACTGTCTACACAGGTTGATATCCCGTGGAAACCTATGGAATGATACCCCCCGTGGCAGATTGTCTTGGCGCATACTACAGTTGATTGCAAAGCAGGAAGGCATTTTGACAATCACCTAATAAAAATAGAAATTACCATATCAAATCATACAGTACACACAATTAATTCATGGTAAACTAGTTACACTCATTGATATTCATACAACCTGTAAGACTTAATGGTTAGAATCGATGTGCAATGAGATATCCAAATTTAATAATGGCTGCTTTTGTGTGACAGTCATGCAATACATTTGTCAGTGTCACTTGCATCCGCCTTCTCTCTGCAATCAAAGTGTATCCTTGCTTACAGCCTTTACACGACACATGGAAGTCTGCATTTACTCCGATTCAAACTGGGGCACTGTAAACATCTACTTTTCTACATGAGCAATGTGAAATCATTTTTCATTCAGGTGAATTTCTCCCCTTACCACAAAAACACTTTGTGCTACAAATTAATGAAATGATGCAGGATGGCATATAGCGATTGTATGCCAACTCTGAAAAGGCCTAATAACTTATGGATTCATTAGTCTTGCATAGGCAGTGACCGACCTGTACATAATTAACAGCCACTTAAAGGATGACATACACTTTTGTCTGCATGGTGTGAAGGACGTCAGTTGCACAGGTGGACATTCGCCAATGATTTAAAGTTGCTGAAATATTGCTATAAAAAAAGACAATCACCATCATGATATACAACAGTGAAAATGGCTGTAAGTACGTACTCTGCTCTCAGAGCAGCATCAATTTAAGGTGATGGTAGACAGATGTACAAATGTACACATGACACATTAAGTATCCAAGTCAATGATACTAACTTTATTAGTGTACAAACTTCATAAGGTAGCGTATACAGTATTTGACAAGTAAAAACATTTTTCAACTGTGAACAGGAAATGCACAGCTATCAATAGACATGTCAGTGTTCAGAATAAATCCAAAGTCCCTCAAAGGCTCTAAATCCTGTGTACGAATCATCATCTGCACATGGAAACTGTTCTCAAATTCGTGACACTACACAAGCGGGAAGCACCATTCGATTACCAAATCCCAGCCTTCGATTGTTATGCACCCACAACACATATGCACGGTACGCCACAACCCGGTATAACCTGAAATATAGAGCAATCCTGTGGTCAGACACACTGACAGAGAGAGAGAGAGAGAGACAGAGAGAGAGAGAGACAGAGACAGAGAGAGACACAGAGAGACTGACAGAGAGAGAGAGACTGACAGAGAGAGAGAGAGACTGAGAGAGAGAGAGAGAGAGACTGACAGAGAGAGAGAGAGAGAGACTGACAGAGAGAGAGACTGACAGAGAGAGAGAGAGAGAGAGAGAGACTGACAGAGAGAGAGAGAGACTGACAGAGAGAGAGAGAGAGACTGACAGAGAGAGAGAGACTGACAGAGAGAGAGAGAGAGAGAGACTGACAGAGAGAGAGAGACTGACAGAGAGAGAGACACACTTGACAGAGAGAGAGACACACTGACAGAGAGACACACTGACAGACACACAACGTACTTGTTTGTCCACTGCGGTGGTTGATAACACCCTCTACGCCGACACAGAAGCCTGAATATAGTTTTTAAAACATGGGTATAAAGGCATGCCGAGTCAAACTGCGGGTGCACAGTTATGCATGCATTGTGACCTGAAGATGAAGTTACTTCTGCCCATTTTTCAATTGCTCGTGGAGAAGACACGCAACATAGGCATTCGAGTGACGTGGTCATCATTGTGCATTTGCCACATAGGCACCATGTCATACTTGACAGACTGCTGTAATCAGGGTCCGGCGAAGGCGGTTGATGCTGACCATTGTTGCACAAACGGCGCTGCTTCCTTGGCTCGCCAGGTCGATACCTTGGTTCAAATTGATATCCCTGTCTTGCACTACTTTGACTGTGCCCTGCCATGAGTACTGTTACAATGTGGGAGAGAAGAGCCAAAGGAAATGCATGAGAATTCTCCAATGCAAAAGAAATACATGTGTTCAGTGTTCCCAATATTGCATGCATGTACACATCCATATATATGACAGCCTGGAGGAGAAATCACCCTCACTGAAGACACCACTGACAGTGTTTCAGTTTGGATAATGGGCAAAGTAAGCTATATTTATCGGAAGGCATGTAATCACAGTACAAGAGGAAATTAAGTGAGACTCCACACACACACACACACACACACACACACACACACACACACACACACACACACACAGACTCTACACACACACACAGACTCTACACACACACACAGACTCCACACACACACACAGACTCCACACACACACAGACTCCACACACACACAGACTCCACACACACACAACCTCTTCTCTAGACCCTTAGTTTATCCGTCACTGGTAAGATCCGACCTCTCTTGTTTGGTATATATTTCGTCGAGGTACAGGCCAACAAGAAAGACTGTGGCTGACCAAGTTCACAGATGACTGCAAACTGGGTGCAATAATTGAGTCTCCAGCAGACAAGCATCCACCAAAAGGGGCCTCATAGCAACAGACAACTGGTGCCACAGCCATGGCCTCAAGCTACATGACACAAACTGTATAGTCATTCCCTTTTGAAAAATAAATAAGTGAACACAAATTTAGTCTTCCCTCATCAGGCTCATAATTCAGTACAATGCCACTTTTGCGATGTACCTTACCAAACACCTGCAGTAACTGGAAAGACACCAAAAGTACCTCAACAAGAGTATCAAAGGGCTCAAACAGATGCCATATGCTACCTGGTTAAAGAAACGCCAGCTCTAGTCAGTGGCATACTGCCTGTTCAGAGGTGATCTGTGCATGACATATAAATCCATGTCCAACCTGGAATTAGTGGACATGCTGTACCTCAGAAAATCCAAATCCCATCGAGCTACGTGCTCGAGACTTTAACCTCAGCATTGAAATAGGACATGCTGGAGGGACAGATTCATAACCCAGAGGCTCCCTTCACTCTGGAATAAAATCCCAGTCCAGGTAAGGCAGAGTCCCTCATTGACTCTCTTCAAGAGGAATGTTGATGAGTGGATGTGGGATCCTAGGTTTAGCCCGGGTATCACTTCTGTGTCACTGTTAGACAGAGGCACAGTATACTAACCTCGAAAAACACCATAGCAAAATTAATTTAAAATGGGTGTCGAAAGCCAAACAACTTCTCCATAGGATTATAAATTACCTAGGGCAGATAGCCTAGTATGAACCTATGCACCTAAATGCAGTTATTCAACAACTGATTTTGAAACATTTACTGTGCAAAATTTCTAATCACTATAATATACAATTTCGAATGGCAGTTTACACTGCTATAAAAGTATGTCAATGGTATTCCCAAATTAAACTTAATCTTATAAAATATAAACAGATGCCAGGACATAAAGCTGATGCTAGGACAAGATAAGAGCTGCTGCTGCATGAGTGCACCATACACATTGTACTACAGGTCCACTACCTTGGCCTAGCCAATAACTGATTTGGCCTGTGACATGTTGAAACACCTTAAGTTGCAACATTGTGATGGCAAGCTTCATCACTGCTATCAGTCAAGGATTTGGCAAATATTTTATGGAGTGAAGAACACATTTGTGCAATAGTCACATTTACAGGCTTCTTCATACGACAAAATAAAGTTATTTATTTTTTCAGTTTCTGACTTATACAATTTAGTTTACATCAACAATTACACAGCTATAAATTTTATAACTGCCTGACTTGAAGCCAATAACACTATACAACCTGGACAAATATGCTACTTGTCTAACAGTATCATAAATATAAATCAAGGTTTAACAATTAACTCTTCCACAAGAAAATTGAGTGACGAAGCACGTTGTTCTCTAAGGCATGTTAGTACAAGTTTCTAAAATGCATTCAGTATACACTACATGTTTGAGCATAATCTCTATAAAGCAAGCTCAAAACCTGGAAAAACTATGCCAACGTATTACTAATATAGCCACCAGTGTCTTTTAGGAAATTACACTGAATGATTTTAAACTGATATGCTTGTCATTTTCTATTGTTCTAGCCAACATAAAAACCTTTATACCACACAACTCAAAGTCTGCTTATGGCATTGGGACACTGCATTCATGCTTACTTTTTCTGATAGCACAATGATCTGATTCACTGTAATTCAAAAAAAATGCTGGACTAATCGGACCTTGACTGTGTGTGGAAATCATGAAACAACTACAACTCTATTTGCTAGCCAAGCATCCTAAAAACTACTACTAAATGCAAATAAAACAATTCATCATCAAAACATTAATTATGCGGGACAGGGGCATGTACATGACGCGTGAACGGTCACATGCACTTACATTACATTTGACCAGCATTACACAGAGAACTAAACTGACGCATGAATGCTCGCAGAGAAACGCATGCCGATTTTCAATTTACCAAATGCCAGCATTATACAGAGAAATAAAACGAGTAATTATAAAAAAATCATTCTAAAATACAGCCCCCATAATATAATATAGCATCAATAAATACGAAAGAGCTACAGTAATCAAGTAACAGCAGCAAACAGGGTAGCACGTGGCACATGCGCACACAAAAAGGTATACAATCTATCAATGTGCAGTCAAACACTTGCGAGCACAATATAAGGTCTAGTAGTACAGAGGCTCCATGTATAATTAACATCTGACTTCATTACGAAGACTTACCTTACTAATAAAGAAAAAATTCAGTCAAGCTGCAGGCAATGCAAACAGTGTTGAGGTCTTGAATCACGTCGACAGGATACACTCACTAAGAAAAAGAGTTCCACACGTTAGTCGGTCCGTTTTATTGCGGGTAAGAGTGTGATGGTCAAGGCACCTCATACATCACAAGATGGGTGCCTCATCTATACAGCATTCACATCAGGCTGTGGTTACATCAATTTGTGGGGGGGATCTACTGAAGAGTGCAGCAAGAGCTATGGCAGATATGACGGCATCATTTCAGAGCCAGCTCGACTATTTCTAGCTTATGGTTTAAAATGTAAACTCATACAGTACGTAAACATAAATAGGCTAAGAGGTAAAACAGTAGAGTGGATTATTTTGTAAAGCTGCATTTTTTACTTTCTAATCAAGTATCAAATAACTGCGATTAGACGCACACCAGGTTGAGCAATCTAGTTTAATATCCCGTTCTCCTTAAATGCAGTAAATCTAGACAAGGCAAATTATATCTGGGGGGACATGTAAACAGTACTAAAAGTTGATCTGTTATAAACTGAGACAGGTGATCAAACAGGTCTTGCTTTGGCATGCATTTTTCGCAAGGTTATGAAGGCTGAACTGTCTCAGCTACTAACTTTATCTTGGAAAATTACAGAAAACCACAAATTTTGAGAGAACAAACCCAAAAACAAGAAGCATTAATTGGAGTCTCACACAGGCACACTGACAGACTTGCCCCCTTTGCTTGCAGTCACACACTCTTGGCCGCCCCCTCGCCTGCAGTACCACACTCTTGGCCACCCCCTCGCCTGCAGTACCACACTCTTGGCCACCCCCTCGCCTGCAGTCACACACTCTTGGCCGCCCCCTCGCCTGCAGTCACACACTCTTGGCCGCCCCCTTTGCTTGCAGTCACACACTCTTGGCCGCCCCCTCGCCTGCAGTCACACACTCTTGGCCGCCCCCTCGCCTGCAGTCACACACTCTTGGCCGCCCCCTCGCCTGCAGTCACACTCTTGGCCGCCCCCTCGCCTGCAGTCACACACACTAGCCCCCTCGCCTGCAGTCACACACACTAGCCCCCTCGCCTGCAGTCACACACACTAGCCCCCTCGCCTGCAGTCACACACACTAGCCCCCTCGCCTGCAGTCACACACACTAGCTCCCTCGCCTGCAGTCACACACACTAGCCCCCTCGCCTGCAGTCACACACACAAACACTAGCCCCCTCGCCTGCAGTCACACACACAAACACTAGCCCCCTCGCTTGCAGTCACACACACAAACCCAAGCCCGAACTGAGCATGCTTGTTTAGTCTATGCTTTTTTTTTTTTTGCTGTTTTCTGGTTTCATTCCGATTTAAGCACTAGTACAACAGGTAATAAGCAACCTCAAGACCACTGAAAAGGCTACAAAATTCAGTGAGGAGACAACTCATTTTTTTGCAATTGATTCTGAATTTTAAAATCATAAATGCATAGTTATTTGTCAATATGTGGACACAATACACAACTTGAAAGTAAATCTGAATGAAACCAGAATAGAAAACCACAGACTAAACAAACATGGTCAGTTCACTTTAAACCCCATAGTCAAGAGTAAAAAGATGGATAACTCATGGGTACTGGCTTTTTTTTGATAAGGTTATATCAAAGATTCTTTGAAAAAAGACTGCAGCTGATTGAATAAATTCCAGCAATAAAAAAAAAAAAAAAAAAATACCAGTACTAGGCACGGAAAACAGACCAGTACTAGGCACTGCCTGCTTCAGATTGAGATGTTGCTAGAAGTATTTCAGTTTAACAGAAAACATTGAAATCATAAGATTTGGAAGGCTCAGCTTGGATTTACAAAGGAAGGTAAACAGAAAATTTGCAGTTATTGGCAAAACTACTAGCACCTGTAAACTTGAATTATCTTCAGTCCTTAAACATTTCTTAGAGCTAGGTCGAAAACAGATCAAAATTGCGTTGTCATGCAATAGTGACAGTACACAGTACACACATTGTCAGATGTATCCCACAAATTGTCTGAGGGTCACAGGTGTTACCCTTTAGCATTTTCTCAGTGCAAGTAATAACAGTCACATCTTGGGAAACAGCAATTTCCCACACAGGTGAGAAAATTGTATTGGTGGTACCACATCCTTCAAACATTTCTTTATAAGATAGCAAGTTCACTCTTTCAAATGTCTCTTTTATTCATAGTTGCTTGTAACTCCAACAGTGAGCAGTACATTGGTACAGTGATTGGGACATGCAGGTATGCCTCCTTGAGGTCCAGAGTAACCAGCCAAAACCCCTTGCCCAGCATGGTCTCTCCCACTGTAAATATGCCATTATAACTGTGGTTAATGCAATTCATGCACTACAGTATAACCCCCAACAATGCCAACAGTCACAGAATGTGAATGTTGACCACCTGAGAAATTTGAAAACAGAAAATACATGATATCGTAGAAGATAATTGTGCCATGGTAGAAGTGTTAGTACAATTCTGAGATATATTGGGTTGCCAAGGCATTACATTGTGTTATTGCTGCAAGGGGTATGTGTGCATGTTATTGCTGTACTAAGGCAATGACATGCAGAATGTCATCTTATTCACTCATGGCAGAGAATATCACTTCATACATATGAGATGCAAGGAAAATGTAATCACGTCATAATTACTGTGAATAAAAGCATTGCTATGTGAGAAAGTCTCATGGCTTTTTGTAAGAGGAATCAACATCTATTAGTGTACACAGCAGATGTGTTTGACAGTGTTGGTGACATACAGTCACAATAAGATGGACACAGCATAGTCTTAGCAGTAATGACTATATGTGAAGTAACTACCCAAGATCACAAGCTATAGCTTACTGCCTGAATCACAAGTGCCACATGACATGCTGAGGTACAACTCAGAGTATACCATTAAATGGATGAGAACACCACTGTTCATTAGCTTGATGTCTATGCAAAACATGGTCAAAGTACAAAATAACACAGTAGAGCTACACATCATATATATATATATATATATATATATATATATATATATATATACATACACATACATATATATATATATATATATATATATATATATATATATATATATACATATATATATATATATATATTTGAAGAGTAATATATACATAGTATGAGGCTGAAAACCATACTCACAACTGACCTCAAACATCCTATGTAAGTAATTATACAATGTACAAAATGCACTATCAAAGTCACGAAGCACAGGAGAATTCACACTCAAACTGTGAAATAATATAGTTGACATTATTTGTGTGGCAAAAAAGTTTTTTTGCCCGGGGATTTTATGGAAAGGATCATCATGGACCTCATAAATAAAGATATCGGGGACATAGACACTGGATCCTACCCAGTTCGGCTTTGCAGATCCTGCCTCTTAAACCTGGTAGATTTCTTTGAAACAGTCACAAAGGCCATTGACGAGGGGAAGGTGGTGCACACAGCCTACCTGGACCTCGCAAAAGCCTTCAATACAATACCCCACTCGTGCATTACAGATAAGCTCACCAGCTTAAATATAAACCCCTATGTCACTATATGGATTGCAAACTGACTCAAGTACAGAACACACATGGTTATAATTGCTAGAGCCACGGCAGACTACAAACCAGTTCCAAGTAGTATCCCACATGGCTCATTGCTGGGAGCACTCTTGTTTGGTATATATTTCTCGCAGGTACAGGCCAACACGGAAGGACTGTGGCTGACCAAGTTTACAGATGACTGCAAAATGGGTGCCATAATTGACTCTCCAGCAGACACAAGCATCCTCCAAAAGGCCCCTCATAGAAGCAGACAACTGGTGCCAGAGCCATGTCCTCAAGCTAAGCCAAAAAGTGTATCATCCTCCCCTTTGGAAAAAAAAAATAAAAGTGACCACAAATCAGTCATCCCTCATCAGGCTCATAACTGAGTACAATGCCACTGTTGGTATGTACCTTACTAGACACCTGCAGCAACTGGAAAGACCCCAAAAGCACCTCACCAAGAGGTGCAAAGGGCTCAAACAGATGCCATATGCTGCCTGGTTAAAATAAACTCCAGCTCTAGTACATGGCATGCCGCCTGTTAAGAGGCGATCTGTGCGTGACATATACATCCATGTCCAACCCACAATTAATGGACATGCTGCACCTCCGAGAATCCAAATCCCATCAAGCTACGCGCTCGAGAGACTTGAACCTCAGCACTGAAATAGGACATGCTGGAGGGACAGATTCATAACACAGAGGCTCCCTTCACTCTGGAATAAAATCCCAGTGCAGGTAAGGTCAAGTCCCTCATTGACTCTCTTCAAGAGAGAATCTTGATGAGTGGATGGGAAATAGGAAATTCACCCCGGGATCACCTCTGTGACTCTGCTTGACCGTGGCACAGGAAAATAATTTTCTTGGGTGGAAAAAGGCAGGGTACCTTTGGCTGAGCTTGTATAAGCCACAGGGCCGATAGCCTAGTACCTACATATGAACCAGAGATAGAGATGGATGGGGAGAGAGAGAGAGAGAGAGAGAGGGAGGGAGGGAGAGAGACAGAGATGGAGGGAGGGAGGGAGGGAGAGAGACAGAGATGGAGGGAGGGAGGGAGGGAGAGAGACAGAGATGGAGGGAGGGAGAGAGAGAGACAGAGATGGAGGGAGAGAGACAGGGAGAGAGACAGGGAGGGAGGGAGGGAGAGAGACAGGGAGGGAGGGAGGGAGAGAGACAGGGATGGAGGGAGGGAGGGAGAGAGACAGGGAGGGAGACAGGGAGGGAGGGAGACAGGGAGGGAGGGAGGGAGAGAGACAGGCAGAGGGGTAGAACCACATCAGAGGCTTGATGAAGCCTACTCAAAAATGTTCAGATATATAGTAAAGCCTTTATTCTCAGTCACTGTAGCTTGGGTCATGATTACAAAAGATCCATGAAAAAAATACTTCACTTACTAGCTTAAAAAATAAAATTAAATAACTTTAAAGTAATGGGGAAAGTCATCCAATACCACACCTATAGTACTTCTATGGTCATACGAAGTAATATATTAAGAACAGCAATTAGGAGTACACCTCTACTGCACTCTGGTAGCTCCATATGAGTGGCAAACATGACTACTTAATTTTGTAGCATCATTACAGACATGTAATCTTTCCATGTTTAGGGTCACATGCAGAGCTATGGCAAGACCCTCCTTAAAAAGGCACAGTCGGCTGTTATAGGACGACAGGAAACATTTACGCACACGTTTCAAACATTGTAAATGCATGCATGCTACAACAAATAAAGCAATATACAGAGATCACAACAAAAGCAAATGTGTCCCAAAGGAGACTGGTTGGAATGGAAACTACACATTAGAAGCTACTGGCATCACCTTTCTAATGGAGATTAATACTACATGAATGAATAACTACTGAACAAAAGTTGCTCCTGGACTAAAGAATCATTTGATACTGTTTACACTGTTTAGGGGAACAGCAAGAAGGAAACACTGGACATTCATCTACACAATAAGCCACAGTCGACTGACCTGAGGAAGCTCTATGGGAATACTAAAGGAGGCTACTGGCCTCTACTACTTTCTGTCATGCTTTTACATCCTTTCCACTCCAGCCAGCAACCCACTTCTCCACTATAACAATTCTTGCATGTAACCACTGATATATCCATTTCTTTCATATGTGCTTTTACCTTCTGCCTATTCTTTCTTGAAATAGATTTTCGGGCATAATCCTTTCACTTCCTGCATTTTACATCTTTACATACTCTTAAGAATCTCACCAGATCAATTAGCTTGTCTTAAATGTCAAACACCTCCATCATCAACTACTTCCTGTTTCACTAACTCAAGTGTATGGAAGGTTGTTGTTGTCATCGTCTTTTGGCGTTTCATGGTTAGGGGTCGCCACAGCAGAACTCCGGTCCGCTACTGATTGGCAGTAGATTTTCACGAATTGTTATATAAAATTATCACTAATAGCCAAATACTTGCCAGGATGGTGGCAAACTGTCCATTGCAATTTACCTGACAATTTCTGTTATGATAGTGGGAACATCCTGAAGATAGTCCAGTGTCAGTAATTCCTGCCATTTACTATCAAGTCAGCAACAGAATACTGACACTGCATTTGTCTGTATGATTTGCTGGAAGCTTGCAAGGTCTCACATGGTCCACAGAATTTAGGGATGAGTTACTCGGCATGTGTCCCTGAAGCTGAGGAAAGTAAACCACCACACTCCACACTATGCTACCAAATATAACTAACTGAGGATAGTCTTCTGCCAAAACTCTTTTTTAAACTCATCCAATCTTCTAATGTCACATGTGAGGTATGGGAGTTAGTCACTAGACAAGCCATGTATCCAATGTTGACCAGTCTGGCTAGTAAGCTGTCCCAGGCATACTGCATAAACCTCCACCCATTATAAATACCCTTATGTCACACACATACACACAAAATTTAAAAAGCTCCAGATGAAGCTTTTGTAGCCTCCACTGGAGCTTATGGTGCACTGGAAGTGGAACTCAGTCAACACTAACTAAGAAAGGCAATCCCACCAAAGACACTTCCTGGCTAGCCAACTTCTACATAGGTGGCTACCCAAAACCAGCTCAACAGCACTACTTAAATGCATACACATTGGTCCTATGTCTATGGGTTAGTGGTAAAATGGAAAAAAAACACAAGAAAAGCAAAACTATATTTATAAATAATCCCAACTATGACTGGAAAACACTGCATATAATAAGTAAGATGAATTAAACTGCCTCACATACATAAACTGCTACACATGCCCCATATGTCATCTCTCAAGCCACATACCCATACAGCATAAAATAAGCTGTACATTTCTGCAAAGCAAATGTTTAAATTGTTCAATCAAGACATCTAATAAACAATCAAAGTTAAGCAGCCATTTCAAGACCTGCCTGGCAACCTCAACCCAAGAACCTGCTATACATTGATATAAGATGCGGACAAAAATACAGGGGAAGTACTTGAATAATACTAGACTGCCACCTCAGCAGACCTTATTACGTGTTTGAACATATTCTGTGTCTCTGTAATGTAACATTACAGCAGGAGAGATCCTAGGCAGTCTGTTAATACAATGAGGCTGCAAGGGGTTGCCCATGTAACATTTATGTGGCAAGCAATTTCTACACAAAAAAAGTTTAATAATTTTAAGCAATGTAATTTTTTTTATTTATTTATATATTCAATACTACTTTACAAGATTAAGGGGAAAAAAAAATTCACAAATCCGTGACAGTCTTTCAAAAGTAAAACAGCCTTGTAAATGATCAGCAATCTACAAGTGTAGCACCTCACAGGATGCGTAGTAGCAAAACACCCCAAACACGCCTCCAGCCCTGTGGAGGCAGCAGCAGTATGATTATTCAACAGTGCCGACTGGAATGTAATTAATATTCAGCATCTGTGCTGATAGCAAACCAAATGACATCAATGTAATGTTGTATTAAGGACATAAAACTTCATACAGTACCAAAAATGAAATTTTGTCAGGGACATTAAAACTAAAATGTGTGCATTTCTAGAAAGTATACTGCAACATTCTAACGGCTTTAAGGAGTGCTGCTTGTAATGCGGGGGCAGGGGAGCTTGACACCCTGAAAAGGGAAAAAAAGTTAATTTAAAGGTTTAAAATTTGCCAAAGGCCAATTTTTAACGTTCAAAAAATGAAAATTTAGGAATTCATTTTTTGTCAATTTGAAAACCCTTCCCCCTTTATTCCCTTAAAAAGAGGCCCAAAAGTAAATAAATTTTTGGGCGTCCCATTTTTAGTTTTAAAAGGGTTCCCTTTAAATTAAGAAAACTTTAAAAAACTCAAAAAAAATTTTCAAAATTAAAAGGTTTTTTGGCCCGCCCCTTTTTTAACAATTTTTCCCTTTTTGGGTTTCCAAAATAAGCAAAAGCCACCCCAAATTTGGATTTTTTGAAATTTCCCAAAATTTAATTTTTAAAAAAAGCTACAAAAATTAAAAGGGAAAAATTTGGCAATCCCCCCGTTTTATAAATTTCCAATAAAACCCCAAAAAAATTTTTAAAGATTTTTTAAAAACTGTTTTTTTGGGAAACAGAACCAAAAATGTTAACTTTAAGGGTTTTATACTTTTATTTGAACTTTATTTAAACCCAAATTTTAAACCCAAGGGCCAACAAATGTTTCCCCGGGAAAAACATTATTTTTAAAACCTTATTTTCCCCCAAAAAAGTTGAACCCAAAATTAAAATTTTTTTACCCTGTTTTCCCCCAAACCTTATGAAAAAAAGGGGGCGGGAAAATATTTTTTTTCAAAAATTAAATTTATTTGGAAAACACGAAAATTAAAAGCTTATCCCCTGTCCCAAATTTGGGGTTTTTTCCCTTTAAAAAGCCTGCTAACGACCCCCTTAAAACCCAAAATTGGGCCTTTGAAAAATTTTTTGGAAAAAATAAAATTTCCTAATTTTAGGGTTAAACCCCAAAAGGGGCTGGGACAACCCCGCTCCAAACACCCTTTTGAAAAGGTTTCCTTAGAAATTTATTTAAATAAATTTTTTATTGGGAAAACTTGGGCCAATTAAAAAGGGGAAAACAAAATTTATGTCATTACCCAAATGGGATCTATTTAAAACCAAAAATTAAAATTTTTTTTAAAATCGACCCTAAATTTAATTTTACTGGTTTTCAATTCCCAAACCCCCCTTTTTCCCAGAAAAAAAATTAAAACCCTTTTTTCTAAAACAAAATTTAAAAAATTCCCTTAAACAGGTTTTAATTTCCCTTTAAAAGGGGCCTTGGTTTGGGAAAAAGGGAGACCCCCAAAATTTTTTTTTGTTATATAAATTAAAAAACATGGACAATTTTTTCCCAAATATAACCCAAACCCAAAAACCTTTTCCCCAAAAGGCCCGGGGCGTCCCTTTTTTGGGGGAAGTATAAACAAACCTTTTAAAAAAGGAAAGGAGGAAGGCCCCCTAAATTTTAAAGAAAATTTTTAAAAAAGGGAAAAGGACCTATCAGTTTCCAAAAAACCATATAAAATTTTCCCCAAAAAACCCCTTTCAGAGAAAAATTGCAAGGGAATTTTGGAAAAAATCCAAAGGTTTCTTTTTTTGTTTCCTGGGTTGGGAATTCCCAGGGGAAGTCAGGAATTGTTAATACAAAAAAACCCGCCCCCAAAAATTGCCCATTGTAAAATTTAGTGGGAAAATTCTCCCCCCCCAAAAAAGGGAAAATTTTAAACAATTTTAATTTTTTTTTTAATTTTTTATATTAAAACCCCTTTCCAAAAAAAGGGGAAAAAGAATTCCAAAAGGGACCCGTTTTGTCCCCCCTTGGGTTACAGAACTCAAGGTAAACCCAAATTTTAAAAAAACCCAAAACCCCCAGCCCCTTGGAGGCCCAAAGATTACAACAGTGGCCCTTAATTTAAAATTTCAAGGATCCCGGGAAAAAGCCCCAAATGACTAAGTTGGGTTTTAAAGGCATAAAATTTATCAGGACCAAAATAAAATTTTGGGGACCTTAAAAAAAATTTTGGATTTTTTTAAAAAATTTCCTTTTTTAAGGGAGTCCCGCCCCTTTAAACCGGGTTGAACCCTTTTAAAAGGGAAAAAGGAATTTTCGAGGGGAAATTGGTCCAAAACAGCCAAAAAGGGCCTAAAAGCCTTCGTTTCCCCAAAACCCCCCCTTTTTGGGCCCTTAAAAGGAAAGCTCAAAAAAGTTAAATAAACCCCTTTGTTCCAAAAATAGATTTTTTTTGCAAACCGAAAAATCAAAAAGGACAAAAACCCAAAAATGGTTTTTTAAATTCCCGGGGCCAAAAAGCAAACTCCCAAAACCCTTTTTTTAATTTCCCCCAAAAAAAAGGGTCAAACCTGGGAAATTCTTGTTCGGTTATAAATTTTAAGGAAAACCCCCAAAACAGAAAAAAATGGTTGGGTGAAAACCAAAAGGGGAAAAAGAAATTCCAAAAAGGGCGGCCCTTAATTTAATTTCCCAGGTACACAAGTCCCAAAAGGGGGTTTAAAAACAACACCCTTCCAGGCCAAAACCCCAAGCTTTTTTGCCAAAAAGGGGTTTTAATTCCCCTTTTCCCCCTTTGGCCCCAAAAAAAAGTTTTTTCCCCCAAAATTTCCCCCATAGGTTTGGGGGAAAACCCCAAAATCAAAGAATAAATTGAACCTGGGAAAACCCCAAATTTATAGCCTCTCCATTTCCCCAACCCCGGCCCCAAAAGGTTTAGAAAAAAATTTTTAAGGCCCCCAAAAACCCTTAAGGGGATTCAAAACCCCCACGGGAGGCATTCCCCTTTTCTCCAAACCCCCCCCAAAGGCCTAAATTTATAAACCAAAAGCCCCTTTTGGAAAATTTTTACCCTTACCAACACCTGCAACCCAAAATGGGCCAAGCCCCCAAAAGGGACCTTACCAAGAAGGGTAAACTAAACAATTCCATACCCGCCCAAAAAACCCAGGCTTTTCTAAAAACAAATTTTCCCCTTTCAGGGGAAACCCTTGCCCGGCCTTAAAATGCCCCAAACCCGGAAATTTTAAAAGGAATTGCACCTTTAGAAAAATCAAATCCCAAAAATTGACCCCCCTCCAAAAAGGGGTTGGAAACCCCCGCATAAAAAAAAACAAAAGGGAGGGACAAAAATTCAAAACCCAAAGGGGGGCTCCCTTCATTTAAAAAATCCCCATCCAGGTTGGAAAATTCCCCCGGGCCTTTCAAAGGTTTTTTTAGTTATGGGGAAAATGGGGGTTTCCCGGGGGGTTTAAAAATTTCTATGTCACTGTTAGACAGAGGCACAGTATATTTAAACCTCGAAAAGGGCATAGCAAAATACATTTAAAATGGGTGGGCGAAGCCAAACACATTCTGGCTAGGCTTCTAAATGACCTAGGGCAGATTGCCTATTATGAACCTATGAACATATTACCCCAAACAGAATTCAAGCATCATTAAAGCAAATTATAACAACTGATACATATAAAACTTATTAATGTTAAATATTATCCTACTGTTAAATAAAGAAACTACATATATACCAAGCAAAACTATACAATATAATCCCAATTCACCAGCAACCACCAATATATCCAGTGCAACATGTAAACATGCCAATAGCAAGGCCATAAT
Source organism: Protopterus annectens (assembly GCF_019279795.1). Taxonomy (NCBI): domain Eukaryota; kingdom Metazoa; phylum Chordata; order Ceratodontiformes; family Protopteridae; genus Protopterus; species Protopterus annectens. The sequence continues at coordinate 107,003,930 of NC_056725.1, forward strand.
TGCACAAAGTACTGCCAAAATGGTGACTCAACATTCGGAACAATGGAAGTGATACAATGTTTGTGCAACACTTAAAAATACAGTACAAGGCACATTTCAGCACACCATTACATCTAGTACATTGTTTAATTACTAAATGTCTAAACACAAGTTATCAATATTATGTACACATTACAGCACACCATCACATCTAGTACATTGTTTAATTACTAAATGTCTAAATACAAATTACCAATATTATACACAATACTAGGTACTGAATAATACTGAGATGATAAATCATCATTTAATAAAACTTCACAATATTTCAAAATGGCTTTCACTAAAAACAGACACATTGCAGAATTCCCTGCCCATGTACTTAGCATACAAGCCCACCTTGATTTCACAAACAACTCAGTGAAAAAAGCATCACAATTTTTTTGCTAATTTATTTGTTTCCATGTTCTCGTGTAAGTAAAATTAACAAGCACCTGTTACACAACAAATGCACTTATCTAATTCAACCAGTCTCATTTCACCTCCTAGTCACACACTTACATCGGTGTTTGGACACCTGACCCACTTTAAATAAACATGAATTATCTCTTACTCTTTATTCTTCCTACCGGTAATTATATATCTTCACCTCTTTATACTCTATCTCTAAAATTTGTTTTAAGGTCGAATTTGTACTCTATACTAGCTATAATGTTCTTATTATTTTGCTATCATACTGTATATTATATTTTCAGTTCTATATTCGGAACATTTTAACCAAGCGCCCAGACTAAATACGTAAATGGTCTAAAAATACCAGTGTTCCATCCCAGTTATAAAATTAAAATACACAAACTTGTGCTATCTGTGATCATACACTTACAGTATGAAGTATAGGTATGACTGCACTTAGCTTATAACATTTCTTGTATTGTTAAATATTCTGTAACTTTGATTTCTTTAACAGTACTGATTTCTATCTGGAAACAGACATTTTACGACATTTGACTTTAAATGAAAACATTCACAATTAAAAAAAAATTGGTTGCAGTCACACACACACACACACACACACACACACACACACACACACACACACACACACACACACACACACACACACACTAGCCCTCTTGGTTGCAGTCACACAAACACACACACAGTAGCCCCTTGCTTGCAGTCACACACACAGTAGCCCCCTTGCTTGCACTCACACACAGTAGCCCCCTTGCTTGCACTCACACACACAGTAACACACAATAGCCCCCTTGCTTGCAGTCACACACACACACACACACACACTAGCCCCCTTGCTTGCAGTCACACACACACACACACACACACACACACACACACACACACACACTAGCCCCCTTGCTTGCAGTCACACACACACACACACACACACACACACACACACACACACACACACACACACACACACACACACACACACACACACACACACACACACTAGCCCCCTTGCTTGCAGTCACACACACACACAGAGCTATAATCCAAGTCAAATTCAGAGACAGTTGAGAGGCATTACTGTGGTTAATTACTGAGGATTTCAATCAGAAAATAATGCCACAATGACAT
>NC_056725.1:107008010-107143010 GCF_019279795.1 Protopterus annectens
ACACACACACACACTAGCCCCTTGCTTGCAGTCACACACACACACACACACACTAGCCCCCTAGCTTGCAGTCACACACACACACTAGCCCCCTTGCTTGCAGTCACACACACACACAGAGCTATAATCCAAGTCAAATTCAGAGACAGTTGAGAGGCATTACTGTGGTGAATTACTGAGGATTTCAATCAGAAAATAATGCCACAATGACATTTTCATACGTTTTATTGCTCATGAAATGCACGTTGATGCAAAACCTGTTAACTTTTTAAGGGTTAGTCCCCTCATTATTTGTGGCTTTGTTAACAACTGTTGAACAAACTAGAGGTCAAATGCTGCGCACTACTACCAAGTTTCATCATGTAGAACTCAGTTGATTCCCCCATTTACCATTTGTCTGGAGTGTGATTGAGCACTATGCTCGCGCGTGGATCATCAAAACCAGAATTTACACCTTCTGGCTTTACGCAGTTAACAAATAAATAAAATTACCTGAATTAAGTGCTGCTAAGAGCACGTGTTTATATCCCGGTGTCGTATTCAGTATAGGGATGGAGGAATTTACGCATTAATTTAACTTTGATTCTTAACTACCCATCTGCTATCTTAGAGATTTTATTTCATATTGATTTATGACCCTTGCCCTCTGACACTGATCCCATGAGACCTTCATTGATTATCGATATCCTCCAGTGTTCATGTAACTTTTGGCAGGGTCTGGCTTCAGCACAGTTGTATAAGAAAAGTTCAAAAGAATATTAGTTTTCTCGAAACTGAAAACTACATATTAGACATTCAGACAGCGTGAAATAATGATCTGTTACTGTAACCTGGCTGGTACCCATGTTGATGCAGGTAAGCCAAAAAACACCCACAAGGGTTAACCGAAAAAGCAAACAAGAGTTAACCAAAAAAAAATAACCAACCAAAAAAAAAAACACAAGCGGATGGTAACCAGCTAGTAAAAATCGACAATCATTAGTGGACCGGAGTTCCGCTGTGGCGACCATTAACCGGGAAAAAAGCAGAAAACACAAACAAACTTCTTTACTAAAGAATATTCAACACAAACAGCCCATCAACAAATTAGCAAAACACGCACCGATCGGACAAAGTGACATACAACTACTGTACCATTCACGCGGTATTAAGGACAACGTGGTTTCAAAAACTTACCTATGAATAAAATATATACTTTACATTTTAGCATGCCCCTAGCTTCCGACTCGAAAATACAGACACCGATTGCACAAACAAAACTGAGAACACAGATATAAATAACCAGCAAAACTAGATAAATAATACACTGAAAACTCTGCAGCAATACTACAAATGTAAAACAGCTTGCCACACTTAAACATTAAATCTACCAATGTGCACTTACAAAAGGCCGAAATATTATGGCTAGGGACACACGAACTGTAAAATTACAATTATAACTTACCTTAAATATGAATTCATCCAACGCTCGAGAAAAGGCAGACAATCCAAACTCCGTGCAAGTCCTTCACGCGAAATGGAGCCGATAGGATTCACTTCGATAGAAAAGAAGTTCCACACAGCAGCTACTCCATTTTATTACGGTAATAGTGGGCTGGACAAGGCAGGCATGACATCACAATGTGGGTGGATCACAGGGGCTTCTATACAGCATGCTAATAAGGCATTGTCTACGTCACTTTGGGGGAGGAAACGTCCAGGGATCTACTCAAGGAGCTGTGGCAGATGTGACATCATTATTTCTGAGCCGGATAGAGGTTTTTCATTTTGTTTTTAAAACGGAAACTAATATAGTACGGAGAGTTAGGTAGGTAAGCTGTAAAACAGTTTTGATGATTTTATTTTAAAGCTGGAGTTATTATTGTTTTTGGCCTGTAGCACATAAGGGGGACTTAAGGAGACAGCAGATAGAGCTTTTGTATTTGTTATCCCATTGTTTTCCTTTAATCCTCTCTACTATATGATTAGTAGAATAAAATGCAGTATATACTACTTTGCTTTTAAACTAGCATTTCTCATATATTCAAATACACATTTTTCTAACATTTCCCCCCCATTAATACTTTTTATTCTATTTTGAAGTATGCATAGTGTCATTTCATCTCCCAACTTCTTCCACTTAGGATTTTCAGCTAGGCGATTCATTCAATCTATACTTCAGAAAAAATGTCATCTGAGATCAATCTTTCAATCTCAATATCTTGGTACAAAGTTTCAGTAACAGATACATTAATCAAATCTTTGATTAATCTTTTCATGCAGGGAATTCCACAGCAAACACATGCTCCTATTAGGAGTATATCCACACAAATGGCAATCAGAATATTCATTAGGATGGAACCCCACCCTCCAAATAGATTCTGGAAAAAGTCCATCAGTGGGTTTGTGCCTGGTTCAGTCATGGCTGATACTTGCTGAATTACCTCTAGGTGGTTGTTAATTTCATGCCTGTTATCTGGTATGTACGCACAGCATTCTTCTTTGATAAGCACGCACGTACCACCTCTCGCCGCTAGGGTGAAGTCAAGAGCCATTCGATTTTGTAGCACAACAGTTATTGCATTCAGTTCATCAGTCACCAGTTCTAGGGCAGAAAAAGTTGCATTACTCATTACTTCGAGAAGTTTTGACAACTTCCTCAGTTCCCAGATCGATTTGACTGCTCCATAGGCTGGGAATATTCCTGCCCAGGATATAACACTGTCACTCAAGTCCATATGAGTCAATTTGCTTTTGTCTTTCAAGGCATTATGATCTTTCCAGCCAGCTTCAATCTTTCCGACTGGATTCACAGGTTTTTCAACTGGACCTTCAGGTTTTCGAGCTGCTTCTCTCACGTTTCGTATCTTACCCAAAGGTAATTCTGCAGTATGTCTTATTGCCGGAACCAAATAACCCAAAAAACAACTGCCGGACCAATTCTCAGGCAACCATTTATATGTCTTTTTCCCACAAATAAAATAACAGTTTTCTACTTTAGTACTAATACGCATCAGCCCTGCATGAAACATTTTCTGATCTATAACTGACAATTGTTTAAACAAAACTGGATTTTTGCAAATGTCATTCATGGTTGTTTTCAATGAGTTCAAATATGAGTCATAATTAGTATTGCAAAAAGTATTGCCATTACTATTCTTAATATAACATCGGTAAGATATGGTTATGTTACAATTGCTCCAGCCCACCTGGAGGGTATCATTTTTATAAAAACATACAACTCCTTTTTGTGTGACAGGTAAAAATAAAGCTATTTTGTCCTGTGATCTCACAGTTCCTGTATCGAAGAGTAAATTCTCCCAAGTCTCATTTATCCCCAAAGGGATAGCGGACATTATCAGTCCTCCATATGCTGTTGGTATAGCTGTACAAACCCAGCAATTTGAAATGTTCATAGTCTCTGCATATACACGTTTCATGGCTAGGTATGTGTTAAAATTTGGATGCCAGTCTATAGATGTTTCATCACGCCTTCCAACTTTCACTTGTGTGGTTGTGTGTAGGATAAACCACAACAAGAGGAAAATTGTCACAATTACAGTCAATAAATGTACACTCAACAAAATGATTATGCAACATCTCTGGGGTTGATCTAAATTTCTATTCGCTTTGTTTTTGGCCATCTCGGTCTGGTTGTGTATCAGTCACAAAGTTTTTATCAAGTTGAAAGTTCTTTACTGGTTTGCAATGTGTCAAATGAACCCAGGACGTCCTCTCGGCCACTCTAACTGCAGTAGGCATTGCCAACAGAACCTGTTATGGTCCCTCCCACTTTGGACTCACCCAATTCTTCCTTTTCGTCACTTTCAGCCACACAAATGTCCCAGGGGCCAAGAATGCTTCCACCGGTCTGGTCTGTTCCTTATCTGAAAAAGAGTTAAACTGCAAAACAGATTTATTTGTTAGCAGTTTCCTCATATAACTAGTTAATGAACTGTCAGCCTCTTGCTCTGCAGGCATGAGAGCTTTCCACTGAGGCACATAATATGCTCTCCCAAAAACCATTTCAAAGGGAGTCAAACCCTATACATTTGGAACCGTTCTCATACTCAGCAGTGCCAAAGGCAGACAGTATATCCAATTCTTTTGGGTCTCCTCTACTAGCTTCCTAAGCTTATTTTTGAGGGTACCATTGTACTTTTCCACCAGTCCTGCTGACTGTGGGTGGTAGGCACAATGGTTCTTTAAGGAGATACCAAAAAATCTCCCAAGTTGCTGGATTGTCTGATTCACGAAATGAGTGCCGTTGTCACTATAAATCCTTTCCGGAATGCCAAATCTAGGGATTATCTCTTTTATCAGGGCTTTCGCCACTATTGCTGCATCCAGGTTTTTGGTTGGAAAAGCTTCTACCCATTTAGAAAACATGTCTACAATAACTAAACAAAACTTTTTCCCTTCACACTTATTCAATTCTATGAAATCCATACAAATAGTATGGAACGGATATGGTGGTATAGAAAAACTTCCTTGCTTGGTTTTAAATGCCCCTTGTGCATGGTGCTTGTTACAAGTATGACAAGCTGCACAAAATTTTTGTGTGTAATTTGTGAATCCGTATGTTTGGAATATTCGGTTTACTAACTGTACCATCCCCCCTTTTGAGACATGGCACTGCCCATGGCTCAACAAAGCTGCATATCAAAATAAATTAGATGGCAATATTATTTTTCTCTCTTTGGAAATGTACAGTCCATTCTCAAGAATTGCACCTAATTTTACCCATTTTTGTTTTTCTGCTTTGGTAGTAAGCATCTGCATTGTTTTTAACATGTCTAAATCTAAAATCTCAGAGGGTTGTAATTCCTCATTCAAAAGTAAAGTTTCTGAGTCTGAGGCTGCATGCTTTGCAGCTGCATCAGCTCGTGCATTGCCTTTTGAAATCTTATCCTGCTGTTTCGTATGAGCTACACATTTACAAATAGCTACTTTGGTAGGTAACTGAATAGATTCTAATAACTCCAAAATAAATTGTGCATGATTAATAGGTTTTCCACTAGATGTTATCATTCCTCTATTTTTCCATTGTTGTGCAAATACATGTACTGTAGAAAAAGCATACTGACTATCAGTATATATGTTTACAGACTTGTTTTTTGCTAAAGTACATGCCCTTGTCAAAGCTATCAATTCTGCTGCTTGTGCAGATAAGTTGTGTGGTAAGGATTGAGCTTCTAAAATTTCAGTGTCTGTAACTACTGCATACCCTACCAGATTCTTCCCTGTAGGACCCCTTCTGCATGAGCCGTCCACGTAATATGTCACCTTGGCATTATCCAAGGGCATATCTGTGAGATCTTGTCTAGGTAAAGCTAACTGTTCAATTTCCTGCAGGCAGCTGTGTGGTGTGCCCTCCCCAGGAGTTGGAAGTAATGTTGATGGATTTAATGTCGTACATCGTTCAATTGTCATATGAGGTTGGCTCAGCAGTATAGTCATACACGAAAGGTGTCTAGCAGGAGAAAGGTATGCCACTTTTTCTTGCAGTAAAATTATTGCAACTCCATGAGGCACTCTCAATGTGAGAGGGTGGAATAACACCACTGAGGCTGAAGCCTGTACTGCCATTGCAGCTGCAACTACTGCTTGTACACAGTGAGGCAAAGATCGCGCCACTGAATCTAACTGCGATAAAAAATAGGCTATGGGGCGTTGCTTATCCCCATGTTGTTGCATCAATACTGATGTCATATATCCTTGCTTACAATCTACGGTCTGAAAGAATCATTTATGATAATTTGGAAGTCCTAAAACTAATGAAGAAGCTATCAACTGCTTCAATCTGCAGAAAGCCGTTTCTGCTTCAGGTGTCCATTGTAAGATATCTTGTGCTGCCATTGGTGTCTTATATATCAAGTCAGTCAGTGGAGCAGATTCCACAGCATAATTTGGTATCCAGCTCCGACAAAAATTAGTTGTACCCAAGAAAAACATCATTTCCTTCTTGGTTGTTGGTTTGGGTGCTTGCAGGATTGCTGTTTTTCTTTCCTCGTCCAATATTCTACCTTCATTGGATATTACATATCCCAAGTATCTAACTTGTTTTCTCCAAAGTTGTAACTTACTTTTGTTTACTTTGTGTCCTTGTGTTGCTAAAATTTTCAGTAATGCTGCAGTATCCTCCCTGCACTGTTGCTGGGTGGGGGCTGCTAGCAAGATGTCATCTACATAAAGTAGAATTTGACTACCTCCCGGTGGGGTAAACCCTGCCAGATTGCTAGCCATATCTTGTGCAAATATTGTTGGGCTCTCACAATATCCCTGTGGTAGTCGAGTATACGTATACCTTTTACCCTTAAATGTAAATGCAAACCAATATTGACTATCAGGATGTATAGGTATTGAAAAGAAAGCATTGCTGATATCTACCACAGAGAAATACTTCTGTTGCAGTTCTAAATAGTTTAACAAAGTATGTGGGTCTGGCACCGTAGGTGCTCTAGGTATTACTGCATTATTTACAGCTTGTAAATCTTGTACCATTCGCCATTCCTGTTTGCTTTTTAACAGGAAATAGGGGTGTATTACATGGTGAATCAGGAGATTCTACCAGTACTCCTTCTTTGAGTAATGCTGCTATTATAGGCTTAATTCCTATTTCTGCATCCTTTCTCAAAGGGTATTGTCTTTTCTGTGGTCTAAAAGCTGACTTTGGGGTTATTGTAACTGGTCCTGCTGTTCAAATAAGTCCTACATCTGACTTGCCTGTTGACCAAAGAGTTGTTGGAATTTCACATAAGGCCTTTTCTTCTTCTTCTTCTAATAAAAATGCTAATCAGCTGTCCTCACTAGATTGCAAGTGTACAGCTGGATGTGTCTGTGTCAACCAATTCAGTTTTTGTTTTTGTATCCCTTGTTCTGATAGTTCTAAATCAGTCTGTTTCTTCCATCTTGTTACTTTTTCTCCTAGGTCTGCCCATTTTACACTTTTGTTCTTTGTCAAGCTGACATGTGGTAATCGATTTGATCTATATAACGCAAGGAATTCTTGAGGTAATGAACAGCTAACTACACTGTTCCCCTCAGTATCCCAGTACAAAGTATGCAATACCAATCTAGTTGCTTGATTTCGGAACAATTCTTGCTCATACTCTCTATCAGGTCCTGGTGTAGTACAGTAGTATAGAGTACAGTGTAACAAATGCTGTTGATCAGTGTCAAGGGAGGGGGCTTTACTGATGGCTACGTTCATCAGTTCCTCGGTTACTGCCCCTGGACCACTCGTGACTAGGTCCTGGCTGTACCAGTAAAATGTTTCACCCTACAATCGCACTACAAAGGTATCCATTTGTCTCTGTGCCTCCATACCTTGTACAGTTGTAACTACTGCTATGCCAAATATCTGCATAAGGTCCCTGCTCAATAGGTTCACTGGACACTTTGCAGAAACAACAATTTTACTTCTCTGGGTCATACCTGAAACAGGGTCAGCTATTGCTATATCATGGGAAAATGGTTCCTTATATAGCTGTCCGTTTGCTGCTTTCACTAGTATATAATCAGGTGATTCGGAATGTTCTGGTAACTTGGAGGGATGTATCAAAGTCCGTGACGCTCCTGAGTCACACAGGAATTTGACTTCCCTTCCCTCCACCAGAAGTGTAACTTCCGGTTTCGTATCTGCTAAGTAGAGCTCTAAACTTAATAATGCTAAGTCCAAAATTTCACTTTCTTCATCCTCCATATCTACTTGCACTTCCTCTACTCCTTCTATCACATTTGCATTTGTTTTCTGTTTATTAACTTTTCCTGATGATTTCTGACTTTCACATGATGTATCTTCACTATCATATAGTCAGTCCTCATCTCCCTTATCTTCTGTAATTACCTTTTTGTTTTGCTTACAATCCCTTGCTAGATGTCCCTTTTTCCCGCACTTGAAGCATTCACCTCTCTTTTTTCTCTCTTCAAAATCTTCTGATCATTTGTCAGACTGTTTGTTTCCCTGGGCATTTTTATTGCCCTTTTTACCTGACTGTAACACAAATACTTCAGCTCCGTCTTCAGCAGTGAAGACTTGTGCCTTCTTTTTCTTTTTACTATTAAAATGTCTTTCAGCATGTCTAGCATATTCAAGTAAGGCTTGTAGCCTCCCTGTTCGATGGTCTATCATATGCTTCGTAATGAAGCTACTAATAGGTGCAATGCAACCTTTCAAAAATGCATTTTTCAATTGTTGTTCATACGGGAAATCATTTGTTTGGTTCTCAGGAACCGACATACCACTATGATTATTAAAACATTCTAATAATCTAGCGTAGTACCCATCTATTGTCTCATTTTCCTGTTGTATGCATTGATTAATGCAAGTCCAGTCTGCTCTAGGTTTCCATTTCTCAGAGATTCGGTCTGTTAGACCTTTTACTCTGTTGTCTAACTCTGCGTCACTATGTGGGAGTGGTCTAAGCTCTGCATTACGAGGATTCCAGATGCTACAAATCATGTGCCAATCTGGACCTATAATTTGTCTTACTACTTTTTCTACTTTTTCCCCATTCAAGTGGTAACTCAACCTCATGCCTTGTAAATCTTCTTAAAATTTCGTAAAATTAACTTTCGGATGGGGGATTCTCTCAGTAGCCTTCCGAATATCTTCCGGTGTCCATGGTCTATATACTAAGAGTGTTGGGTTTTGCCCTTCCTGTCCTGCCTGAGGATTTGGAACTTCTATAAGTGGGCATATTTCTTCCTCACTCTCATCCTGTAGGTTTCTCTCTATTTCATATGATTCTGTGTCCCTATGTGTTTTACGCGTTCGGGACCTAGTTTCAGTAGGATCTCTAACAAATGGTTGTGGTCTTGCTGAAACTTCAGGATAGCACAGAGGCGGACCAGCCTGTCCACTCGCTTCATATCCTGAAAAGGGTAAGGGAGGGGGCAAGGGAGGAGGAGGAGGAGCTGTCGCTATTACCAAGTTATTATCTTCTTTATCTAAAAACAATGTTTTTGAATTTTTTAGCTTCTGTTCTCTATGATTTACTTCCTCAATCCACCTGTGTGCCTGAGGAATGCCTAATTGGCGTTGCTTCTTTGCCTGACCTCCCGCATCAGATTTAAGCTGTTTAAGGAGTTTAACTAGTGAAGTTTTATCTAGTTTACCATCAAATTCATATTTGTTAACCCATTTCGTATAATACCTAAAGTTATCGGATCGTTGTGATTGCATGTATTTTGCATCTTTGGTTAGGGGCGGATCTCGCGATGTTTTAGTGCACTGATTACCCATGGCAAAGAAAATGTTACGTAACCCTTTTTTATCACGTGATATCAACTTCTCAGTTCCTGTTCGCAGTGTATCTAGAATAACTGCCTACCTTATTCTGTTACCCTGATCTATGACCAAATATACAGTACTTCCTTTTGTCCCTGATCTGCAAAACAAATCTTGACAACAATATACTGTAACCTAGTCCCTGATCTAAAACAGAAAAAAATAAAATTCTTCCTACCTGAGCCTCTGGTATTGAGCTGTCCAATGTCCGCTCTTTGGCCACAGATCAGAAAGTGGCCAGCCTCTTTAAATGACAATTCAGTCGGAGGTCTTTTCACCCAAGAAGTACCGTTTCGGTAACTTCTCCTGCGCAGTATTCGACCACCGGTAGACTCTGATCTGCAGCTGTCCGAGGGAATTTCCGGCTAAGAAGGACCAAACTGTTAAATAAAATCAAGAATTCAATACACAGGAGGGTCAGATTCAAAAGTTTACTAGTGTACACCAGGAGGCAAAAAACGTACAAGTACAGAAATTTGTCTGACATGAAACCGGAAGCACACAATTTTATATAGGTTTAACATTTAAGCTGTGCCCACCTTACTGACGTGGTATGTCACAGGGCATCTACATCACTTTAGCTTACAGTCCTCTATTTATTAAATCTGCTGATGCTGTATATTTTAAAAAAGTTTCCTCTGGTTACAATACGGCCTTGCTATCCACCTGGTCAGACATAATGTCTCTCTGTAAAGTTACTTCTTCAAGGTTTCATATCAGTTTGAATACAATAGCAGATTCAGTCTTTTAATACACATCTTTGTTCTGTGTTACGCTTTCTCACACAGCTGCATGCTAGCTCTGTAATACATATACAAGGCCAAATCATCCCAGCAGGAAAGAGCAGAAGATTTCATTATTTCACACATTTAATTTCCTGACCCAGCAGATAATCACTTGTGAAAAGCATAAACATTAAAACTTGCTAAGCTAGCATCTGCCAGGGTTGAAGGTCAGCTTTGCTTCAAGCCACACTGCAGTTTCAAAACTACTTTACATTTAAACATGAATTAATCCTCTCTACTATATGATTAATAGAATAAAATGCATTATATACTACTTTGCTTTTAAACTAGCATTTCTCATATATTCAAATACACATTTTTCTAACATAAGTCTAATGTGACTTCCATGCTTAGTTTAGCAGAAGCATATCAGCATCAAGCTGGAATGGAAATCAAACCAGAAGTAGATAAAAATCAGGCAGCAAGTGAATTTGCCAAAAAAACAAAAGAAAGAATATAAGGCGAAGGATTAGACAAAAAGGCAAGAAATGTGGAAAATGCATAAATATAGTTGCAAGCATAGAAAACTCTTGTAACAACCTCATATCAATCAAGATCGAACTCAGGAATGGTTAAGAAGAGGTGAATTTAAACCAAAAGATGAAAGGTTAGTAATGGTACCCCAACATAGTGGACTATGTACACACTGATTTACAACATCTATTAAACGTGGGAGAAACAGACAATGTAGGTTTTTAAAACAGAACTGGAAACAGTCACGCATCTTGTGGCTGGTTATGATATACAAATAGCAGAAGGACTGTAGTGAAAGGCATAATAATGTGGCAAGACTGTTGCAATGGGGATTGTGCAAACATTATAATACTGAGGTAGCAGAACTGCACTCGAAACATGAGCCACAAAGCATCATAGAAAATGATAAAGTTTATATCACATGGAATCATCCATTACCTACAGTTCAAAAAATAAATGCGAGAAAACCAAATATAGTAGTCCATGAAAAGAAGACAGAAGTAGCATTGATTATTGAAATTGGTACACCCAGTGACTATAGTGCCTTGAGTACAGAGAGACACAAAGTCATAAAATACCAGGCTTTGCAGGCAGAAATAGGGGCAATGTGGAAGAAGGATACCCAGATAGTTCCAGTAGAAGTAGGAGTAATGGGTCTTATTGTGACGTTCCCTCTCTGGGCCAGTAATCAAGGAGCCTGAATCCTCACAACTGACACTAGAGAGGGACATTCACTTGGAACAAAAATAGATACACACACTATTTCCAGATGCAGCTGTCTACATCAAGCAGAATTTTCCTTAAGAGCACACAGGAAACACACTCAGTCTGGCATCTGGGTTTCTCTCTCTCTCTCTCTCTTTCTCTCTCCCTCTCTCCATCTCCCTTCAGGACAGATTAAGACCCCCCACTGGCAGAACTATGGAGTTGAGTCCTCAGCCGAGTGTCCAAGCCAAGTCCTCCACCACTCTCTCTGTGAAACCAGTACTTTGTGTCCCTGCTCCAAGCAGCTGACACACAAACGCGCTTGGAGATTTGATTTGCACAGACACACACACACACACACACACACACACACACACACACACACACACACACACACACACACACACACACACACACACACAAACACACACACACACACACACACACACACACACACACATTAAAGGCTGGCACAGATTTACTGGCTATGTCTCCTTTCATCCAGACTATAAGGTAATTACACTGCCACCAGATACTCCAACGCCAGCTGCTTTAAGGCTCTTACAAGTGTACCCAATTATACTGAGTGAAATTAATATTAACACAAATTATAGTGTTTGACCAATGCAGTAAGGCTTTCAGGAGTGGCCACAGACTCACTAAATAGATATGACTACTCTTAAAGGATAAAATATTCTCTAAAGGACCAGTCACAATAAAAAGTTTATTAATAATAAGTAATAAAAGAACATGAACATATGGAATATCTATTTTCCAATAAACACCAGAGTTTCACTCACAGGAAATATTGAAAATAACACAGGTGGACAGGTTCAAACATTTACAGAAAAAAACAATACTATATTTTCCTGATTGATCTAAAGAATTATTATTCCCTGGTTAATTACTAAAGCAGGGCAAGATGGAGTAGCTGAGAAATCTTTCTTTGTCAGGTTACAACACCAGAGTGCCCTGAGACTTCAGTCTCAGCTAGTATTAAAACATTATTTTAGTGATAGATTACAGGATGACATCACATATATCTGGTCATCTGACTTCTGGATCCCATGCAACTCACCTTGGCTAGATGCTGTCAGGATTTAGCACATAGCTGTCAATAATACACATACACACAGCCTTGCTAAGATCTGCTGCAGCTCTTGGAAGTCATAAAACCATAAAAGACTTCCACTCTTCCTACAGGAGCTAATAAACCATACGTCTTACAGACATTGCATTTCTGGCTTCATTCAAAACTGTGAGATAACATCCTTATGGCCTAGACCCGGTAATTTAATTTCTTATTATTTTTCAAAGTCAGGTGGATTGCGATTAACCTCTTCTCTTCCTGTATCCTCTGGTAAAACATATACATTTAAACAGTTTGAATAATGCATGTATATTTCTTTTTCTGTCCAGCAGAGCATACTGTTGGTACATTTTTAACACAAACAGCTTTACCAATACATTTGTCAACACAAACATCTGTACAAATCAGTTTATTATACAAATGGCACATAATTCTTTATAAAATTCCAGTTAGCTGTGTTGACATATATTACACATCCACTGTCTTACTTCTTCTGGCATAGCTGGCACTATCTCACATTATCACACTTATAAAAAATAATTTACAGTTGTACTTAGATATGTTATCAATACATGTAATTCTATACGAATTGAAGAAGGAGTCATTACTGGACACATTGCAGATGCTGCAAAGAGCCCTTCTGGCTAACATCAAAGATTGGAACAATACTAATTTCATGAACTTTAATTATCCTTTAACTCAGCAATTGGGTCCATTCCAGTCATTGTATTAGAAACTCAAAAGACTTGGAGAAATTACAAAAAGAAAGAGGCAGAGGTGACAAGTAGTCCTGTGACCATATCCAGGAGCAGACAGTCAACTATGTAAATGGGGTAGTAGGCCATGGCCATACATATCGGAAAGTGACATATGGCCAGTGACATGATATTGTACATGATATGTAGGACAGGTGTAATTGGCCAGGAACATATGGATGCAGGGGGTGGTGGTCCTGCTAACAAACCAACATTGACTGAAACTGAGGAGTTCATGTCCACTGTCAGAGATTGCAGACACCTCAGCTGAGGCTTCACACAGAATCCTTGAAATTGGTCATGATGTGGTGGACAACACAAGTGTATACTGCAAAACCTCAAAGTATGCAATACAATTCAATAATTCACACTCACTTCTTTGGTGTCAGGCTTGCCCTCATGTATCCCTTCCACCACCATCTTGTGCCATTGATGATGACTGTGCCCTACCATTTGCACATTTTTCATTTACTTATGGCTGCATATGTGTGTGTGAAAGTGACATGCTTACTGCATATTACTGGGCAAAGTCCATAGCTGGATATTGTAGACATATGTCATGCACTATTGTTCTCATTATGGTACACATGAGAAACAGAATGTCTATCTTAGAGACATATAACTACATCCATATGGGAATAAGCAGATAACTCTTTTTTGTTTTTCAAACAGGTTCCACACTTACCTTGGGCCTTGAGTAAAGGAAGCAGAGGGTGCATATTTCATCTGTAGTTTCCCCTGTCTAAGCAGTGTCACTCTACAATTTCTGTGTCATGCAGTCTGTAATATGTCATATGGGATATAAACACCCTTCTTCTTCTTCTTCTTCTAGGCAGAGGTCTGGTAGCAGCACCTTCACTTCAAGCCTATTGCACATACAGGTTAATGATGACAACAAACAACCCATGACATTTTGTTCTAAGTGTAATCATAGCTGTAATCCAGAGTTTTAGATTTCAATGTATCTCCAAACACCATCATACTAGGTGACTTCAACTACCCTAATATAGACTGGGAACACTACTCAAGCCCAAACACTCTAGCCCAAAGGTTCCTGGAGTTCATAAACTCAAATGCCATGGAACAACTAGTCACCATCCCCACAAGAGGAGAAAACATACTTGATCTCATCATCACGAACATGGGATCACAATGTTCAACACCGGAAGTATACCCCTCACTGGTGAGATCAGATCATAAACTAATCTCGTTGGAGGTCCTCATCCCGCCCCCACCTGAAATAAAAAGACCACAGTGAAATCTTCTCAAAAGCTGACTTCACACTTCTAAAAACTAGTGTGGTCTCCTTTAAGGCCCCTGAGCCAGTGGTAAACATTACTCAAACCGCTGAATCACTTACAAATGCCTTCTACCAGCACCTACAGGACTGCATGGATCAGGCAATCCCAAACAAAACTAAGACTCTTTGTACCAAAGGCAAGCGTCCAGTCTGGTGGACCCCAGCCATAAACAAGCTCTACAACAAAAGGAGGAAGCTACTACAAGATAGAGCAAAATCCTTGAAAGGTAAGACACCTCTGATCATTATAAGTAAAAAAAAGTAAGAGCTCTCATAAAATCATCCAAGGCAAATTTTGAGAGAAAAATCACCAAGGACTCAAAAGACAATCATAAGGCCTTCTTTAGCTATGTTAGAAACCTAGGAGGAAACTCCCAGATATGCTCAGAATTAGTTCAAAATGATGTGAAGATTACTGAACCTACACACATTGCCAACATACTGGCTGACAGGTTCAGTGCAAACTTCTCCCCCCCCCCCCAAAAGGAGAGATATCTATACCAGAGGATTGTAGCCCCAAACATCTCCAACGCCCAGGTGAGAACTGCTCTCTCCAAGGCTAAAAACACAGCATCCATGGGACCGGATGGTGTCCCCGGCTGTGTGCTCCACGAACTCAATGAGGAATTAAACCCGCAGTTAGGACAGCTGTTTAATCTTAGCCTCACCTCAGGATACGCACTCCAAGGAGTGGCGCACGGCGACTGTGGTCCCACTTCACAAGGGCGGTGCCTCCACCGACCCTGGAAATTACCGTCCCATTAGCTTGACAAGCCATATTTGCAAAGCCATGGAGAGGATCATAATGGAACTCATAAATAAAGACATAGGGAACTTGCAGACTTTGGATCCAACCCAGTTTGGCTTTGTCAAAGGCAGATCATGCCTTTTAAACTTGGTTGACTTTTTTGAGACAGTCACCAAGGCCATTGATGAGGGAAAGGCAGTCCATACAGCCTACCTCGACCTGGCAAAGGCCTTCGACACAATACCCCACTCAGGTATCATCGAAAAACTCATCAGCTTGAATGTAAACCCATATATCACAAGATGGGTTGCAAACTGGCTAAGTGACAGAACCCACAGGGTCAGAGTTGCTGGAGCCATGTCAGACTCAAAGCCTGTCACAAGTGGTGTCCCACAGGGCTCAGTCCTGGGTCCACTCTTGTTCGGCATCTACTTTTCTGAAGTACAAGCAAACACAGGAGGGTTGTGGCTGACAAAGTTTGCAGATGACTGCAAACTGGGCGCCATAGTCGAAAACACATCTGACACAGATATCCTTCAGAAGGGCCTCACAGAAATGGATAACTGGTGCCAGAGCCATGGCCTAAAGTTAAACGCCAAGAAATGCATAGTCATACCCTTCGGGAAAAACAAGGTTACCCCTAGCTACCATATAGGTGGCAATCCACTGAGCACAGAAGAAGTCATCAGGGATCTGGGGACCCAGGTTGACAGTAGCCTTCGTTTGACACTCATGTTGCTAAAGTAGTAAGGAAAACCTTCTACATTGCCCACCTGATCATGAAGGGATTCACATCTAGATCAAGGGAGGTCATCGTCCCCCTGTACTCATCACTCATTAGACCTATGATTGAGTGCAATGCCCCATTCGGAATGTATCTGACCCGACACCTGCAGCAGCTGGAAAGGCCCCAAAAGTTCCTCACCAAAAGGATAAAGGGTCTCAAAAATATGTCTTATGCTGCCCGACTGAAAGAACTCCAGCTCTATTCAGTCCCATACCACTTGCTCAGAGGTGACCTGTGCCTGACATATAAGGCCATGTCAAACCCAGATTTGATGAATATGCTTCATCTCAAAAAATCTAGATCCCTCAGAACCACAAGGGCGGGAGACTTAAACCTTGACACGGTTATTAATAGAACGTGCTGGAGGGACAGATTCATCACCCAGAGACTCCCTATGCTGTGGAACAAAATCCCGGTACATGTGAGGCAGAGCACCTCGCTGGCCTTGTTCAAGAGGAATCTTGACCAATGGATGGGAGATCGCAGATATACCCCAGGGATTATTTCAGTGTCACTGCTTGACAGAGGTACAACAAAATAATAGGCATAGTTTTATTCAAACTAAAGGGGTGGCGAAAGCCACATAACTATGGGCTAGGCTTATAAATGCCCTTGGGCAGATAGCCTAGTATGAACCTATGAACCTATGAACCTATAAGGCAAATGGCTACAATAAATATACATGTTTGCTTTACAGGTTATTGAATAGCTCCACCATATTAGATTGGTTAATTAGCCTGTAATTCAGCTACTTATGCTTTCATTAGCATATTCTGATGTTTACCCTTGCTTTGAGGAAATACACTAAGTGCAGAGCCACTAAATGAATTTGAAATATTGCATTGTCATGTGCACAGTGCATTGCATACCTGATAGCTGCAGTTAGTGAAGGAATTCATGAATGCAGCATGATGTATTTTGGATCAGTACATGGGATACCTGAAATTATCTTATAAAATATCTCTAATTTTAATTATGCAGATGACTTGGAAATGGTAACAGCATTTAGAATTAATGTTTTGCATCTCAGTGAGTACTTTATTGTCATCACCTCTAGCTTCCTCAACTGCTCTGTCTTTACTGTCCAGGTTTCTGTATCATACAGAGGTACTGGTTATGCCACTGTTTTGTACATCTTACATTTCAGCATCTTTGGTATTCTTCTGTTATACACTACCCATGACACTCTAAGCAGTTGGTCACAGCCCCTCTGGTTATAGCTTTGACCTCCTCATTCAGACTTCTCTTCCTTTCTTCTCAATCATGCCTCCTAGATACTTGAAGCCATTAACCTGTTCCACTATTTTCCCTTCTGTCTCAATTCTCAGCTTCTGCTCTCTACCATTTGCTACCATTACAGCTATCTTATGGGTACTCAGTTTCATCCCATGTGCCTTCAGTTTTGCATTCCATTCCTCCATCATTTGCAGACGTTTTTCCTTAGAGTCTACCTGTAATGCCACCTTGTCTGCATAGAGTAGCTTTGTTGATCTGTCCCAACCAACTTCCTTTGCTAAGTCCATCACCAGTGCAAACAGCAGTGGGCTTAATGCTGAACCGTGATACCCACCCACTCCCAATGGGATCCCCTCTGTGCATCCGTATATTGTTCATACTTGAGTCATTGGGTTCTTGTACATAGACCGCATTCATTTTACCATTGTTTCTGTTACTTTGAACCACTGCAGAACTGCCCAAATCAGTTTTCTTCGGACCTTGTCATATGCTTTCTCCAAATCTAGGAATGTCCAGTTGGACTCTGTCCTCATCTCTAGCTTCTTCTCAACTATCTGTCTCACTGCAAACATCAGATTGATTGTGTTAAATCAGACACACACACACACACACACACACACACACACACACACACACACACACACACACACACACACACACACACAAAAATCATCATCAACCCTCTTTTTCCCATTTTCTACATTTGGTTGGGGTGTCACATCAGAGGCCACCATCTCTTTCACTGGAATGCCACTCTCCTACCTTCTCAGGCAGTCATGCCTGATTGTTGCAGGTCTTCTCTCATGCAATCCATCCATCTCTTTACTTGATGCTTTCAATTCCTCTTGCCTTTTTTTCTGTCTGTCTTCCTCAGTAGATTGTCTTCTGCTTTCCTGCACATGTGCCCAAACCATTGTCATCTGTTCTTTATGACCATGTCTGTAATTTGAGTTACTGAGACAAGTTCAAGAAATACTTTCAAAACTGCAATAAACAATGTCTATGTTATCTGCATCATCATATAATGATTTCAAAATAAAACTTGACATAAACATTAACACTGATTAGCTTTTATCCTAAGGATACTAGAAACAGAAATGCTGTCATTGAGACCTGGAAAAACAGAGGCATTCAGCCTCAGTTGCCAAATGTATTATTTAAATTCAAGCAGGATCACATTATCTCCATCCCACTATACCTCACTACTTTATTAATTTCAAAAAAAAACAAAAAATTGGTATGCTTTGTGACACCCCTGCACTGGCCCAGTAATCAAGGAGCCACAATCCATACCACTAGCACCACTGAGGAAAGTGCACATTGGGAGGATGACAAGTACACACACAGTAAAGTACAATTTCCCTTAAGAGCATACAGAGATCACTGTCAGTCTGGGGCTGTTTTTTCCCTCTCTCTCCAGATCCCTAATAAGACTCCCCACTGGCACAGCTATAGGGTTAAGATCCCAGCCAAGTGGTCAAGCCAAAACCTCTAGCCCTCTCTCTGTCCAACCAGTGCTTTGTGTCCCTACCCAAGAAGCTCACACACACACACACCAACACTTTGAGGTTTGATTTATACACAAACACACAGACATTCCTGAAGAAGGCTGGCACAGGTTCCCTAGTTATGCTCCCTTCTGCCCAGACTATAAGGTAGTAAACATTTCCACCAACCAGCTCTTTATCAGCTACTATAAGACCATTCCCAAATAGTGACCAATTCTACCGTGTAATGTTACTATCATCCAAATGGTAAGTGTGATCAGACTTTTAAGGCTATTTCAAGAGTGGACTGTACAGTATCACCAAATACATATGCAAGCACTCTAAGACCTTAAATATCTCTAAAGAAACCAGTCACAATTAAAAGGTTTAAATATATTTAATAATAAATAATAAAAGAATAAGACAATACTCAGTAACTCAATACAGTGACAACAGAGTTCAGAATCACAGGAAATATTTTAAAATGACATTGCAGGACAGTCTCATATAAATACAGAAAACATCTAGACTGATCTTCCTATTTTCCTATGTATTTCTAAGAGAGATACTATGATATAAGTCTTACGTAGACAGCACAGCAAATACAGATGAGAAGTGCTGAATATGGATGTGTTCAGATCCAAGACAAGATACAAAAATGCACAGACTTTTTCTCTGAGATAGTTCTTAAATTACTATTAAACATTTCTGCTGGGTTATCTCAGATTAAATCATTCTTGTCACCTTTGCCTTTAGTTTCTAGGCTAACAGGAACTTAAAATATAACACCTCTGTGTTAAAAAATACTCATATCTCTGAAGTTTTGCCTAGAACTGGAAACTGTAAAACTGTTAAAACACTTTTACGTTGGAAACCTGCAATTATTTCTGTTTCCAGACAATAGAAAGAATTTCTAGCTGCAAGCATTCTGTCTCCAAGCTGAGATATCCACCATCCTAAACAATTCAATTTTCTAAGAGTTTTGCTGTTTTCCAATAGGGTGCACTGTGGTTACATTTTTGAAGCTCACATAACATACAGTTTAACATAACATATAGTTTCTACCATTTGTAAGACTAACATACAAACCATATTACTATTCACAAATAAATTAGAATTATTTACAAAATTTCAGCTAGCTGGGCTACCAGCCTTCACAACCCCCCCCCCCCCCCATGAAAACTCAAGCTAGTTTTTTAGGTGACCCTTGAGAAATGTTGCTTGAGAGGGTTGAGCCTATCTGATAATATCTTACCCCATTCCCTGTCTTGAGACACCCTCTGTGTTGGCATTGCTAACCCCCACTGTGGTGCTGCACTGATATATCATATGCTTACAATCCTAGGCTCCACCTTAGTAACTTGGCGTTTTGCTGGCTGGCTTGATGTAACTATGTTAAGGGATTGTGGTATGCAACTACAGTGAATTTTCTTTCATACAGATAAGGCTGAAATGTCTGCAGTGTCCACACTTTGGCTAGACATTCCTTTTCTACAGCTGCATAGCATTCCTCCCTGGGTTGGAGCTTATGACTGAGATAGACCACTGGGTGCTCTTCTCCCTCTGAAGAAATCTGGCTAAGTACAGCACCCATCCATAGGTTCAAAGCATCCACCTGCACAACAAATTATTTGCTATAATCTGGACTAGCTAACACAGGGGGCCTCCCAAAGCTGCTTTAAGCTTCTGGAATGCCTGCTCACATACTAATGTCCACACTAACTTAATCAGAACAGTTCAGCTGTGGTTTAGCTTCTACCAATCCTTACAAGCAAGATAACAAAAAAGGAAAAGAATAAGTAGAAAAAATGCTCACTTTATTAGCAACAACAAAGCTTTCGGGAATCTCCCTTCTTCAGTGTTCAATTAATTCATTAAGACCATTGTATTATATATAATTAAAACAATAAACGACATGACACAGCCATCCAATGTGGAAACAAACATCATTAATGAAGCAAGCTTAAAATTTTCTTAAAAACATATCATCATAAAAAATATATTTCTATGTTTTATATATACTTATATTGATACATAAAATAAAATAGAAACTTGGATGAATCTTACATTACATTTCCCAAAGAAAGAGAGGACTATTACACATATAATCTAAAAAAAAACTAGTTTACATGTTACGCCTCAATTTTTAGCCTAGACAATAGTATGGATATTACCATATTATTTTACCCATACATATGTATATATTTGTCTACTTCTAAGGTGAAATAACATATAAGAACAGTAAAAAACTATCATTTTAGCAGTAAATTATTCCAACTACTTATACTGCTTCTGTTTAAAATCTAACATAGGTTTGATTGTTACCTTATTATTTAACCCAGGTATTCTATCTGCTTCAAGTCTTACTATCCATTTATATTCAGACATCTCCAATTTATTCAATTTGAAACTGGGTGATCAGAATAATAAATTGGAGATGTCTGAATATAAGTGGATAGTAAGACTTGAAGCAGATAGAATACCTGGGTTAAATAATAAGGTAACAATCAAACCTATGTTAGATTTTAAACAGAAGCAGTATAAGTAGTTGGAATAATTTACTGCTAAAATTATAGTTTTTTACTGATCTTATATGTTAATTCACCTTAGAAATAGGCAAATATATATGTATGGGTAAAATAATATGGTAATATCCTTACTATTGTCTAGGCTAAAAATTGAGGAGTAGCAAGTAATATAGTTTTTTAGATTATATGTTTAATGTACATTTTTGTACCATTTCATGGGGTGGCAAAAGCCACATCACTATGGCTAGGCTTACAAATGCCCCAGGACAGATAGCCTAGTACTATACTATGAAACTATGAAACTATTCCTGTCTTTCTTTGGGACATGTAGTGTAAAATTCATCCCAGTTTCTATTTTATTTTATGTATCAATATAAGTATATATAGAAACATAGAAATATATTTTTTATATGAAGATATGTTTTTTAAAGTGTTAAGCTTGTTTCATTAATGATGTTTGTTTCCACATTGGATGGCTGTGTCATGTGGTTTATTGTTTTAATTATATATAATACAATGGTCTTAATGAATTACCTGAACACTGAAGGAAGGAGATTCCTGAAAGTTTGTTGTTGCTAATAAAGTGAGCGTTTTTTCTACTTATTCGTTTCCTTTTTTGTCCACACTAACTTATCCAGCCTGTTTTTCCTTGTCTGGTCTGTGAGGGGAGCAGCTATGGTACTATAATTGGGGACAAACTTTCTGTAGTACTCTGCTGTCCCTAAAAATGCCCTCACCTGCTTTTTGGTAACAGGTGCAGGCTATGCCTGAATGGCTTCCACTTTGGCAAGTTTTGGACTGATCTTACCACTCCCCCCTCTATGTCCCAGGTAGGAGATCACTGCTATACTCACCTGACATTTGCTGGGCTTAATGGTCAACCCTGCCCTCTGTCGTTTGCCCAGCATCTCCCTGACATGCCAAAGGTGCTTTTTTCAAGAATGGCTGTAGATGGCAATATCATCTAGGTAAGCAAGGGCAAAACCCCCTTCTCCTACTAGGATATGGTTTATCAGCCTCTGGTACATTGCTGGGGCATTTTTCATCCCAAAGGGCATCTTTGTGAACTCATACAAGCCAAAAGGAGTCACAAAGGCTGACCTCTTTCTAGCGCTGGGTGTCAAGAGCACCTGCCAGTAACCCTTGGTAAGATCAATGGTGGTAAGATACTTAGCCCCACCCAGCTGCTCCAGTGCTTCATCTGTCCTAGGCATGGGGTAACTATCAGACTCTGTATGACCATTTAATTTCCTGTAGTCCACACAGAACCTGGTGCTTGCCATCCTTCTTTGGTACCAGGACCACTGAGGAGGCCCAGGGACTGCTGGACTCCTGAATTACCCCTAGTTCCAACATTTCCTGTATCTCCTCCCTCAGAGTCTGTTTGACTCTCTCAGGCACCCTATAAGGGGTCTGCTTAATAGGCCTTTGGAGTTCTGTATCCACATGGTGCTGCACCAGGGGGGTGCACCCTGGTTTCCAAGTGAATATGTTCCCAAACTCCTGTAACACTGCTTGGATTTCTCGAACCTGGATAGGAGATAACTGCTGGGACACTGTTACCTCTTACACTGAGGTGTCAGTCCGAGCCTCACGGAGGAGATCAGTCACCAGATCCCCCTCAGACTACAGTTTAACATAACATATAGTTTTCTTACATTTGTAAGACAAGCATACAAACCATATTACTATTCAAAAATAACAGAATTATTTACAAAATTCCAGCTAGCTGGACTGGCAGCCTTCACATGCTTCACACTATGTACAATGCTTGCTGAGGGCATTAGTAGATTTTTGCTTCTTAATGTCATATAAGTGTTAACTTTTATGTTTAAATCATTATATGAGGACGTAGACAACTTAGGTGTGATTTATTAGAGTTTTGAAAGTATTCCTTTTGAAAAAGGTACACTTGTTTTTAATGTTAATTTTACTAATTTTATAATTTTGTTAAAAATGGTGTATGTTATTGTATTATAACTGAATTTTAAGATGTATGAAATTTCAGTAGTGTTAAGAAAATGAACAACTTCCACAGTTACACAATGTACATATTATTTTGGTTGTGCAACAGAGTATTAGAAAATATACCTTTAAAGGAGTTTTGTTTGTTTGTAGTGATTGTTTTTTAAATTAATCTACTAATTAAATTAGTTATTTACTGCTGCTAATTATGTTACTGTACAACTCTGATGAAGTCTGGCATATCTGGATGAAAGCACTTAATAGTATCTACAAACATTGTTATTTATTTCTGTCCGCGGGTGTGACATCAACATTAAAGATTTTAGTGGAATCATTCTATCCTGGTTCAACTTTTGTTTTCTTTTGTTTTTATGTTGTTTGGATTTGGTTATTAGTTTATTTTGGCACATACTACCCCTGACAATCTGCAAATTGGCTGTAGCCCCTCTGATTCTAACTCTGATCTCTTCATTCAGACCTTCCCTTCTCCTCAACCACACCTTCCAGATATTTGGAGCTGTTAACTTTTTCCACTATTTTCCCTTCTATTTCAATTCTCAGTTTCTTCTGATTTCCCCATTTGCTGCCATTACAACTGTTTTATCTGTACTCAGTTTCATCCCATGTGCCTTCAGTTTTCCATTTCATTCCCCTATCATTTACTGAAGTTGTTGTTCAGAGTTTGCCTGTAATGTCACATTGTCTGCTTAAATCAACTTTGCTGATCTTTCTCCTCTAATCTAAACCTGTTTGCTAGTATAGCCTATTATCACACACACACACACACACACACACACACACACACACACACACACACACACACACACACACACACACTTGTGCATATATACATATGTATTCATGTGCATGCACTTGCATGCACACACAAGCACACACACACACACACACACACACACACACACACACACACACACACAGACACACACACACACACACACACACACACACACACACACACACACACACACACATGACTCACAACCCTGTGGACAATTTAGAGAATAACCAATGTACCTTCCAACATTTCTTGGTGATGACAGAGTAAACCTGAGCACCTAACAAAAATCTACACAACAAGGAGGACATACACACTCCATGTGGAAAGTACTACCACCCAAGAAATGTAATGGAAGCATTATGTAATGCTAACTAAAGTGCTATTGTGTCCCTCTTGTCTTGAAGCAGTGTGATGATTTACAAGAAACTATTGTATTCTTCACAGAGAAAAATGGAAATCTTCAAACTGCATCTGTCAAAGAAAAATAAAAACAAATAAATTAAGTTCAGAGTAAGGTTAGGGTATGTGAGAAAGGGTATAATGCATTTTGAAAGTGATTGAATCAACTGTTAGATCAGTTTTGTAACTCTGGTAGCCATTTACCTGACTTCTTTATATCAGTTATATTATTGTTGAAATAGGCCTCAGAAGTCTATATGGAAATGTTGACTAAAATACAGAGATGGAAGTATCTGATGTAGGGATGGCTGCCATGACTGCAACATTCTAGGAATGGCTGAAGTATCCATTAGAACTTTTAAAAAGAATAAAGTAAGAGTTTCAGCAAGAAAGTGAAGGATGTATTCAAATGAATGTGGCTGGGATATTAGACAGTTGATAAAGTGAGTAGTTATCAAGGGAATGCAGCATTTTTTTAAGAAGCAGGCATAGAGAATGAAATCTGAAGACCATCAGTTTTTGGAATGTTAGTAGGAATTGTCAATAAGACTTGTAGCTCCATATTTGTCAGGTTAGTTAAGTAGTTTGGCAGGTATTATACTGGTGACTTGACTATTGTAATGCCGTTTTCTATCATGAAAAGCACTTGTTGTGACAGGTAAATTATATTCAGACGAACTGCACAAAGTCAGATAACAATAGATAGATGTGGAAATTATATTGTCAAGGAATGCTGTAAAAATTTTGGATATGTGGTTTGGAACAGGGAATTAGGTTGCAACTAACTTGTAGCTATTGGTTGAATCAAGGAAATGATAAAAGAATGGAAGTGACTTTAAATACTTTATTTCATTATTCAACTAATACGTTACAAATACCTATTTTTCCTGAAAAGGAAGGGCCTGTTTTCTATCTTGTATAATAGAGTACAAGTGAGATTTAAGATTCTTGAACATGTTGTATGAACACAAACCCAAAGATTGATTTTTATCACAATTGGTGGGAGGAGGGGGTAAAGATATTAATCCCTTATTTCACTCTAACAGTTAAATTATGATCCGTGGAAAGGCAGAGCAGCACTGTTATTTTAAAGTGCCTTGTAGTTCTTCTCTTCCTCTTATTAAGAAAGGAGATAGCAATATCAGTGCAAGATTAGGGCAGGACGGTTATTTTTAGTACAACTTTAAATCATAGAGATCTTTAAACAATGTGATTGCAGGGTTTTAGTAAGGACTTGTGAGATCTTCATTTTTTAATTTTGTGTAAAGCCATGATATGTAAAACAGCGTATGGGAAATGTGATTATTTCCTGTACTGATACTAAATCTTTTGATGTTTCATTATGTAATCATTATATATCAGTGACAAAAATGTAGGCTATTGTTATTTTGCTTTTCAGTGACACTGAATCTAATTCGTTGAATGGGTGAATGCACTACTTTACCTACACAGAGGTTTTGCAATTTTGAGATTATTTATATATGTTAATATGGTACGTGGAGTATAGTCTCCTACTTAGAGGTTTGTTGGGGTCTTTGTTACCAGTTAAATAAGTGCTACTGATTGTCTGTTCAGTGAATTAGGCTTCATCGGTCGGGCATTACTGAAGGGTTAATTAATGGTAGAAACCGTATTTATCAGAATTGTGGAGTGCATGTAATGTTCTGATTAGAAAGAAAAAATATATGATTGCCTTTTATGTATTCTTTTTTATGTCCCTATTGCAGATGACCAGAAGCCCTCCACTCCCCAAAATTCTGCTGATTCAAAGCCATATCAAAATATAGCCACCGTTTAGTCATGTCGTGCAGACAGCTATGAAGTATTGTTTTCCTTTTCTTTCTTCAGGCCCTGGTTCCTCTGCTAGAAGCTCTTAAAAATATCCACAGAAGCAAGTGTGCCTTACCATAAGAGTGTACATATTTTCATGCATTCCCAGTCAAGGCTACTACATGGCCACACACAATTTTATCCAAGCACACATCCCCAGTCCTTACACAGCATGCCATGTACGTCTGTGCTCAATAAGTGATGGCACTGCAGTGAGACAGATCGCCTTGCATCCCCCTTGGATGGGAAGCAGCAGTGGGTGCTCTGTCTTAGCTCATATCATTGGCTGTTCCAGTACCCAATTTGCTGATTGATTATAGGTCACCTGGCTCAAGGTCAGGGCTTTTTCCCTTATACAGTGGAGCTAATTCAGTGTTACATTTTTTATGTGGAGGAAATACTGAATAAAATAAGGCAGATTATGTCAGTAACATATTTTAGACTCATTTCAACATGGAATCTGTGTTTTGATGTATCTTCTGTATATTAAAAGACATGGGAAATATGTGCTTTGTATGTTGTGTTGTGATGTGGGATGGCATAGGATTGAGTAAAGGATATCCATTATTTTAGTCATAGGTGGCTTTGACCTGAAGTTCAAAGAGAGGACAGGAAAGGATTAATAGGTTCAAAGAGAGAGACTTGATAGAAACTTATCTGACTCTATTAAAACCCACAGTACATGTATACTATTACATAACTACTGCTGTGCAGTAAAAGCACCACAAAGCACTGCTGGAGGATAAAACACAGGCAAAGATCTGTAGCCTGAATGATTATGTGAAGAAATCAGGAGGGAAAGAAAAATAGTCTGACAGACAATTCATGGGTGTAACTGCATTTTATCCATTGAACATGTAATAGGTAATAGAGACAGAGCAAGCGAGAGAGAGAGAGAGAGAGAGAGATGAGGTTTATCTGGACATATAAGGAGTAATAAAGAGCGAAAGAGATAGAGAAATAGAGAGAAATGAGGTTTATCTGTACTGATTCTTTTTGTTATCTGTGTGACAATGTTAACCAGGATTCTGTTGCTGGCGTAAAAAAGATGCCTGAATAGTAAAACATTCTGGACTGCCATAAAATGGAGGTTTAACTCTATTTAAGATACTGTTCCAATTTTATCTGTCAAAGGCATGAAAGAGTTGATAACGTTATGTTTACCAACTACAAACTATTAACACTCTGCAATGAACTTTATTATTACATTTTTTGGTAAAGTCTGCAGAGGAAAGCTTGGTTCTGTTGCTGGTGCATTTCTGTTCTTCACTTCTAATAATCTATTAGATTTTTCTTACCAATATACCTGTTTTCTGCATTTACTTGATAAAAGATGGAGAATGCCCTTTTCTGGAACAAAATCTGTTAATACTATATCACAATATATTGCAGTTACACTGTGGATTACATCACATCACTTGCCAGTTTCTACTCTAATGGGTACTGGTTTCAGTCATGCTACAGAATATTTTTACAGGATATTAATGGGTAAAGCACTCCTTATATTTTTAAAGAGTTGTGAAAGGGGCATTCTTTTTTTCTGCTTTGCCTTTATAGATGACACCAGAATAAATTCTATTTTTTTTTTTGGTATGGCAACACATATGGTTTGTGGTTGTTTTCTAGTTTCTTTTGTGTCCATTGTATGAGCTTATTTATCCATTTCATTAAGTGACTTGTATGCCATCGTCAGCATTGCAGTTCTGTTAGTTATGTGTTTTTCTGTATTTAGAGTGTTATTTTATTACTGCTTTTTGGAATTATGTCTATTTGTTTATCTATACGTGTGCTTATTTCAGATGGTTTAATAAAGTCCCTAGCTGTTCATAAAAATCTATAATGAACTTCTTAATATCCAGCTGGATGAACATTGGCAGGCAAATCAGACATCAGTTTAATAACGATGCCAAGTAACAATACTAGTGCAATATCTCCTCAGCATGCCAAGTAACAATACTAGTGCAATATCTCCTCAGCATGCCAAGTAACAATACTAGTGCAATATCTCCTCAGCATACATTCGATGTTACCACTCAGATATGACTCTAAGTATCTGATGTCGAACTAGGACCCACAGCCTTTGGTTCTCATGACATCAAACTGAAAATTTGTTGCCTGTTTCATGATGGCGACGTAAGAGTGCTGGAAGTCCCTCTGTGTCTTTTATTTTATTTCTTTTTAATTGCAGCAAATGGTAGTAGTTTACTTGTGTATGCCAAGTATGTGCTCTGTAGGTCAGTGAGGTTAACTTAAGAAATAAATCTGCAGTGACACATGCCAGAAAGCATAACATACTGAGAAAGTCCCTTACATCATAAGCAGTAAGAAAAAGTCCATATCCCTGACTCATTTACCAAGTCACCATAATTTGCTATAATGTAAAATCAGATTAACTACAAGATGCAATGGGATTGCAAAACAAACTCCAGAAAAACAGAGGCCTCTGGATAAAAAAGGCAATGATAGTCAAAGGTGAAAGCTAGCATTTCACTGTTGGCGTAAATAGACAATAATGAGGGAATCATGTCTGTTTTCCAACCTGAAATATGAACAGATATGCCGGGTCTATATCATATTGTCGTATGGTCAAAATATCGAATAGCTACAATGTCAAAAATGCCATTCAGCGTAAAGTTATTTGTGAGATCGCCGTACAGTGAGGATCAGAAAATGTGCCCTTTCCTCACTGTAGTCTGATCTTAGAGTTGGTATATATAATTAGCGGGGAAAAACAGTTTCGATGAATGGCATTTTCGATATTGTAGCCATTCGATATTTTGAACATATGATAATATGATGTTGTCTTTTGGCTTTTCCCGGTTAGGGGTAGCCACAGCGGAATTCCGGTCCGCTAATGACTGGCAGTAGATTTTCACAAACGCCGAGGTGCCAGCATGACGTTCAACCTTCAACAAAGGCACACCCATCTAGGCATGTCTTTCGAATGCCCACTCAACCACGGGGAGGACATGCAGACTCCACACAGAAGGCACTCCCCACACTCCAACCGAGAATCAAACAGGAGAACCTCTTGCTGTGAGGCAACAATGCTACTGCTGCACCATGTGATATGCCAGTATGGCCCAGTGGGTGGCCACGGTGGTGCAGTGGTTAGCATTGCTGCCTCACAGCAAGAGGTTCTCCAGTTTGATCCTCGGCTGGGGTGCCTTCTGTGTGGAGTCTGCATGTCCTCCCTGTGGTTGCATGGGTTTCCTTCGGGTGCTCCGGTTTCCTCCCACATCCCAAAGACATGCTGTAGGTGGATTGAACACTCTAAATTGGTCCTAGGCATGAGTGTGTGCATGTGCTTTCTGTGGAAGGTTGGGCGCCGGGCTGACAACTCAACACTGTAGAACTCCACTGCCAATCATGAGTAGACAGGTGATCCGCTGTGGCAAACCCTAACCGGAAAAAGCCAAAAGAAGAAGAAGAAGATGCCAGTATGGCCCAGTGGCAGTCTCATCACTAAAACTGATAATGGTGAGAGGGCATTTGCCGAAGAGGCTGATAATGAACTGGCTAAATCCAGCGATAGAACATTGTACTATAGTGCTAATTCTTCAGGACAGATGTATATAACAGCAGGAATGCAGGCAATGCTTCTCATGCTAGTAGTCTGTGATACATATTTACATACCTACATATTTTTCAGGTACAGGCAGTAATGGCATTCTAGCCTGCCAATATACCAAAACAGTTGTTCCCATAATAAGTGTCTGGGCAGTTCTTAAAAATATCTAAACTAGTGCTTGATTTAATGTAATTTGGTAGTATATTCCATACATCAGCTGCTCTCTCAGAGAACCAATTATTACACTTTCATTCCTATAGAATCTTTTTTTAATTTCTTCAAGTTTTTAGGGTTTCTAATACCATGATGGGAATGGACCCCATTCCTAAGTAAAAGTACAATTAACGTTTATGAAATTAGTATTGTTTCAGTCTTTGATGTCAGCCAGAAGTGTTCTTAGCAGCATCTGTAATGTGCCCAGTAATGACTCCTACAATTTGTATGGGGTTACATGTCTTGGTAACATATCTAAATATGATTGTATATTCATTTTTATACGACCCATTGCTCCTACTACTATTGGAACTGTCTAGGTATCTTTCGCCCACACTGCTCTCATTTCTGCCTACCAATCCTGATGTTTTATGACTTTGTGTCTGTCTGTACACAATACGCTGTAGTCACTGGGTGTAGCAATTTCAAAGATCAATGCTACTTTTGTCTTCTTTTCATGGACCACTATATCTGGTTTTCTAGCATCTATCTTTTGAACTGTTGGTAATGGATGATCTCATGTGATGTAGACTTCATCATTTTCTATGATGCTTTGTGGCTCATATTTCCAGTGTTTTTCAATCACTTCAATACCACAATGTTTGCACAGTCTCCAGTGCAACAGTCTTGCCACATTATTTATGCCTTTCAATATACAGTTCTTCTGCCACATCACAACCAGCAATGTGGTGTGCAACTGTTTCCAATTCTGTTCTACAAAACCTGCATTTGTCTGTTTCTCCCACATGTTCAATGGACTTTGTAAACCAACAAGTACATAGCCCACTATCTTGGGACGCCAATATTAACTTTTCATCTCTTGGTTTGAATTCACCTCTCCTTAACCATTCTTGTGATCATTCCTGATCAACATGAAGTTCTTCTAGACATTTTCTATACTTGTAACTATATGCATTTTCGACATTTCTTGCCTTTTCATCTGGTCCTTCACCTTATATTCTTTCTTCTGTTTTTTTGGCATATTCAGTTGCTGCCTGATTTTTATCTACTTCTGGTTTGATTTCCATTCCTGCTTGATGCTGATATGCTTCTGCCGAACTAAGCAGAGAAGTCATCTTGGATTTATTCTCCTCATGTTTCAAAATTTTCACCACATTTGGGTCTTGTGAGGTCATCAGATAAGTGTGCAGCCCACGATTGCAGATATGTACATGTAATCAATTTCAAGAAGGCTGATCCCTCCTTTGGAATGGGAAATATATAATCTTGGTATGCACTGATTTTTAAAAATCCCAATTGCTCTGTGAAGAGGCATACTATGCAAACTCAGAAAACACAGACAAACATGCACATATACCAAACCACACATCATAAGCAATAGTAATAGCAATTATATTCATATGTAGACCATTCCCCTTATAACCTGTGTGCCAGATACACGCAACAAACTGTACTTTATGTTGTGGATATTGTTTTAAAAAATGTGTGCTGACAAAATGGATCAAAAATACAAAATTCATCTACACTGCAAGTTTTATATATATATATATATATATATATATATATATATATATATATATATATATACAGTTGTAATGACAGCTATCTTTTACTGCTTTCAATTACCTTACTGATGCATGATGGGTATTCTCTTATGCTAATCAATAATCATGTAATTTTGAAAATTACAGGCCTGAAAACAGTGGAATATGTATTTTATTTTATAATATACATGAAATATTTAACATACCTCTCTCCCTCCACTGCTCGTCAAGCCTTTGCATCTCCTTGATGCACATAGCTCTGTTTTCACTATGGTCCTCATCATCTCAAATAAAAAATAAAATATTTAAAAATTATTAATTAAATAACAAGCATAAGCAATTTGAAACACACTTTGTAGACAACTATTCTGAAGAGCCTTAGTTTAGCACAATACTTAGTTGACAATGTAACATTTAGGTGTTAACAACTTTGAGCACAGATTGAAGGACATGAGATTCAAACCCGGAAATGAAACCTACATTCATACTCTAACCTTGAGATTCATTTGCCTACCTAACACATCTTAACTAAAAAAGTACATTTTACAGGCATTGAAAAGAGTTAATGTTATGACGTCTTCCTGATGGGGGATGGTATACTACAAATGATCTTGGCTTAGGATTGCAAACTATGAACATGTGCTGCTCCTGTAGCTAAGCTGTTTATATATTACATTCATGTCAGCACTGTGTTCAGAGAAATTAACAATAATTGAGATAATCCATTCATCATACAGTGTTGTAACATTCAGCTTTTGTGAAAAAAAATACATGTTGTTGTACATTAAGGACACAGAAAGGTATGTGTGAGGACCATTATTCCTTAAACTTGCACATCATTAGTTAAAGACATGCATCTTCCCTGGTCTTCATTACAACTGCTAGTGGGCCCATCACAATCCCTAAAAATTGCACTTTGAGACTTTTGTACAATTGACTTCAGTATTTCATGACAAAGCAGTGCTTCACTGCGTTGCAAACAGAATACAGTATTAACCTAATAAATTCCTCAGACATAGAACAGGATTTATCAAGATGTATTGGCACCGTTGTTAAATAACTGATGTTAATGGAATGTTACCGATTACAGCTATATCACTAGTAATTTTATTAATAACTGGGTTATTCACATCAATTCTCAAATTATAAATTTATATCAATAAGAGAAAATGCTTTGCAAAAGTAATGCTATGGGTATATTATATCAGTATAACAGTTTAAGATATATGTGTCCCCTTTCAAGACTTGAACACACAGTGCACAAAATGCAGACATGCTTATCTGTGTCCTCATGAGCTGAGCTAAGACTCAACACATGCTACTCATAAACAAACAGGTTCTGCTCTTTATAAACCATTGTTCAACAAATGACGTTGTTAGGTCATTACAGATTATGGCATTATTCCAAGATAACCTAGACCAGTGTATCATTACCATACACAACATAAAATGTAATATAAACTATTGCAATATAATTCTTGAAAAATGTTATGGGTGAAGTTAACCAAGGTAACATGTTTTCCTGTGTGGTTTTGAACCCACAACATGCCAAGATGTTGACATCCTGGCCAGTTGTTTTACAGACCAAGCTAAATTCTACTAGTCATTCATTGCAGACAACAGCTACTGCAGCTGTTTATTAGAAATCCTGCAATGAATGGATGAATATGGAAAATGCATACAATCTTTACATTTCTCATAGTGAGGACCTAACAGCTATCAACACATACATAACCAGATATGTTTAACCAGTGTTATAGACATTAATTTGTACATTAATTAAATGTGTCTGTGTACTTGTGTAGGAAAAATGAAGTAAGTTATATACCTGCATGTCTTTCCCCTTGTAACAGTCTAATAGGTGATATAGTGATACTATAATGGAAAACTGCAAAATGCTCAGGCATCAGTGGCCTAGGCACTATAGGCATCAGTGATAAAAGAGGACAGTGGCTATGTGAAATTGTGTAGTTACTGTACATGTACATCTTCAAAGGATGTAGTTATGGTTATTATTTAATAAGATAACAACATGGGAATCAAACCCACAGTCAAGAGGGCAGTAATTACAAAATCCAATCAATTATCCACACAAGCTAATTTCCACAGCAGCTAAGATATGGTTAGAAAAACTACATGATGTATGAAATGCAGTCATCTGCAGCCTAGGCACTATAGGTATCAGTGATACATGAGGATAGTGGCTATGTGAAATTATGTATTTAAATGTTGTGAAACATATGTACAAATTTAAAGGTCATTGTTACTGTTATCAATTAATTATTACATAAAATAACAACATGGATATTAAACACATAGTCAAGAGAATAGTGTGTATGAAGTTCAATGAATTATCCCAATGAGCTAATTCACACAGCAGGTAAAACATTTTTATAACAAAACATATGACATATATGGGTCAAATAAATATCTGTAAACTCCATAGGAATACTATGGAATACATAGAATATTGGTACTCACTGTAGGGATCTATGGGCCGCCTCCACACCTCGTCAAACTTCCTTTGAAGCACTGCTGCTGCATCCCTCTGATTTAGGTCATCATAGCAGTGACAAACCTGCATTCCAGTGTGGAGGATCCCTGTTCTGCATTGGTGCTCCTTCATCATGATCCATTTCCCCACATCAATCATAGCAAAGTTTCTGGGCCTGGTTTTCATCTTCTGCTCCAGTCTAGCATACACCATCAACATCTGGGTCATCTCCTCCTTGGCCCAGTTGGGCACACAGACACGTCAAAGTCTCATCGAAGTCACCATCATAATTTTCCTGTTTTTCAAATCTGAAAAACAGAAACACAGAAATGATCACTGAGATACCCACCAGTCCATAGTTAGCAATAGTCTGATCAGTAACTGCATCAAAATCAACATTTAAAAGTAGCATTGATGTCATGTTCTAAGATTATAGGAAGATAGCAGGCACATGCCACACATGGTAACATTTATCAATATCTATTCAGTGTTTACATGGGATACCTGTTTTTAGTGCAGAAAGGTGTTTTACATGGATGTGTCTGAAAGGGATTCAAAAAACTTGAATTTTAATTAACCTCATTAATTATATATGGTACTAATTGTACTAAAGCTGTGTGTGCACAAGGTGCATTTTGATTCTGGTGGAATTTCTATAGTGGTAATTAGTACTTATGTTAAAGTTAATAATTTCCAACGGTACATTTAAAGTCATATTTAATCCCTATGTTAAGTTTTACAGAAGCTGTCATAATTTCCTAGAGTGATGTTGCCTCACAAAGTATGCATACAGGTGTTGCTCTTCTAAATTGTTTTGTTCATTCCCATCTCTAGTTGTATAGATAGACCCCGGGATTCATGAACGTTGCACCAGGTGGACGCATAGCATAGGCGTTACAACGCCAAATATGGCCGCCGAGCGATTCAGGTACGATCCAATTCCACGTGCACTACCGGCGGGCGCCGGATCTGCGCCGCCTCTGGCGTAGGTATGCTAAACACCCCATGTGCGGTGTTGCACCATGCAAATGAAGGCATATAGCGATCCACGAAGTTGCGCAGGCGTAGCATAAGGGCACGGCAATGTAAACCAAAAAAAACGGTTTACATTTACCCAAACATGACATAGGAGTAACGGAAGGCTGTCAACGTCAGGTATCACACTGTTGCCACATGCCAATGGCGAAAGACACAGAGAATGTCAAAAGAAAACATGCACAAAATGTAAATAATGACATAAATGGTATGTCCACAGAAACACACAGCAGAACCCCAGGACATGTCCGCGGAAGGTGCTAAACAATGAAATAATATGACAATGTCATAAAAGAGCAGTGTAACACACATCAGCATCACAGCCACAATACACCATGGTATGCATGGAAAGCCAAATCCACGGTGCAAGGGTTGCCAAGGAGTCGCGTCAGTGTTCGGCGCGGTAACTATGAATTAGTAGTCAATGCCATGCAAATGAGGCAGATAATGCTGAATCGCAAAACCCCCGCCGGCGTAAGGCTGTACCAAATGGCGCAGCGGTAATACACCGAGGAGAGGCTCAGAGGGAATACATGTCAACCGCAGAGGGGTGTGCCACTGTAGGAGGAAGCACATTGGAGCTCAGCAAACATGGGCGGTACATTGCACATCACAGCAGCAGGACTGGCGTGTGGGGAAATAGTTGAGCTGAGAGCACACAATGCGCGCAGAGATGCATGTGCATGAGGATGACTACGTTCCCTCAACCCAGTCATGTGACGCCCGCCCCGTCAACAACGGATGCAGGAAGGTGATGCTGAGAATATGAGGAAATGCGGAAGCAGTGTAATTGGAGTAGTAATGAGCAATCAACACTAATCAACCCACAAAGGCCAATTGGTGGCAGCTGACAACTCTGCATGCAGAAACCCGCAAAACGGGATAGGGGAGGCATATGAATGCAAAGAAAGTAGGGGAGGTAGCAGATTGCAAAGAGTGAAGAATTGACACAGCAGAGCCAAGTAGACAGGCAGCATAACGGCGGCGGCAGACAAAACGCACGATATGCCATGTTCCAGAAACTACACATGACAGGGCTCTGCAGGATGCAAGCCAGGAAATAATAGGCACAATGTGCAGAAACAGTAAGGTAAGGTTGAAAGCTAATCCAATGCATGCAAGAGTAATGCAACACCAAAGGCAACAGCGTTGCAGTGCCAACGGTAAAACACAGAAGATAATCCCCAGATACGGCCGCACAGACACACCCTATGACATCACTGGGTGTACAGTACAACAGTATAAAGTGTGAATGCACACAACACACAGATGTGTTTTCACAAACGCCGCACTATAGGTGTAAACACACGGGGAACTTTTAAAATGTACATGTTGGGTGCCACCGTGGCCGTGATCCATCAGCATGTGTTAGAGACAGACGGAGTTGTGGAGGAGGGTGCCGACAACTACCATAGGCCTAAGAGGAGAAGGAGAGTGTTCAGACCAAGGGTAACCTACCAGGGGCTACAAGACCTGGAGATAGTTACAGGGTGGATAGGGGCACATTACAGCAAATAGTGGAGCTGTGCCGGCCACGCCTGAGAACAAGAAACAACAGAGGGGAGCCCATCCCAGTGGACACAAAGGTATGTGTAAGCTTGCGAATACTGGCCACAGATACCTTTCAAAGGCCAACTGGGGATATAATGGGTATCTCACAGGCATCAGCATCCAGGGTACTACACCAGTTTCTGGATGCCATGTTACCACATGCCAATGAGCATATATACTTCCCCAGATCTCAGGAGGAGTTGGCTAGCAATATGCGCCACTTCCACCGTGTGGCACAATACCCGGAGGTACTGGGTGCGATAGACTGTACGCACATACAAATCAAGTCACCACCTGGGGAGCAGGGTAGACGCTACATAAACTGCAAGGGATTCCCTCCATCAATTGCCAGGTCGTGTGCAATGCGCAGGGCATTATCATGGATGTGTGTGCTGGCAGCCCTGGAAGCTACCACGACTCCCATATCTGGCATGCCTCACAGCTGTACCAGGTATTCGCCAGGGGGGACATCCCACAAGGCCACCTTGTGGGGGATGCTGGCTATGCACTGGAGCCGTGGATGATGACTCCCATCAGAAATGCACACACACACATGCAAGAACGCCATAATGAGGCACACGCACAAACCAGAATAATCATAGAGCGTGTGTTTGGGATGCTGAAATCATGGTTCCGGTGCTTGGATACATCCGGTGGAGCCCTGCAGTACTCTCCAGGTACATGTGCCCACATATTCATAGTATGTGCCATGCTACATAATATGATCCTGCAGAAGCAGCTGCTGCAGGGACATAATGGTGAAGGGCCACAAAGCCCACCACAACTGCCAAGGCCAGTTCAGGCACAGAGGGTTCAGGACCATGAACACACTGTGCCAGCCCCAGTAGACAACGGAGGCATACCCAATATGCCTATGCCCTGGCAAAGAGGGAATGTATAGCACATACTCTGACAGTGTAGGCCCCATGGACTGACACCTCCCTACCTGCACACACAGTGAAATGGATGGCACACAAACATGGCCACCCGTAAAGTGTACCGTATGGGTGGCCCCATGTGTGACTCCAACATAGGCAGCACCCAAACACTGCACACCCAACAGCCAGCGGAGCATGGATCGCCAACACCTGAACCGTACGCGGGTCCTACAGCAGACGGCATTGCTGTATGCTGCCACGTTCGCCGCAAGGTGTATACATATAGACATGTAGATATGTGCATATACAGATATGGAGATAGATATAATGACACACATAGAAGTATATGTACACATATACATATAAGTACAACAGGGAAGACAGGGAATCAGAGGGATGTAAGGTGACAGAGAAGTAACACGCGATATCTGTACATAGTAAACATAGTGAAGGACAACCTGACCATCCGGGAGGTTTAACAGAAGAGGAAACCGCCACCCTTGGAAAGGTCAACATACCGAAATGCCTAACTGTGAGTCGGGATGATCGCCAGGCCACAGTACAGTAACAGTACGTGTGCGGGTAATACTATGATAATAGGAGGGGGGAGGTAGACACTGCCGCCGGTGATGCGGGCCACGCAGGTACTGTGTGCAACCGTCCCTGTGACTGCCGCAGTATGTGTATGTGTGCGGTGAGGGTGCCGTGTGTCTCGCTGTGCGAGTGTAATGTGTGTGCCACTGTAAAATGTGTATGTTGGTGCCATGTGACAGGCGGAGTGGAATAACATGTGTAGGCATACAGTATAGTAACCTCAGGCGTATGTACACCAGTACTCCCAAAGTAGTACTGAGAGCCCTGCCCTGGCTAGGCGTGTGGCGACGTATAATGATGCAAAGTGAAAATGTCCCAGAATGTACCACAGGAATATACCACACAGGAAATGGAAAGGATGTATGTACAAATCATGACCGTATGTATGACACCGACATGCTAAGTGCAAAATGATACGTCGGCAAAGTTACACAGCAATAGGTATGTCCCGCGGAAATACGCATGTGCTACCCCGGTACCGATCATGGCCACGTATCGGCCCGTAAACACTGCTGTGTGTTCTACAAGTGTCAAACAAGCAATCGCCACCAGAATAGGTGGCAAACACTAGCAAACAGGCTATCCCAAGTACAGGACCACAATGACTGTAAATATCCGGGACAGAATGACAAG
The DNA here is from genome assembly GCF_019279795.1 of Protopterus annectens. NCBI lineage: Eukaryota > Metazoa > Chordata > Ceratodontiformes > Protopteridae > Protopterus > Protopterus annectens. The sequence continues at coordinate 107,046,644 of NC_056725.1, forward strand.
GGATAGTCGTCACGTACAAACAACCGCAGATATACCACCGATGTGACGGAGGAATACATGCAGGAAGCACACACGCAGGCGATACCAACACCACATGACAACAACACAACCTACACTCCTAGAACAACAGACAAGTAACTGTCAACTCCGCAGGCAGGGATGGAGCACACAGACAAGCATACCGTGTATGTAGAGATGCAAGGCCCACAACCCGTATCCGTCACCTACAACCTCCGATATTCCCCATCGCACATATCAAAGGGATACAAGCCGTAATAGCAGCACAAACATACAGGCAGTCAATGACAGCTGCATAACCGCAACATCTCGCGTGGTAAACACTATCAACAGTGGATGCATAGCTGCATCCGTTGTTTAAAGGAATACAACAGCTATGTTACACATCCGAATGCAAAACGCCATCAACAGACGCCGTCAGGACAGGGACACCCACATGTCGAACATAATACCATACCCAACACACACAACCCATGGCTAACACCACTGCGAAATGTACCTGACGCCACACATAGCGGCTGCAGTTACACATAACATAACACAATACAGACCATCTCCATGAAGGTAGTGCAAATAGCCAACGCCCAGGTGAGGAATGCAACCATGGCCTAGTTACGATGCGTAATGTACGAATGGAGTAGATGCACAGGTGATATGCGCACAAGTACACACTGAGGAACAGCTATTGGTGTGATGAACCCACATGTTGCAGGTAACGACGGATATAAGGATGACTCCCAGGATATTCAAACCGTATGCTCATACCGAACTACTACCCCAAAACGGATAGAGTGAGAAAACGGAAGAGCGAGACACGCAACGAAAAATGGAAGGAAACACAGACAAGGTATGTAGAACCCACAATATGTACGGGTGTGTAACGCATGATGTGTATGACGAAGCTGGACTGTATGTGAATGGTGTTTGTAAGTAAGGATACTTGTCCATAATGCAGAGATTGGTGAAAGGTGGTTATGTAGTGCTATCCTGCTGAGCATACCAACGACTGTGGACACCGTGTGCACAGCAGTGGGACATCATGTACACAGCCGGGAGAACACAAGGGCTGCCACAGGGGGGCATAACACAGAATAATGCCACACCACACGCTGATGCTGGCAGTGGATGTCCAACAAGGAAGTGCCATAGCAGGGGATAGGACATGTATGTATACTGTCACAGCACACATGTGTATGGGCATATACCGTCGATGTCATACGTAATGTGCGCACGACGTGCACGTATGCCTTGCAGTAGGGGATACTATGTCAACTATGTGTAATGTAAAGCTGTCATGGTGGATATGACAGACATCATACACAGTATCACAGGCATATCATGCATAATGGACTTATGGCCTAGTGGTATGTACAACAACAGGATACGTATGGCCTGTACATATGGGACAGAGTAGTAGCATAATAGGCATCCAAAATGGAAGGAACACCAAGTAACCATGGCCAAACGATCTGTAGCAGGTGCAATGTGGGCAACAATGAAGTCCGGCAGGTCCATGTGTAAACACATGTGCAGTGTACACAGTAGTGTCACCTCCCCATGGTAGTGTCCAGTGAACAGCAGAGGTGCGTGTCAACTGCATGTCAACACAGTACTGCTGCTGTGGTGGTACCATGACAATGTGTCACTCAAACAGCAAGGGAGCTATCACATGAACAGTGCCACTGTGTGTCCCTGTGGGATGTGCACAGGACCTATGTTCCACAGCATGGTGTGTGTTGTGTCAGCGGAAGTAACACAGAAGCCCAGCCCATGCAATGTGGCATGTGTGCACATATCCATGAGTGCTCCATTCACACTGCCCACTGCAATTGCCATGTATGAGTACTACATGCATCAGTAATGCGGAGGACATGGTCCATGTCAGAGCAGAAGACACCCCTGTGTATGTGGTATGCAGATGTGTACAGATGTGTTTCCCTTCTGTCAGCCGCATATGTAAACTGTCTGAGCCTGGTACACATCATGGCGTGATAATGCTGTGCCATGTAAAGTCGTAGCCGTTGTGGAAGGTACACCACAAATGTGGTATTGTAACCCTGCCCGTGTGTAGATGTGTGTATGCCACAGGTACAATGGCTACCTATGTACCAGCAGCACACACAGTACAGATAGGTGTGGCCCTGCAGATGTGTACCCATGCCACAGTGGAATATGGTAACCACAGCACCATGTGGGGCAGGTGCGTGTACAGCAACCATGTATAATTTGATATGCATGTATGGGGACAGTATCCATGTGATACTCAGTGGATGAATGTTGCTATGCAAAGGTGATGTGCATGCACCATGTGTCATGCATCCTGATGCCATGACACCCACATGATGTATCTGCTACACCGACACCCGTACGGTTGTTATCAGTATGACCTGGTGGAGCTATAATGGTGCCAGGTATGTAGATGTGGGATATCTAGGCATGGACAGTACTCTGTGACAGCATGTTGTGTATGTAGGCAAATAGTGAACATGAGGGGCCCCATGACTGAGGACTGTGTAATGCCACATGTACCTGACATGTAGTAGGTAGCATGATATGCTTGCACCACTGTGTGTCCTGTCCAGGAGTCATATAGCCTAACATCCTGAGACACAGGGTATGATGTGATTGTGGATGTGTACATTGCCAATACCAGAACGTGGAATGGTGCTGAAGGGCAATGTGAGGACAATGTGTGATCTGTTGCCCTCTGTACCACACCAACCACCCATGCAATGGTATGACAGGTGGCCAGCATGTGTATGTGGCATGCTGTGGCACACAGAAGCCCAACAAGGGTGCCAGTAAAGGCATGGAGGACATCAATGAGTGCGTGAAGCACGTTTGGGAGGATGTGCCCCAGTGCCATACAGAATGGTCCAGTCATGGGTGTACGAATACAGTCCCACACGTGCAATGCAGTGCCACCCATGTGTAGTGCGATAGATGTGGCAGTGTGACGGTCAAGGTACACAATGTCCGACAACAGGCTAGCAGTGAATTCAGTGGGCTGGTGTGGAGACACATACCAAACAGGTTGGCGGGACATAACAGCTATGGAGATCAGAAGGTGACAGTGGGACAGTGTCTTAGGACACAACGTGTGCATGGCAGTACCATGTATGTGTCCACAGGGACACTACGATGTCCATGTATGGATTGCAACCCTGTAGTGAGTGAGAGTGTGTATTGTTGGTAGGTACACCATTGCCTGGCATGTTGCCAACATCATCTAAGTCTGCAATGCCTGGGTGACTGTTGTACGCGACATCGAATGTGGATGTAGCCAAACAACACAGACATACCACCACACTGCCTGAGGACCCACACTGCACTGTGAGGCAGTCATGTGTAGGTAGCTAGCCGTGGAGCATGTGATGGGCCACGAGTACCCACCATGGCTGTCAAGTGATGCACCCCACACATGTGAATATACCCACTGTGCATTGCGTACATGCTATGGAAGTGCACTGTGATATGTGTCAGCATAGTTATGTACACTGTCCATCTGCCGGCGTGCCATGCCATTAACAACCCCTGTCAGCAGACGTCAGTAGTACTGGCTGTAGAACACATGTACCATGTATGCTGCGATGGGTGTGTATCCAGGGTGCGGCTAGCAGGGCCGTAAAGCATATATGTTCATCTACCAAAGGGGGGGTAACCCCAGGTGTAACACACCAGACACATGGAGGTATCGTGCATGCTGAGGGTAGTGTAGGTATGGTATGTGTTGTGTAATGTGTCACCCAGCTAGGTGGAGTGCATGCCCAAGCATGTGTGGGTACATGGGTGTCCAGTCTAGGGAAGTGTGGGTCGCTGTCAGCACATGGCAGTAGCAGCTGTCCGAGGCCCAATGTACAGTACGACAACACAGACAGCATGTAACCTGTGGTGTACAGTGTAAGCTCTGTTGTGTGTTACAATGTGTCTAGCGGTCACAAACATGGGTTTCTGAACATGGAGCACCTACGATGCATTGTGTTCATCAAATATCCAGTATGTGTGCAAAACATTGTGTGATGTGGGATCCCCTCACCTGTGTGTGTTGCAGTCCAGGTATGTGCCTAGGAGGTATGATCCGTGTACAATCTGTACTTGCAGGTGTGCTGTGCAGAGCATGGAGGCAGGTCCCAGGCACTGCAGATAAATGTGAGTTGTGCACTAGTGTGTGTGCCTTGCTTGTGTGCAGCACAGTGGAAGGTATAAGTATTGTCCCACATGACCCCATGCCGTGCCTGCCTGTTACAGCCCTGCTGGAGATAGTCATGTGACACCGCCACAGAGGCAGTATAGCATGTGAAGATGTACATGTGTGCTCCACACCCCAGGCAGATGTCCGCAGGTCATGTGTGCCACAGCAGTGCGGTCGACCAGGACTGTCATAGTGGTCAGATATCACATGCCTGTATAAGTACAGTATGAGCATAGTCAACAGTTGCAGTGACAGGGTAGGTCAGTGTACAGTGTCCCTGTGTTCAGACCACTGCCTACTGTACACCTGGCTAGACACACACCCAGAGGGTGAACATACCGGTGAGCCATCACATGTCCCAGTACACGTAGCCTGTATAATGCCATCACAGGGCGGTCACAATAACATGTGGTATGACAGACATGTTGTACCAGGTGATGTGTCATGTGTGCATATGTTGAGTTGCACAGCCGTTCACACGTCCGCAACATATCAGTGCATGATGCCGGGTGTAACATGATGTGTGGAACTGCACTGTGATCCACAACAGGGTCACCTGAGACAGGTGTGTTGTGAATGGTGTAACCCATGCTTCCACGGGATATACACTGGTGCTGTTGGCTGCCATGCTGGGGGCCACCAGTGGTGCCTGCAGTGGTCATACAGACATACTGCACACATTGTTCTGGCAGGAATGTCCATTGTTGTGTATGATGTGCTACTATGTGACGGTAGGTGTGTGTTGTGAATGTTACCCATCCAGATGTGACCATTAGGTGCAGTCATGGTTGCCGACCGCAGCACACCCATCCACAGCTGTCAGAACCCTGTCCCCAGAATGGGTGTCAGCCGCCCTCGTACTGTGTGACCTATGTGCAGATGGCGGAACACCCCCCACTGGCAGGCTAACACTGTCATCTGTGAAGGCTATGTGATGGCTGGAATACGCCGTTATAATGTATAATGCCGGTATCCCAATGAAGTACATGGAATCACACATAGTACGCCATGGCCGGCATGTAAACCATGTACAACAATGACTGTGTGACAGACACAAACAATGCAGAGCCATGTTGAACATGCACCCATGGGAACACCAAATGAGGTATGTTGCACATATCAATGTACAAGTGTCAGCTATGGCCATAGCATGGATGCAGACGCATATCCCCCACAGGCAGTACCACGCCATGTAGGTAGGGGGGCACTGCATGACTACATGTGACGGTTGCTGTACCGCCACATGTACTGCATATCCGTCATGTAGGGGTAGCAGTGGTACGTGACTGTTGGACATGCCTCTACATATGACCATGTGCCACAGGATATGTGTTACGTGTGTACAACACGTGTTGTACCGTCATCAAGCTGGGGAGTGTATGGCTGCCAGTGTACCTGCGTGACATGTTCTGCAATGGGTGCAAAGGTACGCAGTAGTGCATTGCATGCCCACATGCCCCACACAGGTGCATAGCCTGAACATACAATACAAAGAGGGTGTTGGATCATAGCAACCCACAAGAGGAGATGGGTACGGGTGGCAACCCACTACCACCTGTTCGGGTAAGGTGTGCATGTTCATGACACAGTAGCACCCGATAAGCTATCAGTACAGCAGTACAGGGTGGCATGCATATACGTTCACTAATACCCCTGTGTGTCCCACCACTGGCCCGTGGACAGACAGACACCAACACAATGTGCAGAATTGACATGTGCACAGCATATCACCGCTGGCTACTGTAGAACAGGCGTACTGTGTAGACATGTGCACAGAAGGTCTGCACCAGCCACACTCAAACACGTCATGTGTCGAACCCCACCATTATTGTAGCCCATGCCATAGACAGATGTTCACGCATCTGTGAATCTACGTCCGGGAATGTCCCTGGCCTAGCAGTATAGCTGTGTCAGTGTTGTGAACAACATACTGTATGGGCTGTGTGTGTGAGGTGTGCATCATACGTGTATGGTCCAACGGATGATACCATCAGTGCCCCTGCTATGTGAACATCCCTGTCCCCATACATGGATACCTATGCTGTGCCCAACACCACGCTCCCTGTGGGAGGGATGGCGCTGTGTGGTGCACCAGCTGACATGGGGGTGGCAGCAGACACTGGATGTAGACATATGTGGTACCCATGTCAGGCCAGGCAACCATCCATGTGCACGGGATAGCAGTGTGTGGGCACATACAGCACTGTGTTGAACAGTATCGCAGCACATAGCACCTGTCAGGGGTAATGTGTATGCATGGATGTGCGTTACCTGCATGCACCATACACACCCCCGCCAAGCAGCGTGCAGCCTACCTTGCAGAAGGCCATTGTCCACACCATGATGATAGACATGTGTAATGTCCATATACACACAGCAATGACATATGGAATGGACAGCCACCCTGCCAACATCAGTACCCCCCAGGTGGGACACATCCCTGTGTCATGTATGTGACATACCCTGCCATACCATGCAGCCCTGCCCAGCAAGGCTGCACGTGCTATCACTGTCCTACATGGTGCGATGGACAAATGGCACTTGCACTATCAACCGTCCACAGCAGTAATGTGGCACTGATGCACCCTGCGGTGTCACAGGTGCTGTGTGTTGGTGTGAACAACGTGCGTGCGCACATGCTATGCATGACCTTTCCTGCTAATGTCACATGGTTACACATTGTCCCATGTGTATCACATGTGCAATACAGGTGAGCCGTGGCAGGTTGGCCAACGCCCATACAGTGCTGTGTAGATGTACATGGCACAACACATGCATGTACAGGTGTCCATGTGTATGTCTGCAGTGCCACCGCTGACGTTCATAATGGCGTACGTGATGCCTAGTGACATATACACAGCATCCAGGTGAACAGTAGAACTGTCGTCACATTGGGACACGTGCCAACTGGTATGAACACAGGTGCAGGCAGGTACACATGTCCACAGCAGGCAACCATCAACATGGTGTGTGTACAGTGTGATGAGTTGACACACAGATATGATATGACACCCACTGCTCAATGGTGTGACGGCAACACGTCAGCTGTGTCACTGCCATGATGCATCGCAGAGATCACTGTGCAGATGTTGTACATGTCATAGCAATGTATGTCCAGCAGTATGCCAGTACATCAGTGTGAATGTGACCTGTCACCATCATTATGTCTTACAGATAATGCCACATTCCCGGCTGCCAGCCTTCAGCCGCCAGGAGGATGACGTGATTATACCGTTGCTCCACGACAACTACGAGCTGCTATTCAGCCATGTGCCACAACAAGCACAGCAGCGGGACGACGTGTGGCAGGATATGCGCAGGAGGGTGAACAGCGTGGGTGGCAACAACTGCACCTACCAGCAGATCCGCCGACACTGCACAGACCTAATACGGCATGCGAAACAGCGTGCCGCCGCAATCGCCAGACAACAAGGTGGGACAGGTGGTGGTCCACCAACCCAGCACCCACTCACACACACGGAGGAGCACCTGGCCAGTCTGGGGACACCCAGGGAACAACATGCAGAAACACTCGCTGCCATCATGGAGGTGGGTGTCTCCCAACCAACGAGCCTGGAGCTGCCTGGTAAGTCAGTCTTGCATGTGTGTATGATAACCAACGTAGGTGTGGGTGTCATAGTACACCACATAATGTACCAACACATGCCAGGTATATGGCCACACAAGCTGCATACTACAGTATGCTACGTTGTGTTTGCAGACATGTGCATAACACATGCTACCACACAGGTACATGATGTGACATGCACAGTGCTTACCGTGGCTACAGTAATGGATAATGTGTATACTGTTGTGTCGCCCCTATACAGGTACGTCTGGCGTGTCGCACAGCCATGGGTCCGTCGCAGGTGAGACTGTTGCTAGTAATAGGCATGTTACAGTGTATAGATATTCCTCATGTGTCCAGGCATGACATGCACACCTGGGTCTGCTCCAGTTACGGTATACAGGTTGCACCACCCGACACACACGCCACCCATGTACAGTAGATACAACCGTTAGTATACACTGGCATGACACCACATAACCCATCGGTGTGATATGTGCAGTCAGCTATGTAGACAATGGTGGAGGAGGTCTACAATGGCTGCATGTGTAGTATGCATCAGAATGCCTTTGCGGTACGCACACAGTACCACATAGTGAGCTGTGATCTGGCCAGCACACAGGTGTTACCAATGTGACCTATGCCCCTGCATTGTGTGCACACGTCGTGACATGGCACATGACATGTCCCATGCACGTGGTGTTCTGTCTGCAACAATGTCACACCATGACATGACCTATGCACGACATAGCAGACATCCACAATGTCTGCATAGCCTTCGGGATTGTGACACCTCAGACCAGTATGGGTGTATGTCACATGGGCCACCACAGGGATGTGTACACGATGCCCACCACACACAATTGCCCATGACCCAGTCAAACATGGCCATGGGTGGTACCCACAGGCATGTTGCCACACAGTACATCTGCAGTGGGTAGTCACCATTGCACCCTGTCCACACATAGTGCAGTCATAGCTGTAGTGGACCCCCTGTACATCTGATGTGGTACACCAGACAAAAGAAATGCCTGTAGGCAGCCACTGGAGAAGCCACCAATGTCTACCATATACGTGCTGTGGAACAGCATGACTGTGTTGCACACATGGCAATGCAATGCGTCCATGTTACGCATCACACAGAAACATACCTGTGTCTTGCTGCCATGCAGTGGCACAGTGCCCGTACTCCCCACTGTACAGCTATGTACACAGCTCACACCAACCACACCTGCACAGACATCCTTGTTACACATGCATTCTATCTGTAGCCTGTACACATAACACTGCACTGTGACGTCCAGTTTGATGTGGTGCATGTGGTGGGACACCATTGTCACATGTCCACATGTTATCGCACATGTTGGCGGAGTACATGGCAAAGTGACGCCAGCCATGTGTACTGTTAACCCGCCTGTGGCCACACGGTGTATCACGGTGATGCATGCAAACTACCATGAATGTGTGTACTGCATGCCTACTGAAATGACACCTGCTTGATGTAATGTGCACCCCAGGGCAGTGTGCATACTACCACTATTAATGTCTGGCCTGCATTCACTGAGATGTTGTGTGGGAATGCTGCATGCCATCTGCAATATCACATGCATGATGTGTCTGCATGTGTGTGTGTCTGCGTGTGTGTGTCAGCGTGTGTGTGTCTCTGCATGTGTGTGTCTGTGTGTGTGTGTGTGTGTGTGTGTGTGTGTGTGTGTCTGCGTGTGTGTAATGTATCTTACAGTATGTCTTTGTATTCACAGGTGCTGTAGGTGCGTTCCCCTCCTGCGGTCCATCTGATGCTAGTGTCCCCATTGATACTAGCGGTGATGACCATATGCATGAGGCACAGGCAGGGTCGTCACGGGCAGAAGCTGTGCCATTGTTTAACATCCCACCTATGTCCCCTTCATCTCCGCACACGGTTCAGATGCCGACACATACCACATCACCATTGCCCATAGAGGAAGGACAGTCAGCGTCTGTTGGCATTGAGCAGGAATGTGTGGTGGCTACAGAAGGTGCGGGTACACACCATGTTGCCAGTGTAATGACTGGTGATGTGCCACACAGGCATGTGGCTGGTGCTGCTCGTAGGAGGAGCTCTGGTAGACATGCACCTGCCGTACAGGGTGCAGCAGCTGGTATCACCAGACGCATGTTCCAGACTGTAATGGCGGCACAGGCACGTGCTGAATGGCAGAACCAAGAAGGGCAGAGGCTGCAGAGAGCCGCAATCCATTCCCTGAATGAGAACATCCAGTCATTGGTGAATGCTCAACAGCAGCTTGCCGATGTTCTGGATAGGAGATTAGGTGAGATGGTTGGGATCCTCGACCGAGGCATGTCAATCCGTGAGCATGAGCTGTCTGTGCTGGAACACCTGGTAGGGGTGAGGTGTAGGACACGTGGCCATAGGCCAGCAACACCACCCAGTGCAGGTCGACGTGTGCGTGACACCTCTCATGCCCACTCACACAGTGCTGGTAGCAGCAGCAGTGCAGCTGGTGCTACACCAACCACACCAGGACACAGCAGGCCACATGGACGTGGCCCTGGCTGGTCCCAGCGTGGACACGGTCCCAGCAGACATGTGTCATCGGAGAGTGGCCACTCCATACCTCCACCCGGTAGTGCCCGTGCGACCCCAGGCAGGCACGGGTCACGTGGCCACAGGCGGACACAGTGAGCCGTACAACCTGCACTGTACAGTCTGGGGCTGCCAAGTATACCCCGTGTAGGCACCACAGATGGCGGAACTGTGTACACACATACCCACACACAGCAGGCACAACTATAGGGCTCCATCACATCCACATGCATTCTGCACAGTCATGTCCAGTAAATGCACCGGCCCTTACACACACACATGATGTCATCCATTGGTACAGCCTATGCCCCTGGCACACATATCACCCTGTGCATATGATGAAGCCTCTGCCGCAGCACTGTCATCCACACCATCGGTGCACGGTTATGCCAACATATTCTGATGCACAGGGTGGACAAGATAGTGAGAGGTGTATGTGATACCTGTGTCCGCATAGTGCGTGATGTGTATGTTGCAGTGGGTGTGTATGACAGGTGACAGGTGCGTATGTGACGTGGGTTGTGTACTGACATCATGCAGCAGACATACCATGTAGTGCAGGTGCAGCATACATTGATCTGTGTACACGGTATGTGTGACGGTTACATGTGTAGCACCATGTTGGTTCTGTTAACCTGTATGCCAAATATGGTGTACTTGCATGTGCCTACTGGGAGCACCGTTATCAGTCCCGCACGTGTAGCTGTGGGTTACCCACGGGCACATCTGGCAATATCAGCATACCACAGGTACCCGCAGCCTGCATGGACCCCTACATAGGTACATAGGCGCATAGGTACATACTGGGCTATGTGCCCCATGGCATGTGTAAGCCTAGCCAGAGTGTGTGTGGCTTTCACCACCCCTTAGGATGAGGATACTACATCCATCGGTTCGCTGTCCCTCTGTCCAGCAGTGACACAGAGATGATGCCTGGCGCATACCTACGATAACACATCCACACGTCAGGATCACTCTTGGACAAAGTCAGTCAGGGGCTCTGCTTCACATGGACTGTGAATCTTTTCCATGTTGTAGGGGGTCTCTGGGCGATGACCCTGTCCCCCCAGCACATCCTATATATGTCCGTGTTGAGGTTTTCGTCAGTTGCTTCTGTGCCCGTGTTTGTTTGGAGCCTAGGAGGTGGAACATGTCCATGTCACCCAGGTCGGACATGGCCGTGTATGTCAGGCACAGATCACCACAGAGCAGACGGGCTGATAAGGTATACAGCCGGAGTCCCCTCAGTCGGCCAGCATGTGACATATGTCCCAGCACCTTTATCCCTGTTTTGTGGAATGTTTGAGGTCCGTCCGAGTGCTGCAGGTGTCAGGTTAGGTACATTCCAAATGTGGAGTCGTACGCAATCATTGGTCTGATGTGTGAAGACTACAGGGGTACAATGACCTCCCCTGATGTGGATGTGAATCCCTTCATGACCAGGTGGGCACAGTGGAATGTCTTCCCAACCACATTGGCAATGTGAGTGTCGAGAGAGGTTACCGACAGGTTCGGTACCCATGTCCCTGTTCACGTCCACCATCTTTGATGGATTACCACCTATATGGTAAGTCGGGGTGAACATGTCTTTCCCAAAGGGTAGGTCTACACCTTCCCTGGCATGTAGCATCAGGCCATGGCTCCGGCACCAGTTATCCATTTCTATGAGACCCCAGGTGGATGTCCGTGTCTGATGGGGTGTTGAGTATGGTGGCCGGTGTGCAGTCATCTGCATACCTTGTCTGCCACAATCCCCCTATGTTTGCATGCACATTGGAAAGTTGAATGCCGAACAGGAGGGGGCCCAGGACTGAGCTCCATGGGCCACCACTCGGGACCAGCTTGGAGTCTGACATGGCACCAGGAACACAAACCCTGTGTGGTTTGACCTCCATCCAGTTGGCAAACCATCGTGCGACATATGTCTCCACATCTACGCTGGTGATCCTTTCTATGATGCCCACGTGGAGTGTGGTTTGAACGCTCCCGCCAGGTCATGGTAGTCTGTGCAAACCAACGTACCCCCATCAATGGCCTTAGTGACTCCTCCAAACAGGTCGACCAGGTTTGGGAGGCAGGATCTGCCCTTGACTAAGCCGATGTGGGTATGTTCCGGTATTGGCTGTACACCAATGTCTTTAATTATGGGCTCCAGTATGAACCCCCCCCACAGCTTTGCAGACAAGGCTTGTCAAGGTGATAGGGCAGGGATGTCTAGAGTCCACAAGAGCACTACCCTGGTGTAGTGGGACCACAGTTGCCGTATGCCATCCATCGTGGACGTAGCCTGTAGTAAGGCTAAGATGAAACAGCAGCCTTATGTGTGGGGTGAGGGCCTCAATGAGGTTGTGTAGCACACAGCCGGGGACAGCATCTGGTCCCATTGATGCTGTGTTCACTGCTTAACAGATACCAGCTCTCTCCTGAGCATACGGGATGTTTGGGAGGCTAGACTCTGGTGGGATGGATACGTCCCCTCTTGGGTGGGGGGAGGGAGGGTAGATGTATGCATGGAACATGTACGCTGGTTTGTTGACAATGTCTGTGGGTTCCATGATCATTGTACCATTCTGGAGTAATTCTGGGCATAACTGTGTGCTCCCACCCACGTTCCTACCATAGCTAAGGAAGGCCCTATGGTTGTCTTATGTGTCCTTTGCAGTACCAGTCCCACAGGCGCCCTTGGATGATTGTATGAGTGATCGTATGTTAACGCCAGTATTAATCAGTGATGCCTTTCCCGGTACTGATATTGCTCTGTCATGTATCAGCTCTCAACTGTGGTTGTACGGTTTGTCAATGGCTGGGGTCCACCAGACCATGTGCCTGCCTTCGGTGGACAAGGTCCTCATGTTATCAGAACTGCTTGGTGCAGACATTCCTGGGGGTGCTCATAGAAGGCATTTGTAATGGTTTCAGCAGTGTGGCCTGTGGTTACCACTGGCATGGAGGCCTTGTAGGGTACCACACCGGTCGTATGATGTGTGTGGTTCACTGTGGAGAGGTCGTCACTGTGGTCTCCCATGCCGGTGTTGGGTACAGGATGCGGATCTCCAGTGAGTTCACTATATGGTCTGACCTCACCATTGAGGGATGTACATCCTGTGTGGAGCATATAGTCCCCATGTGTGATGATCAGAACTAGTATACTTCCCCTTGTGGGTATGGTGCATGGTTGTTCCACAGCATTCAGGTGTACACCTGGGACCTTTGGTGTAGGTTGCTGTGTCCTGGGTAATGTTCCCGGTCTATGTATGGGTGGTTGATGTCACCCAATATGACGGTGTTGTGAAAGCATTCACACTCACCAGTGTCTTCAGGAAGGCTGTGCAGGTATCCTGGGTTTGGGAGGGCGGTCTGTAGCATGCAACAAACTGTAGGGCAGTCCTACCCATGGTTAATTGCACCTGGATAATTCCCGCTGCTACGTGCATGTCTGCCAACCTGGAGGTGTATGTATCCTTCATGGAAATGGAGACTCCCCCTCCTTCTGTGTTAGGTCCGGGTTATGGTCCTGAACGCGTGATATGGGGTATGACCCGATAGTGCTGGGGTGCTCCCAGCAGCCCTGATCAATGTTTCAGTCACAGCACTGACATCGATGTCCGCCATACTGGGGAGGGCATTTGAGGGTGTGCAGCTCGGGCGTAGACCACTGGCACTGAGCAGTAGTACCCTGTCTGTTCTCCAGGTTTGTAGTGTATGGTGGTAGGTTTATCATTCCAGCCTTGCCTGCAGTGGGCACTGTGGGGTTGGCAGGTGCCTTAGCCAAACCCTTGAAGACCAGGGGCGACAGGTTCGAGCCACGCCTTGCGAAGGGGGCTTGGCGTGCCAAGCATGTCATCCCAGGTATGAGGAATCTGGATCCTCTCAGACTGACACCGGTAATCAGGCACATTATCAGAGGTGAGCACTTGGAGCCAGTATAGTGGCATCATACTTGATGAGGGTGGGATACTGCCCAGGGTCAGGGACATGCCGGCCTGGGCTACACAATCTGAGTGGCCCTCTATGTCTCCTTTAATGTATCCCAGGGTGGTATGTCTCCAGTCGTTGACACCAGCATGGGCAATGACTGTGTCATACCTGGACATGCTGCGGAGTGACCTGAGTGCGTGTGTTATGTGGCAGATTCCAGCGCCCGGCAGGCAGCCTGCTGTGATCATTCCCTTGTTCAGTCTGGTGGGTGGGACGTCGGTGTGTCTGACAGTGGCGTCACCCATTCCAGGTGTGTCTGGCAGTGTGTGTGTTGCCTTTGGGGCTCTGACAGTTTAGCACACTGACGTTGAGAACTATGTGTTGCATGTCCTATGTCTTGTGGAGGCAGTTGCTTGTGTGTCTGCCTCAGAGGGCTCGTTAGGTTCGTGACATGTTTTAACAGTGCCTCCAGGTATGTCCTAGTGTGTTCATGTGTCTGATTAGCATTTGTGATAGCCACATGTGACACTGGGTTTGTGGTGTGCATGGTGTCCTTCCCCTCCCGCTTGGTCTTGCCGGTCATGGTTTGAGAGAGCACAGCCCCCTGTCTGGCCATATAGTTGCGCCTGTCACATGTATTATGTTCATTGGGGGAGGTGCGGCTTGTCCGTGTCCATGAGGCACCTGTAACAGTGCCCAGGATGCCCAGATTCACCATCTGAACAGGAGAGGTCGCTAGCAATTGACCCTTCGACATGCCAGAGAACGTGAATGCATTTGCTGTGTAACCGGGTCAGAAGGCACCTATAGGGAAGTGGGTACACAAGGGGATTCTAGGCCAGTGTAGTACTCCATTTAGTATACATGTACTTTACCTATGTAGGAATACTATGGGAGCAGGTGCAGAGCTTGTGTGATATAGAGAACAGACAGTCGGGATTGCAAGAAGAGAGGTTATACACATACACCTGCGGAGCACGGAGCCGGACACAGTGTAACGTTGCTTACACAGTACATGACGCACATGTCCACACATATACTGCACCTGACGCCTGTGGTCGGTGCCACAGGCTACGGTGGACAGAGACATCACATACATGGCATGACACAGTACAGGTATGGTGACATTCTGCAGGTGTCGTACGCAGTGTTCTGGCCACTGACCGCAGGTGTCACCTGTCAGCTGTGGTGCAATGGTGTGCAGCACCCGGATGCTGTACCGGTACAGGAAAATGCCCGCATTCGCGGTGAGTACACCTCTATGGCACACACACCGTTGTGTGCAGTTGGGGACACCTGTCTGTGTGGTCGGCACCCTCACAAGACAATGCACCCACGCGCCATGTCACAGGGGGTGGTCTTGCACAGGTGGCCAGTAAGGCTCACAGGTATGGCATTGACAGGGCTGTACAATGCAGCACCAGTACGGGATGGTCACCCTGTGTGGTCAGTGTCCAGTCACAACACTATATCTGCATACACCCTCACAACAGGCAGCAGACATACACACATGTCGACACACTGACATGGTGGTGGCCACACATGTCTACACGGAGGGATGACGTGTTGCATGTACTGCACCATCCACATCGATGCACGCCACACTGCGGTAGGTACAGATCTCTACCATGGTGTACAGTGATATGTGGCACATGGCACATAGTCCCCCCCAATCTGTGGCATACATGGGCACACATTCCTGCACACATGGTGCTAGGAATGCCACACCCGCTACATGGGATTTGTGCAGGCGTGCAGTGGTATGTGGTGCATCCTGCGTACTACCACTGTGTCTGGCAGCTGTGCCAATGTTGGCACTTGGGAGGTGGTAGGGGTTACAGTGGCAATGTGACATATGGTCGATCACGCATGGCTGATGGGTATGCATCATGGCAGCGCTGTCATGTAAAGGCGACATAGCAGACTGTATGCACATGGCAGGGTAGGATGGTGTGTGACACACCTGTGACCAGCACCTGCACACATGCATGTGGACAGGTGTTTAAACACATGGTGTACACACAGACTGCCATGCGTGCTGTTACTATGCCACCATATGACGGCCCTCATGATGGGTATGCATGTGGTAGGGTGTTGCAACTGTGTTACGGACACTGGACACCACTCATGCATGGCTGCACCATGCACAGTACACGTGTCACATGTATCCCCTGTTGCCATGTGTGTATGCATTGCTACGTTGTGACATGTGTGTCAACATACATGGAACATGGACTGTGGTATGCTATCACAGCTGTCACAGGCAAACTGTACAAGGGTATGTGTCCCAGTGAACACTGCTACACCCTGTAGGGGGTGCATACCACAGACATGTGTCCGCCTTCCCTTCGTGTGTGTATTACCGCGTATGCCTGTGTTACGCATGTGGTACATCACAGGCTTCGTATGTGTCCTGCATGCAGTCCATGCACACAGCCAGGAAATCACATATGTGACATATCCGGACATTGTTACACTGTGGTACAGCTGCAGTCATGTGTCATATCTCTGTCAGGCCCGTGGTATGTGTGGAGCACGCCTGTCCATGTATACCGGTATGGGTGGACTACGTCACACCTGTGGGATCACCGATAGTACACGTGTACTCTGCACGACGGACGTACACCGCCACATAGTCTTCTGGACATATGTCACATGCAGTTGCTGGACCGTGAGGCATACTGCTGCACCGATGACATGGTGCTGGCATAGCAGCCACAGTGTTCACTACAGTGTGTACATGTTCAGCCTGCACCAGTGACGCCTGTGCTGTCATCTGTGTGTGTACGTGTGACTGCATGTGTGTCCACCCTGTGCATGTGTACGGGTGTACCTGGCCGTGACTTGCGGTGTGTGCACTCCGTCTGCATGCCAGACAGCGCGTAGCACATACTACGTGTGTGAGCATGGCCGGGTTGCTGTTGTGTGGGTGGACACACACGACGGTCCACATTCTGCCTCCCATGCCGTCGCCCCATGTGTATGCATGTCTGCACTGTGCAGATTCCAAGTGTCTGAGCATGCCCAGTAAGCAGCTGTGTAGATGGACACACAGTACAGTGCACACCACGCGCGTCTGCATTGATACCCCGTGTGCATGCCTGTTTCCCCTTCACAACTGCCACATCTGTGGCATGGCTGGGTTGCTGTTTTGTGGGTGGACACACACGAAGGTCCACATTCTGCCTCCCATGCCATCGCCCCATGTGTATGCATGTCTGCACTGTGCAGATTCTAAGTGTCTGAGCATGCCCAGTAAGCAGCTGTGTAGCTGGACACACAGTACAGAGCACACCGTGCGCGTCTGCATTGATACCCCGTGTGCATGCCTGTTTCCCCTTTGCAACTGCCACGTCTGTGGCATGGCCGGGTTGCTGTTGTGTGGGTGGACACACACGAAGGTCCACATTCTGCCTCCCATGCCGTCGCCCCATGTGTATGCATGTCTGCACTGTGCAGATTCTAAGTGTCTGAGCATGCCCAGTAAGCAGCTGTGTAGATGGACACACAGTACAGTGCACACCGCGCGCATCTGCATTGATACCCCATGTGCATGCCTGTTTCCCCTTCGCAACTGCCACGTCTGTGGCATGGCCGGGTTGCTGTTGTGTGGGTGGACACACACGAAGGTCCACATTCTGCCTCCCATGCCGTCACCCCATGTGTATGCATGTCTGCACTGTGCAGATTCTAAGTGTCTGAGCATGCCCAGTAAGCAGCTGTGTAGATGGACACACAGTACAGTGCACACCGCGTGCATCTGCATTGATACCCTGTGTGCATGCCTGTTTCCCCTTCGCAACTGCCACGTCTGTGGCATGGCTGGGTTGCTGTTGTGTGGGTGGACACACACGAAGGTCCACATTCTGCCTCCCATGCTGTCGCCCCATGTGTATGCATGTCTGCACTGTGCAGATTCTAAGTGTCTAGGCATGCCCAGTAAGCAGCTGTGTAGATGGACACACAGTACAGTGCACACAGCGCGCGTCTGCGTTGATACCCCGTGTGCATGTCTGTCTCCCCTTCGCAACCGCTAGGTGTGGGAGGCATGGCCAGTACACCATTTGGGGGTACACACTACAGTCGGCACCGATGTCTGCTACTAGGCGTGTAGCCATGGCCAATGACATCCTGCTTAGCCATGGTGACCATCCAGGTGACTCATATGTGGTTGTTATGCCACAATGGCTGCCTACATCCTGCACGCCGGATGCCCTCCCATAGGGTATACTGTATGTGGTGCATCCCGTATTCATGTTGTGATGTACTGCTCCGTAGTTAGGTGGTATTCCCGACTGCAGCACTACCGTGTTACTGTACGGCCACCTTGGGATGGTAACATGCTGTGTGACTGCGCACTCTGTCTTCATTCACTATTGGCTGCCTTGCCTCTGCAGAAGATACCACCCACCTAGGGGTATGCCTCCTGACAGTGCTGTGCTCAGTAATCTCGGTAGCGCGTTCTGTAAATGCATCATGCTGTAGTGTGTTCATGTAGGTAGGCGTAGGTTCGACTCCCAGCCCTTCCCTGTGTGTGTGAGGTGTGTGTGTGTGTGTGTGTGTGTGTGTTTCCAGCTGCCTCTGCAGAAGAATATGCTTTTAGACGCTTCGCAACACATACCTTGGCTATTGTCAGCTATTCCCATACGGATGATGTCACCCACCTAGAAGTATGCCTCTGACAGCGCTGTGCTCAGTAATCTCGGTAGCGCGTTCTGTAAATGCATCATGCTGTAGTGAGTTCATGTAGGTAGGCGTAGGTTCAACTCCCGGCCCTTCCCGTGTGTGTGTGTGTGTGTGTGTGTGTGTGTGTGTGTTTCCAGCTGCCTCTGCAGAAGAATATGCTTTTAGACGCTTCGCAACACATACCTTGGCTATTGTCAGCTATTCCCATACGGATGATGTCACCCGCCTAGAAGCATGCCTCTGACAGCGCTGTGCTCAGTAATCTCGGTAACGCGTTCTGTAAATGCATCATGCTGTAGTGTGTTCATGTAGGTAGGCGTAGGTTCGATTCCTGGCCCTTCCCTGTGTGTGTGTGTGTGTGTGTGTGTGTGTGTGTGTGTGTTTCCAGCTGCCTCTGCAGAAGGACATGCTTTTAGATGCTTCGCAGCACATACCTTGGCTATTGTCAGCTATTCCCATACGGACGATGTCACCCGCCTAGAAGTATGTCGACTCCCGGCCCTTTCCCATATGTGTGTGAGGTGTGTGTGTGTGTGTGTTTGTGTGTTTCCAGCTGCCTCTGCAGAAGAATATGCTTTTAGACGCTTCACAACACATACATTGGCTATTGTCAGCTATTCCCTTACGGATGATGTCACCCGCCTAGAAGTATGCCTCTGACAGCGCTGTGCTCAGTAATCTCGGTAGCGCGTTCTGTAAATGCATCATGCTGTAATGAGTTCATGTAGGTAGGCGTAGGTTCGACTCCCGGCCCTTCCCCGTGTGTGTGTGTGTTTGTGTGTTTCCAGCTGCCTCTGCAGAAGAATATGCTTTTAGACGCTTCGCAACACATACATTGGCTATTGTCAGCTATTCCCATACGGATGATGTCATCCGCCTAGAAGTATGCCTCTGACAGCACTGTGCTCAGTAATCTTGGTAGCGCGTTCTGTAAATGCATCATGCTGTAGTGAGTTCATGTAGGTAGGCGTAGGTTCGACTCCCGGCCCTTCCCCGTGTGTGTGTTTACAGCTTCCCTAGAAGAATGTAGTTATTTTAGACGCTTGGCAACACATACCTTGGCTATCGGCGGCTATTCCTTTACGGATGTTGTCACCCACCTGGACATGTGCCTCTGACGGTGCTGTGTTCGGTGGTCCACGTAGCGCGTTCCATACCTGTGTCACACTGTTGTGCGGTCGGGTATGTGGGTGTGTGGTCAAACACCATGCCTGCCAGATGTGTGTGTGTGTCTATGCTCCCAGCCGCATGGGTTCATAGGGTATGGCTTTAGAGTTTCCGCAGAACACTCATATCCTGCCGCCATCCCTGTGTTTGTGGATGGTGAGACGCATCTCGTGGACTGCCTGTGTGCCTGCTGTGGTTGGCGACCTCCGTAGCGTGTTCTCCACGTGCACCCTGCTATGGTGTGGTGGGGTGGTGCTGTGTACATTACACTCACGGCCTTGCCACATGTGTCCGTCTGTATCTCTGTCATTGTATATCTAAATACCTATGTTGTGCCCATAGCGCTGCTCTTGCATGGACAGCTGTCTGTCCCATGTGTCGCATATTTGCACGGCTGACACATAGAACTGTGGTACGATGCATATCCACACATTGTCCATGCAACGTCTGTATTCCAGAACACCCTAGAGACATCTGCTGGATATCGTGGCAGACAGCTATCCTTGCTGTACTGACACTGTACCCGTACACGCCATACACCTTGTGTATAATTGCCTATTTATGGTGTGTGTATGTCTAACTGTGCTGTATGCATGGTTGTGTGTGTGTCCCGCTATAGCCATCTGTGCAGGTGTCGCCACTATGGGTAATCCTTGTGGACCGCTGTTTCATGTGCACTTCTGCACATACCTGCAGACCGTAATACCCCTCCTATGGCAGCGGCCTTAAATCGACCGCTGCCCTAGCCTATAGGGCTCCGTGGCACCCACCACCACAACACATGGTGCCCCCATCCTGGTGTACCTACATGACATACCTACTAGACAGGTGGCCCTACTGGTGCGGCACCCTAGGCAGCCGCAGGATTGGCGTATGCCTACGGCCGGCTATGAGCACATCACAAGGCATACATTTACATTCAGTGTTTTACGAAGGCTAGGTTGTAATACCAGAGGGGGGACCTCATCAACTATGCTTTAGAATGCGGATTTAGATGGATTAATAGGTGGAGGGTTGACCACACACCAGGGCTGACTGATGAAACACTGATGAAGCCTCTTTTAGGTTCATAGGTTCATACTAGGCTATCTGCCCCAGGGCATTTATAAGCCTAGCCCATAGTTATGTGGCTTACGCCACCCCTTTAGTTTGAATACAACTATGCCTATTATTTTGCTGTGCCTCTGTCAAGCAGTGACACTGATGTAATCCCTGGGGTATATCTGCGATCTGCCATCCATTGGTCAAGATTCCTCTTGAACGAGGCCAGCGAGGTGCTCTGCCTCACATGTACCGGGTGTTTGTTCCACAGCATAGGGAGTCTCTGGGTGATGAATCTGTCCCTCCAGCACGTTCTATTAATAACCGTGTCAAGGTTTACGTCTCCCGCCCTTGTGGTTCTGAGGGATCTAGATTCTTTGAGGTGAAGCATATTCATCAAATCTGTGTTTGACATGGCCTTATATGTCAGGCACAGGTCACCTCTGAGCAAGCGGTATGAGACTGAATAGAGCTGGAGTTCTTTCAGTCGGGCAGCATAAGACATATATTGGAGACCCTTTATCCTTTTGGTGAGGAACCTTTGGGGCCTTTCCTGCTGCTGCAGGTGTCGGGTCAGATACATTCCGAATGGGGCATTGTACTCAATCATAGGTCTAATGACTGATGAGTATAGGGGGACGATGACCTCCCTTGATCTAGATGTGAATCCCTTCATGATCAGGTGGGCAATGTAGAAGGATTTCCTAACTACTTTAGCAACATGAGTGTCAAACGAAAGGCTACTGTCAACCTGGGTCCCCAGATCCCTGATGACTTCTTCTGTGCTCAGTGGATTGCCACCTATATGGTAGCTAGGGATAACCTTGCTTTTCCCGAAGGGTATGACTATGCATTTCTTGGCGTTTAACCTTAGGCCATGGCTCTGGCACCAGTTATCCGTTTCTGTGAGGCCCTTCTGAAGGATATCTGTGTCAGATGTGTTTTCGACTATGGCGCCCAGTTTGCAGACATCTGCAAACATTGTCAGCCATAACCCTCCTGTGTTTGCTTGTACTTCAGAAAAGTAGATGCCGAACAAGAGTGGACCCAGGACTGAGCCCTGTGGGACACCACTTGTGACAGGCTTTGAGTCTGACATGGCTCCAGCAACTCTGACCCTGTGGGGTCTGTCACTTAGCCAGTTCGCAACCCATCTTGCGATGTATGGGTTTACATTCAAGCTGATGAGTTTTTCGATGATACCTGAGTGGGGTATTGTGTCGAAGGCCTTTTCCAGGTCGAGGTAGGCTGTATGGACCGTCTTTCCCTCATCAATGGCCTTGGTGACTGTCTCAAAAAAGTCAACCATGTTTCAAAGGCATGATCTGCCTTTGACAAAGCCAAACTGGGTTGGATCCAAAGTCTGCAGGTTCCCTATGTCTTTATTTATGTGTTCCATTATGATCCTCTCCATGGCTTTGCAGATAAGGCTTGTCAAGCTAATGGGACAGTAATTGCCAGGGTCGGTGGAGGCACTGCCCTTGTGAAGTGGGACCACAGTCGCCGTGCGCCACTCCTTGGGTACGTATCCTGTGGTGAGGCTAAGATTAAACAGCTGTCCTAACTGCGGGTTTCATTCCTCATTGAGTTCGTGGAGCACACAGCCGGGGACACCATCCGGTCCCATGGATGCTGTGTTCTTTGCCTTGGAGAGAGCAGTTCTCACCTGGGCGTTGGAGATGTTTGGGGGGCTACAATCCTCTGGTATAGATATCTCTCCTTTTGTGGGGGAGTGGGGAGAAGTTTGCACTGAACCTGTCAGCCAGTATGTTGGCAATGTGTGTAGGTTCAGTAATCTTCACATCATTTTGAACTAATTCTGAGCATATCTGGGAGTTTCCTCCTAGGTTTCTAACATAGCTAAAGAAGGCCTTAGGATTGTCTTTTGGTGCCTTGGCGATTTTTCTCTCAAAATCTGCCTTTGATGATCTTATGAGAGCTCTTAGTTTTCTACTTATGATGATCAAAGGTGTCTTACCTTTCAAGGATTCTGCTCTATCTTGTAGTAGCTTCCTCCTTTTGTGTAGAGCTTGTTTATGGCTGGGGTCCACCGGACTGGACGCTTGCCTTTGGTACAAGGAGTCTTAGTTTGGTTGGGGATTGCCTGATCCATGCAGTCCTGTAGGTGCTGGTAGAAGGCATTTGTAAGTGATTCAGCGGTTTGAGTAATGTTTACCACTGGCTCAGGGGCCTTAAAGGAGACCACACTAGTTTTTAGAAGTGTGAAGACGGCTTTTGAGAATGTATTCACTGTGGTCTTTTTTATTTCAGGTGGGGGCGGGATGAGGACCTCCAGCGAGATTAGTTTATGATCTGATCTCACCAGTGAGGGGTATACTTCTGGTGTTGAACATTGTGATCCCATGTTCGTGATGATGAGATCAGGTATGTTATCTCCTCTTGTGGGGATGGTGACTAGTTGTTCCATGGCATTTGAGTTTATGAACACCAGGAACATTTGGCCTAGAGTGTTTGGGCTTGAGTAGTGTTCCCAATCTATATTAGGGTAGTTGAAGTCACCTAGTATGATGGTGTTTGGAGATACATTTATCCCCTCCAATGTTTGCAGGAAGGCCATGTGAGGTTCCTGAGTTTGAGAGGGTGGCCTGTAACATGCTACAAATTGCAGAGCAGTCTTGCCTATGGTTA
This sequence comes from Protopterus annectens, assembly GCF_019279795.1. Lineage (NCBI taxonomy): Eukaryota > Metazoa > Chordata > Ceratodontiformes > Protopteridae > Protopterus > Protopterus annectens. Next base: position 107,070,470 of record NC_056725.1, read on the forward strand.
ACTGCACCTGGATGGTCTCCGATGCATCGTGCGTTGCCACCAACCTTGAGGTGTGGGTGTCCTTTATGAATATGGACACCCCCCCTCCTTTCTTGGTGTTGTCCGGACTTTGGGGCCGGAATGCATGATATGAGGTGAAACCTGATAGTGCTGGGGTGCTCTCAGGAGCCTTGAACCAGGTTTCTGTCACAGCACAGACATCAATGTTCTCCATACTGAGAAGGGCCTCGAGTGCGTGCATCTTGAGATTGAGACTTCTGGCATTGAGCAGCATTACCCTTAGTTTATTTCCTTTTTTGTGTTCTAGGGTGTTAGGTTTAGAATTTGAGCCTTGCCTAAAAAAGGCACTATGGGGGTGGCAAGAGCCTTTGCCAATATCCGGATGCCTAGCGGTGACAGGTGCAAGCCGTCCCTTGCGAAGCAGCGTGGCTTGTCCAGCATGTCATCCCAGGCAGACAGACATTGGATCCCCTTTGAATGACACCGGGATTTAAGCCACGTATTAAAGCTGATCATCTTATCACTGTATTGTGGCATCATTCTAGGTGAAGGTAGGATACTGCTCAAGGTCAGGGTCATACCTGCCTGGGCTACATAATCAGAGAGCTCCTCAATGTCTCTCTTCATGTAGTCCAAGGAGGTACGTCTCAGGTCGTTGACACCAGCGTGGACAATGACTGAGTCGTACTTGTACCTGCTGTTGAGAGACCTGAGTGCTTGCGCTATGTTGCGGATTCTAGTGCCCGACAGGCAGCTTACTGTGACCTTCTCCTTACTCAGTCTGGTGAGTGGGACGTCAGTGTGTCTGACTATGGAGTCACCTATGACAAGTATGTTTGGTGTTGTATTTGGCCTTAAGGGCAGTGACTGCTTTGCACACTGGTTTTGTGGTTTATGTGTTGTTTGTGTGGTGTATTGAGTTTGCAGTTGCTTGGGTGTCTGCTTTGGAGGCCTCTGCTGTTTAGGTAAATGTTTACTCAGAGCCTCCGAGTATGTCTTAGTGTGTTTATGTGTTTGATTCAGTGGTGTGGTTGAGTTATGTGAGACTGGCATTGTGGTGTGTGTAGTTGCCTTCTCCTCCTGCCTGGTCTTGCCAGTCCTGTGTTGAGAGAGCTCAGCCTGCAGTCTGGCTAAATAGCTGCATCTCTCACAAGTGTTAGTGTTACATGGGAGGAGGAGAGGGTTGTCCGTGTACATGAGGCAATTGTAACATTGTCTCAGAATTCCCAGATTCACCAACTGGGCAGGGAAGGACGCCAACATCTGACCCTTCGACATACTAGAATGAATTATGAGTTGGTACGAGACAGTAAAGTAGTGGGCTTAGCAGGGAAGTGGGCACTCCTGGGGGGTTTTGCTAGTGTGAGATTTGTATAATATAGCAGTGCTTGACCTGCAAAGAGAATGCTTATAAGACAAGGGATATGCTTATAAGACATGTGCTGAGCTTTTTGAGAAGCAAAAGCTATTTGGAACAAGTGCTGCACTTTTTAGTGAAGGTGTAAACTGTTTAGGTTCCTAACAGAGCAGTTCTAAGGGAAAAATTGATGAACAGACTTTCTGGAGCCAGACAGAGTTTAACCCTGTTTAACCGGCGCTGCCCGATGCTGCTCTAGTGGCAACTCCGCGCTAAAGCATGTTAAAGCGTGCTTGATAGCAGGGGCTGGAAGCACGTTAAAGCGTGCTTGATAGCAGGGACTGGAAAGAAGCAGGAATAGACCCAAAACGGACAATAAAACTACAGTTTCAAGTCAGTAACCACCTCTACGGGGGGCAGGGAAGCTGCTCAATGTTATTCACTGCCACTGATCAACACAGAGACCCTCCTCCAGCCCAAGCCAAATTGGCCTCACAGAAACATTCAAACTGTTCAGGAACAGCAAGCCTGTAACTGAACTTTTTTAACGCTCAGACAAGTGGGAAAAAAGCAAGATTTACCTTTTTGAGAAGCAGGTGGCTTAACCCCCGTAACAGGACTGTAGTTTAGGTACAGATATGCAGTTAACACACATTAGTCCACTCTTTCAGTTGTTTACCACTGTATTACATTGATATGACATACATATCTTCTATATATATTGTTAGATCTTTGATTGATGAGTATTAGGCATCGTACAATATCATATAATACATGTGTTAATAGGATGTTTTTGGAGATGTTAATATACGTGTGTGTAGTTAACATTGCGTCTGTGCTTTATATGCTGTGGTTAAATGTTCATTGTTTGCTGAGAAATTGACCAATGAAAGTGTAGGGGGGATATTTAAAGCCTGGATGCTTTTATGTTATGTGTAAGTCTGACGGAGCCTATGGGTGAAAGCGCTTACATGTCTATGAAGGAACCTTTGTATACCACTTGTGACCTGTCCTGGACACAATGTCTACGTTGACTGTTTCATCTACCTATGTGTGTTTTGGATTGTGTGCCATACGGTGACAGCGGTTCTTTGACGTTGATTAGGTGTATTCCATGGTCAATTGACATTAATCCTATTAATTCACTGAAGGTTGTTCTTTATAAGTGGGAACGCCATAGTTTAACCATCCTATGACCTTCCTAGTTGACGTTGTTGGTGTGCCATTAGTATGTGTTCCGCAGGTCGCCCATTTGTTCCGCAGTATGTAAGCGAGTGATCCCCATTTTCTTGCTGGCAGATTGAGTGCTGCATACGCTGGTATTCGCACGGCGGTCTGACTTTGTATGGGGAGTGTCTACTGTAGTCCCTATCTGTATTTCCTGTGTTATGCCTTACTGCAGCTGTGTAATTCCGCCAGGTTTGCAGTTATGGGTGCCATCTTGGTCGTACGTTTGTCCATCCATGGGAATTGCCTACTGGACACTGGTATGGGCTGTACACATTTCACAGCTGCATTTAGCATTCTCCGGTGGATGATTTGCATTATTAGTGGGGAGTAAGGCATGTGCTATACCCACATCCCTCCCACAGGGCGGGACAACGGATTATCTGCCAATCAACACCGAGCCCCATTTCTGCATACCCACGATCCCATGGCTGCAACCCTCGACGGTACCCATTACACATCCTTCATGTGTGCGGGAATGGGATGTGGACGCACTTCTATGGACTTGTCAATCTGGGGATTTCTGTTCATATGTCCTGCATTTCATGGACACTTGTCATCAACCTTGAACACGCTGGTGGTGCATATGTCTTGCTGTGCCGTAGTCATGGCTGTCAGTTCTTCTGGGTCTCTCGATCGCAGCCGGTTGACATTGCGTACGGATAAATTTTGGGGGTCCTACAATGGACACCAATGTGCATATGTGAAGTGTAGAACATGTTGGACTGTTTCCATCTGGCCAGTGGTTTTGACTGCTGCTGTATGTTCCCCAATCACGGATGTCTGTTTGACTACCCATATTATGTAGTGCTACAGAAACCAGGTTTTTCTACAATTAACCCAAATGGTGTTAATCTAATGCTGCAGGTTAGCAACTGCTTTAACTAACGCTCAGAAGTCCCAATAGGAAATATCCACCACTGTATTGTCAATATAACACAACCGAAACATGTAGAACCTATTAATTCATTGAAGGATGTTCTTTATATGTGGGAACGCCATAGTTTGACCATCCTATGACCTTCCTAGTTGACGTTGTTGGTGTGCCATTAGTATGTGTTCCACAGGTCGCCCATTCGTTCCGCAGTATGGCAGCGAGTGATCCCCATTTTGCTGCTGGCAGATTGAGTGCTGTGTACGCCGGTATTCGCACGGCGGTCTGACTTTGTATGGGGAGTGTCTAGTGTAGTTCCCATCTGTATTTCCTGTGTTATGCCTTACTGCAGCTGTGTAATTCCACTGGGTTTGCAGTTATGGGTGCCATCTTGGTCGTACGTTTGTCCGTCCGTGGGAATTGCCTACTGGACACTGGTATAGGGCTGTGCACATTTCACAGCTGCATTTAGCATTCTCCGGTGGATGAATTGCATTATTAGTGGGGAGTAAGGCATGTGCTATACCCACATCCCTCCCACAGGGCAGGACAATGGATTATCTGCCAAACAACACCGAGCCCCATTTCTGCATACCCAGGATCCCATGGCTGCAACCCTCGATGGTACCCATTGCACATCCTTCATGTGTGCGGGACTGGGATGTGGACGCACTTCTATGGACTCGACAATCTGGGGATTTCTGTTCATATGTCCTGCATTTCATGGACACTTGTCATCAACCTTAAACACGCTGGTGGTGCATATGTCTAGCTGTGCCGTAGTCACGGCTATTCACTCCTTTTAGGTCCCTCGATCGCAGCTGGTAGATGTGGCATACGGATCAATTTTTGGGGTCCTACAATGGACACCGATGTGCATATGTAAAGTGTAGAACTTGTTGGACTGTGTCCATCTGGCCAGTGGGTTTAACTGCTGCTGTATGTTCCCCAATCGCGAATGACTGTTTGACTACACATATTATGTAGTGCTACGGAAACCTGTTTATTCTGAAATGAACCCAAATGGTGTAGATCCGATGATGCAGGTTAGCAAATGGTTTAAATTCACCTCAGAAGTCCCAATGGGTAATATCCGCCACTGTATTGTCAAAACTTAACACCACCAAAACATGTAGATCCTACTGATTCATTGAAGGATGTTCTTTATAAGTGGGAAGGCCATAGTTTAAACATCCTGTGACCTTCCTAGTTGATGTTGTTGGTGTGCCATTAATATGTGTTCCACAGGTCGGCCATATGTTCCGCGGTATGGAAGCGAGTGATCCCCATATTCTTGCTAGCAGATTGTGTGCTGTGTACGCCGGTATTTGCACGGTGGTCTGACTTTGTATGGGGAGTGTCTACTGTAGTTCCCATCTGTATTTCCTGTGTTATGCCTTACTGCAGCTGTGTAATTCCACCGGGTTTGCAGGTATGGGTGCCATCTTGGTCGTACGCTTGTCCATCCATGGGAATTGTCTACTGGACACTGGTATAGGGCTGTACACATTTCACACCTGCATTTAGCATTATCCGGTGAATGCTTTGCATTATTAGTGGGGAGTGAGGCATGTGCTACACCTACATCCCTCCCACGGGGCGGGACAACGGATTATCTGCCTAACAACACCGAGCCCTATTTCTGCATACCCAGGATCCCATGGCTGCAACACTCGACGGTACCCATTACACATCCTTCATGTGTGCGGGACTGGGATGTGGACGCACTTCTATGGACTCAGAACTCTGGGGATTTCTGTCCATATGTCCTGCATTTCATGGACACCTGTCATCAACCTTAAACACGCTGGTGGTGCATATGTCTAGCTGTGCTGTTGTTACGGCTGTTGCTTCTTCTGGTTGAAAGATAACAGCTGTATGATATTCCACAGGTATCAATTTTTGGGTCCTACAATGGACACCAATGTGCATATGTAAAGTGTAGAACTTGTTCGACTGTGTCCATCTGTCCAGTGGTTTTGACTGACCTTCCTAGTTGACGTTGTTGGTGTGCCATTAGTATGTGTTCCACAGGTCGCCCATTTGTCCCGCAGCATGGCAGCGAGTAATCCCCATTTTGGTGCTGGCAGACTGAGTGCTGCGTACGCTGGTATTCGCACGGCGGTCTGACTTTGTATGGGGAGTGTCTACTGTAGTTCCCGTCTGTATTTCCTGTGTTATGCCTTACTGCAGCTGTGTAATTCCACCGTGTTTGCAGGTATGGGTGCCATCTTGGTCGTACGCTTGTCCATCCATGGGAATTGTCTACTGGACACTGGTATAGGGCTGTACACATTTCACACCTGCATTTAGCATTATCCGGTGGATGCTTTGCATTATTGGTGGGGAGTAAGGCATGTGCTATACCCACATCCCTCCCATGGGGCGGCACTACGGATTATCTGCCAAACAACACCGAGCCCCATTTCTGCATACCCACAGTCCCATGGCTGCAACCCTCGACGGTACCCATTACACATCCTTCATGTGTGCGGGACTGGGATGTGGACGCACGTCTATGGACTCGACAATCTGTGGATTTCTGTTCATATGTCCTGCTTTTCATGGACACTTGTCATCAACCTTAAACACGCTGGTGATGCATATGTCTAGCTATGCCGTACTCACGGCTATCGCTTCTAATGGTAGCAGCCGGATGATATAGCATATGGATCAATTTTTGGGGTCCTACAATGGACACCGATGTGCATATGTAAAGTGTAGAACCTGTTGTACTGTGTCCATCTGGACAGTGGTTTTGACTGCAGCTGTATGTTCCCCAATCGCGGTTGTCTGTTTGACTACCCATATTATGTAGTGCTACGGAAACCGGGTGTTTCATAACTGAAGACAAATGGTGTACATCCAAAGATGCAGGTTAGCGACTGCTTTCAATAATCCTCAGAAGGCCCAATAGGAAATATCCGCCACTATATTGTCAAACTAACACCACCAGAACATGTAGATCCTATTCATTCATTGACAGATGTTCTTTATAAGTGGGAACGCCATAGTTTAACCATCCTATGACCTTCCTAGTTGACGTTGTTGGTGTGCCATTAATATGTGTTCCACAGGTCGCCCATATGTTACGTGGTATGGAAGCGAGTGATCCCCATTTTCTTGCTGGCAGATTGAGTGCTGCATACGCCGGTATTCGCACGGCGGTCTGACTTTGTATGGGGAGTGTCTACTGTAGTTCCCATCTGTATTTCCTGTGTTATGCCTTACTGCAGCTGTGTAATTCCACCGGGTTTGCAGGTATGGGTGCCATCTTGGTCGTACGCTTGTCCATCCATGGGAATTGTCTACTGGACACTGGTATAGGGCTGTACACATTTCACACCTGCATTTAGCATTATCAGGTGGATGCTTTGCATTATTAGTGGGGAGTAAGGCATGTGCTACACCCACATCCCTCCCACGGGGCGGGACAATGGATTATCTGCCAAACAACACCGAGCCCCATTTCTGCATACCCAGGAACCCATGGATGCGACCCTCAACGGTACCCATTACACATCCTTCATGTGTGCGGGACTGGGATGTGGACGCACTTCTATGGACTCGACGATCTGGGGATTTCTGTTCATATGTCCTGCATTTCATGGACACTTGTCATCAACCTTAAACACGCTGGTGGTGCATATGTCTCGCTGTGCCGTACTCACGGCTGTCGCGTCGTCTGGTGGAATGGTAACGGCTGGATGGAATTCTGTATGGATCAATTTTTGGGTTCTACAATGGACACCAATGTGCATATGTAAAGTGTAGGTGTTGTTGGACTGTGTCCATCTGGCCAGTGGTTTTGACTGCTGCTGTATGTTCCCCAATTGCGGATGTCTGTTTGACTACCCATATTATGTAGTGCTACATAAACCAGGTTTTTCAGAACTGGAAACAAATGGTGTACATCCAAAGATGCAGGTTAGCAACTGCTTTAAATAAACCTCAGATGTCCCAATAGGATATATCCGTCACTGTATTGTCAACATAACACCACCAAAACATGTAGATCCTATTTATTCATTGAAGCATGTTCTTTATAAGTGGGAATGCCATAGTTTAACTATCCTAGTTGACGTTGTTGGTGTGCCATTAGTATGTGTTCCACAGGTCGCCCATTTCTTCCGCGGTATGGCAGCGGGTAATCCCCATCATGTTGCTGGCAGATTGAGTGCTGCGTACGCCGGTATTCGCACGGCGGTCCAACTTTGTATGGGGAGTGTCTACTGTAGTCCCTATCTGTATTTCCTGTGTTATGCCTTACTGCAGCTGTGTAATTCCACCGGGTTTGCAGTTATGGGTGCCATCTTCGTTGTACGCTTGTCCATCCATGGGAATTGCCTACTGGACACTGGTATAGGGCTGTACACATTTCACAGCTGCATTTAGCATTCTCCGGTGGATGCTTTGCATTATTAGTGGGGAGTGAGGCATGTGCTACACCCACATCCCTCCCACGGGGTGGGACAACAGATTATCTGCCAAACAACACCGAGCCCCATTTCTGCATACCCACGATCCCATAGCTGCAACCCTCGACAGTACCCATTACACATCCTTCATGTGTGCGGGACTGGGATGTGGATGCACTTCTATGGACTCGACATTCTGGGGATGTCTGTTCATATGTCCTGCATTTCATGGACACTTGTCATCAACATTAAACACGCTGGTGGTGCATATGTCTAGCTGTGCCGTACTCACGACTGTCGCTTCTTCTGGTTGAACGATAACGGCTGGATGGTATTCCGTACGGGACAATTTTTGGGTCCTACAATGGACACCAATGTGCATATGTGAAGTGTAGAACTTGTTGGACTGTGTCCATGTGGCCAGTGGTTTTGACTGCTGCTGTATGTTCCCCAATCGCGGATGTCTGTTTGACTACCTATATTATGTAGTGCTACGAAAACCAGGTTTTTCGACACTGAAACCAAATGGTGTACATCCAAAGATGCAGGTTAACAAGTGCTTTAAATAATCCCCAGAGGTCACAATAGGGAAGTATCGCCACGTTATTGTCAGAATGACACCACCATAACAGGTAGATCACGAGCACTTTCGCCCGGTCTTACCGGGCATGTTCAAGTGTAATTAGCAGAAACATATAACTAAATAAATAATTATAACATGATTTAATAATGAAGTTAATACTTATATTATTTGGACAATAGCTTCTGCTATTGACATACAATGCTGTGGGTGGTGCCGGTTACCATACATATGGCTTTCTCAAAGGCCGACTTCACATTTCTAAACACTAGTGTGGTCTCCTTTAAGGCCCCTGAGCCAGTGGTGAACATTACTCAAGCCACTGAATCACTTACATATGCCTTCTACCAGCACCTACAGGACTGCATGGATCAGGCAATCCCTTACCCAACTGTGGGTCTTTGTACCAATGCCAAGCATCCAGTGTGGTGTACCCCAGCCATACACAAGTTCTACAATGAGTGGAGGTAGCTACTACATGACAGAGCAGACTCCTTGTGAGGTATGACACCCTTGCTCATTATATGTGAAGAACTACAAGCTCTCATGACATCATCCGGGGCAGGTCCCACAGATATATCACCAAGGACTCGACAGACAATCATACAGCCTTCTTTAGCTATGTTGGACACCTGGGAGGAAACTCCCAGATATGCTCTGACTGGGTTCACAATGATGTGATGTTTACTGAACATACACACATTGCCAACATACTGGCTGACAGGTTCGGTGAAGACATCTCCACCCCCTCCCCCCCACATGGAGAGATGTCTGTACCAGACGATTGTGGCCCCCGAATGTTCTGTAATGCACAGGTGGGACATGCTCTCTCCAAGGTAGTCAACACAGCATCCATGGGACCAGATGGTGTCCCAGATGTGTACTCCGCGATCTCATTGAGGAATTAGACCCACAGTTAGGACAGCTGTTTAATCTTAGCCTCACCTCGGGTAACGTACCCATGTTGTGGCACACGGCGACTGTAGTCCCACTTCACAGGGGCAGTGCCTCCACTGACCCTGGTTATTACCGTCCCATTAGCTTGTGAAGCCTTATCTGCAAAGACATGGGGAAGGATCGTACTGGAGCTCATAGGTGATGACATAGGGGACCTGCATACTTTGCATCCAACTCAGTTTGGCTTGGTCAAGGGCAGATCATGCGTTTAAAACTTGGTTGACGTTTTAGGAACAGTCACCGAGGCCATTGATGAGGGTCAGACAGTCCATACAGCCTACCTCGACCTGGCAAAGGCCTTCAACACAATACCCCCCTCGGGTATCATTGATAAGCCCATCGGCTTGGATGTGAACCCGTACATCGCAGGATGGGTTGCAAACTGGCTAGGTGACACAACCCACACGGTCATAGTTGCTGGCACCATGTCAGACTCACTGCCAGTCACAGGCGGTGTCCCACGGGGCTCTGTCCTGGGTCCACTCTTTTTCTGCATCTACATTTCCAAAGTACAAACAAACACAGGGGGGTTATGGCTGACATTGTTTGCAGATGACTGCGAACTGGGTGCCATAGTGGGACGGACATCTGACACAGATATCCTTCAAAGGGGCCTCACAGATATGGATATCTGCTGCCAGGGACATGGCCTACAGCTAAATGCCGGGTAATGCATAGTCATACCCATCGGGAAGTACAAGGTCACCCCTAGCCGCCATATTGGTGGCAGTCCACTGAGCACAGAGGGAATTACCAGGGATCTGGGGACCCAGGTTGTCAGTCACCATTCGTTCGACACACACGTTGCTAACGTGGTTCGGTAGAACTTATACATTGCCCACCTGATCGTGCAGGGATTCACATCTAGATCAGGGTAGGTCATCGTCTCCTTGTACTCATTACTCATTAGACCTATGATTGAGTACATTGCCCCGATCGGAGGGTATCTGACCCGACACCTGCAGCAGCTGGGAAGGCCCCATATGTTCATCGTCAGACGGATGCAGGGTGCCAGGAATTTGTGTTATGCTGCCCGACTCTAAGGACTCCTGATCCATTCAGTCACATACCGCTTGTTCCGTGGTGACCTGTGCCTGACATACGGGGCCATGTCGACCCATATTTGATGACTATCCTTCACCTAATGGATCTACATCCCTCAGAACCACAGGGGCAGGTGACGTGAACCTTGACACGGTCATTAATAGAATGTGTTGGAGGGACAGGTACATCACCCAGACACTCACTCTGCTGTGGAACAACATCCCAGTACATGTGAGGCAGTGAACCTTGCTGGCCTTGTTCGAGGGGGATCTTGTCCATTGGATGGGGGATTGCAGATATACCCCAGGGATTACATCATTGTCACTGCTTGACAGAGGTACAGCAATATAATAGGCATTTTATCTCCAGACTGGAGGGTTGGCAAAGGAAACATAACTATGGCATAGGGTTATGGCTGCCCTTGGGTAGATAGCCTACTATGTACCTATGGACCTATGAACCTATGTTCATAGTTTGTCCCATTCACACTTGTCTATCCCCTATCCTCATTCATATGTGTATATTTCTGTGGCACATGGTTGAACTATGTATTACCTGCAGGTATGCTGTCTACAGTGCACATACGTCACGGTTGGTTACAGTGTATCTGTGTACCTGCCTCTGTGATACTGAGGACTACCACACATCCTTCACAGCATTACATGCATATGTCCATACTATTATTCTTTGGCCTGAGGGGGGTTGTTAGGGCAATGGTTACACGTGTCCCTGTTTGTGCATGCGTCATGGTGGTCTTTGACCAGCCTCCGTTGCTATCGTGGGATGGACGGTAGTGTTGGTGTGTGTTTGGGATGTGTTTTCACTGCCGGTACATCTGTGGGGGGTGGGGTTGGCACATGTTCCTCTTTGCAGGGAGCCCCATCCTGGACATTTGTGTCATGCATCAACACTTGGCACGTGCCATATGTCCTGTGCTATTCCCACAGTCGTGTATGCCTTCCTGCATTACTGCTGCATGTTACTGGCTGTTTGTATCTGGTACACATGGCTATTATGGTGGATAGCTTGGCCTATTCCCATGCTATGACATACCCATTCATCCAGGCATATACATGTTATTCCATCCTTTGCGTTGGCCGTGGGTGTTTGTCCGTCCGGCTACGCTATTCTCAATGTGTGATGTCCCACCTTCACCTTCTGTGCCTGTGGCACCCTGTTGGGGCGTCCTGCTTGGTGGGCAGATGTTCCGCCATATGTGTTGTGTTTGACATGTCTGCATAGCTATTCATCAGTACAGTGGCTGAACATACTGCCTTGTCCAGATGTGTACAGTTATGGGCACCGTGGCATGTGCACGCCTATGGGGTTTCGACAGGTCCATACCACATGCGGAATGTACACATTCTGCCGACACATTCACATGCAGCCATTTGGATATCTCTACCTGAGGTGGGATGTTAACATGTGGGGTGCATATTTGCCCGCGTGGCACTGCCTAGGACAATACTTCTTACTACATTTCAGGTATACCCATTGTTTGTAGGTGTGTAGCTACGCAAGGCTGCTAGCTGGGTTGGGTGCACGGTCGTACATGGGTGCGGGTTGCATGCTATGACGGGGCTGTTGTGTATTACATTTGCATGCATGGGTTCTGCTTCTGGATATTACGCTTAGGCATACGCCGTCCTAAGTGTATGCGACGGGCACGTTGCTGGGTGTAGTACATGTTGCTATGCACATGTTTGTCTGTGTTTAGGGTTTCTAGTTTCCTTCTTGTTGTTATATCGACACGGCTACCCGGCTGTGTACTCTCACTACTGCTGGTGACCATGCCCATGTGGCTACTTCTATGTAGGTGCGGCACGCTGACATGCTGCGGTACACCTTCACTGGGTATGCCCACTGACAGTGCATTGCGTGATGGACACGCTATTTCACGTATCCTTTGTTCCTTGGACGGGTACACTTTGGACTTCGTGGGTTAATGTTTGGTTCTCCGTTTTGTGTGAACGGGTACTATGTTGCATAGTCTGCGTACGTTTCATTATCCACGGACCCTGGCTGGTGCGGTTACTATTGCAGGCAGCCTGTGGAAGTCAGCATTTTAGGTTGCTCATCGCCTGCCGGCTTGGCCACGCCTACGGCCACATCCTACTTGGGCTCGCTCACGTGCCCTCCGCATGTGTCTGAGGTTGCGGCACACACTCATTACTATGCATATGGCGCTGCTACGCCGATTATTCACTGCACTGCCGGGGCAAGCCTTACACCGGCCTTGCGCCGAGCTTCATGAATCCCGGGGAGACTTCCAATACAAATGATAACAGTATATGGAGGAGGATTTTTGCTGGTAATTCCTTGTACTCTGTGGTCTACATACATACATACACCCACGGATTATGACCTTATCCGTATCTAGTATGTGATGTTTATGTTATGGATATTTATTAAATCATGACTCCTAAAACAGTGTTATACCATATTCCTCACAAGCGAAGCACAAAACACAACAGAAGCTCAGTCCCACAGTGCCGGTTCCAATAAAGGCTGTCCCTCCTGTAGTAAATCCCCTGTTCAGAGGATAGTTAGCTCAAAACACCTTGGCAAGTAACACATGTTCAAAACTGACGTGAAACAATTTATAGAAACATAAAAACAAGAAACCATAAACAATAAATCCCTGGATTAAGTGCTTTCATCTCCCCTCAGGAGACTTCATCAGAATCAATTAACAAAATGTTTATCCCATATTAAATACTCCACAAACTTATTCCATTGGTCAGCCAATTAACTGACTGGTAACATTTTAAAGTGCTTAGTGCTTAGAAACAATGTTACTTGAACAATGCAATAATTCCCATTCTTAGTGAGTAAAGGTGCACATTTCAATATAAATATAATAAAACTCAATACAAATTTGTAGTATAGTATAAATAAATATAAATACTATAAATACTATAAATACTAAATATACATAAATTCAGTCTAGTCTCCCAATCCCCTCCTCTGTCACTCAGCTTTACTTCTGCAACACCCAAAACTTGTAATCAGCTTTTTTGCAATTTAAAATGTGCCTGTATAAGGCAATATTCTCATTTTTCATATTGATATCATAGGTGTGTTTGTAAATGCATTGCTTTAAATCACGCTCGGTCTTCCCTATGTAATATGCCTAGCAGACTAGATTAGAATTTTGTGAGGTGGTATGGCAACTGAGGTTAGATGCTTGTAGCAACCCAGGGTTAAATGACCATATTTCCATCACCCCAGCCCTCAAACTTCAGACCTCCAACCCCAAAAGAGTGGATACATAGTAAATAGTAAAAAGTAAATAGTAGTAATTAAACAATACAAAGGAAATTTTTGCATGCATTTGCACTTAGTGGGTATATAACACTGTATAATTCAGCTTGGTCATATCAAGTGTGGCATTTTGTGTTTTTAGAGTGTTACACCAACTTAGTTTGTATGTTCCTTGTATTTTTATTTTTTATACCCTTTAACAAGTTTTTAAGATGAATGTTACCTTTCTGTTTACTTTCCTAATTCAGGATCCACAGTACAAACCATGACTTCTACACAGCAGGAGTCCTCAAGTGCACATACAAGTGGTATGTGTATGTCACACATTCGGTCTTTCAGTCTTTTTTAATTGTGTTTACCTGCAACATGTTGAGAATGACATCATCCGTAATATGTTTTTTTCCCCCACACTAGTTAATATTCAGCACAGTGCATCAGCAACAACAATATCACATGAGTTTTTGCCAGCTGTGTTGCTATGTTTTCATGCATCACATACATTGTGTATGTTGGCCATGTTAATAGATTATGTACTTATGGCACGTACAATCTCTGCAACATACATACATTAGACTGCAGGTGAAGTCAGTATTATTTGTGACATTACATTGAAATATATGTGTCTATTGTCTATTATATTAATCATGTACTGTAGGCACATTGTCTTGATCCGTGTCTTTGTATCTTGTAGCACATCAACTGTCTTTATCTTCCAGTAGCCCATCCAGTAAACATGATGTTATTCATGATGTGTCTCAGCATGATAGTATGGCCTCTGGCACAGAAGACATTGAGGTTTTTGGAGAATCCATCTGTGTAGTTGACATTTATGTAGCCTCAGGTGTGGAGGCCCAATTGTCTGCAGATTCAAAGGATGATGACACAGTGGATGTTGAACAAGTTGAGGCCGTTGAGCAACACACCATAGTTGGGAGCACTGCTGCTGACAGATCTGTACAAGAACCAGATGCAGGTCATTGCTGTAGACATAAGTGAGCAGATGTTGGACATGGCCAGATGTCAGAGGGTGTGTGCATTCTGCTGCAGACAAATAAACAGGCAAAGCTACACCATCATTCGGATGTTCATGCACTTACCTGTGCCACAGATCTTGCGGCACACCAGATACATGTCATGCATGATGGACAAGAGTGCAGACATTGTGAGATTATGGCTGCATTGGCTGCTCAGAATGAGAGTCTGCTAGTTGTGGCATGGACAGTGGAAAACCTGGCCTCTATGGTAATGCAGCACTGTCAGACTAATAGCAGGATTCTGTGTTCCATGACTATGCACAGAAGATTGCAATCTATGAGAGGCAGGCCACCTGTCCACAGAACCAACACTGACCATAAGGAAACCCTGTATGTGGTCCAACCTGCACAGATGTCAGGTCTATATTATATGTTCGAAGTTTGAAAACTTTGAATGTTAAATAATCAAATTTAAATGTTCGAAGTTTCAAACATCGAACATATAATAAAAAAAAAAAATGGAACTTACCTGACTAGTGTAGGCAAGCCCCCCTGCAATCCCCACACCCACCGCCCTTTAAACATACCACCTCCAAGACAGCACTATAGTGTGATAAAGGGAATATTTCCCTTACTGCACTGTAATGCAGTCTCATAGTTGGTATATTTAAAGAGTAGGGGGGTGGGGTGCAGGGGGCTTGCATTAGTTTTGGGTTTGGGTTTTTTTTTACATATGTTCAAAGTTTTATAACTTCAAACATTTAAATTCGATATTATAATGTTCAAAGTTATAAAACTTGGAACATATGACATAGATCCCATATGTCAACTGCTGGCACATCTGCTGATCTCTGCCAGTCACAAGGCCTTCAACTTGAAGTCATGCTCCTTCATCTGAACATGGTGTCGTACAGCCATCCGTCTCCTTTGTGGAGCAAACAGAGCAGGATACATCTGTACATGACTATGGCAGTACAAACCATGGTGTGAGACATCAGCGGCATGGACCAAGACTGTGTTAGAGTGAATCCAGCAATGTAGTACACATAGTTGAATCATATTAGTTCAACATTACTGTCTTGTAATATGTGTTTCTGAAATAAAAATGTCTGCATGATGTTGTGCGTGATTTCTCTTTTTCATGTTATAATATTGTACAGATATGCAAGTGTAGCATGGATGTATGTCCCTTATTGTTGAACATCCAGTGATAAAACAGAATGAGGATGTATGCATACATGTGTCAGCTGTGCCCTGAGTTGATCCTTTTATTTCTGACACATTTGCATATGTTCATGTTGGAACAGGTTAGGCTTATGTTACATGTGATGATCAGTGTGAACATCTAGTGGGTACTGCCCATTACATGCAATGTGTGTTGCTGTTGTAGAGCAACACCCAAACATCAGTGTTTAATCTGTGTACACATGTGCATATGGTTTATCATGACTCAAATGTCTGGGTTAGATGCTGCCATATAGCCTGGCCCTGCACTTGTGGTTATGCCTTACGTTGCCAATGCCTGTGACCTATGTCCCTTGTGTCCTCCTGCTCCTCTTCTGATAACTGGTGAATGCTCTCTTCAGACATTTGTGGCTCTTGAGGTAGCTCTCCCACACCAGCAGCTGAAAGACCACTATTTGCATCATGGCACACAGCATTATCATCCATGCTGCCTTTCCAGGTTTATATTGTATTGCACCACTGGATGTGTCCAGAAATCTGAACCTAGCTTTCAGTACACCAAACACATGCTCTGTGGTGTTTCTGGTTGTTGTGTGTGCTCTATTGTAGGCCACCTGTGTAAGGCTGGATGGATCATGGTACAGGGTCATTAGCCCCGTCTCAAGAGGATAACCACAGTCACCTGCTGGGGGAGCTAAAACACGTTTGTTCAGACTGAATATTGCTGACAGGGATCCTTCAGTTACATACTAGCTGTGTTCCTGTACTTACACTGGAGCAATCCTTCTGGAATTTCACCTTGCTGGAATGCAGCCCTGAGTTCACTTTCCCTCCAAATGTCAGCATCATGGACATTTCCAGAGTATGTTGTCATGATGTCTGTTATGCTGCCATCTGCTGCACACACAACTTGGCAGTTGATGGATGGCCATCCCTTTCTGTTTATGCATCGGACTGCTTCTGGATGTCCTGGGGTCTTAATAGGTATGTTTGTCAATGTATTGCATGGAGTACATTGGGCAGTTTGTGATGTTGTAGAACTGGTGCATTACAGTTCTCCACTCTATGGGTGTGGATGGAAAGTGTATGTAGTCATCCACCTTGCTGCACATTGCTTCCAGGAATTAGGCCAGGATATGACTGGCAGCTGTCTGTGATATTCCCACAGCATTCCCCATGTGTCTCTGGAATGTTCCAGATGTGAGTATACCCAGGCTGAGACACACTTTTGTTTCAAGGGGATGGGGATACCTCACTGGATCTACACAGACATGTGTGGTACACACATGTGAGAGACAATCTGCACCATTTGTCTGTCTAGATGGTATCTGTTGATTATTTGCTGGTCTAACAACTGTTTTGGTTGCAGGCTTGATCTGACTCTAGCTGGTTGCCTTCTAGGATGCACAGCCACAGCCTCATTTATGGATTGCATCACTGCAGCCTGTTGCAGTATATTAACAACAGGTTGTACTGTTATATATTTTTTTCGGTTTTGCTACAGATTTCTCTGCAATCCATACTACTTGCCTGAAATCCTTGGGGTATGTAATGTATGCGCTGACAATTTCAGTAGTGGAATTAGCATAGTTGTCTGTCACATTTGAGTTGCACTGTGTGCGCACAATGTGTTTTGAAATCACACTGACATGCTTGGAATCCCTAATTATCCTAATTATCCTACGCTTAATACTTAAATAGTTGGTCTGTTTCAGCATGTCTTCTGAAATCACATCTGCAGCAGGTGCACTGGAGTCTTCCTTCTGCATGCTGCTCTGTCCGTAAATACTTTCCACAAACTTTATGGATTCCAGACGGAGTAAATGTATAGTAGGGGCCCAATATGTAGTGAGGTAATCCTGCCTTCACACACACACACACACACACACACACACACACACACACACACACACACACACACACACACACACACACACACACACACACATATATATATATATATATATATATATATATATATATATATATATATATATATATATATATATAGGTCCACTATGTAATCCTGAAATACTGAAATCCCGAATTTCAGTCTTTCAAAATTACATAGCCGAAAACCCAACTATAACACACATTTCCGAAACCGCATAACCGCAAAATTTTAAATCCCATACGTACTCTACACATACAGCACACACATACATATACACACAACTCCCCCCCCACAATCAAAATAAATAATACTACACTACAGATAAGAAGGGGTCAAGCCCCCCTGCACCCCCCACACCCTCCCTACTTATATATTCTAACTACGAGATCGCACAAACAGACACACAAAGGAAACTCACACCCAAACATTTTACAGTCCCTCACACACACATCACAGTCACAACACACACTTATACACACTAAAGCTTCTAACCAACACACTTACACATACATACTTACCTTAACTTCCACCCATCCATCCACACACCACACCAGCAGAAGTGGAAATTTAACATCTCCGTGCTTCGGGATTTTGAATTTCGCGCTTCTGCCAGTTTCGGGTGAGTTTTCAGCTATGTAATTTCAAAATACTGCAATTTAGGATTTCAGTATTTCGGGATTACATAGTGGACCCATATATATATATATATATATATATATATATATATATATATATATATATATATATATACATACATACATACATAAACAGATATAGATATACATATAGATATAGATGCAAATAGATAGATATAGATATATGTATAAACAATGTTTCTATAGTGATGCTTGTGATGAATGAATACAAAAATAATATCCAGAAACAAACAAATACAGCACTCAAAATAATGTCCAAAAAAGTAGGTTTGTTAGACCAGCAACATAAAGCTCATAAACCTGTTTTGCTAATCAAGCTTTGTCAGTGTGATCTCGCTATTGTAGTTTGTTTAGCAAAATCAATTTGTGTGTTTTAGGAGTCTTTGGCCTAATAAAACAAGCTTTTGTGAACAATATTTTGAGTGATGGATTTGTTTGTTCCTGGATATACATATATTTATAAACAAACAAACAAAAAAATAAAGGCAAGACAATGTACCTAACACTTTAGTCATAGGTGACTCTATAGTCAGGCACACTGATGTCCCACTCACCAGGCTGAACAAGTAGAAAATTACAGTCAGCTGCCTGTCAGATGCCAGGATCCGCCACATAACTCATGCACTCAAGTCACTCCACAACAAGTACAGATATGACTCTGTCATTGTCCATGTTGGAGTGAATGACTTGAAATGTACCTCCCTGGACTAAATGAAAAGAGACATGGAAGAGCACACAGATCATGTGGCCCAGGCAGGTATGACCCTAGCCCTGAGTAGCATCCTGCATTCGCCCAGAATCATACCACAATATAAGGACAAAATTATTTACTTCAACAATTGGCTAAGCTTCTGGTGTCATTCAAAGGGCATCCAGTATCTGTCTTCCTGGGGCGACATGATCGACAGACCACAATGCTTTGCCAGAGATGGTCTGCACTTGTCACCCCTGGGATTCAGGTTACTGGCTAAGGTTCTTGCCACCCGTATAGTGCCTTTTTTAGGCAAAGTTCAAAGGACAAAACCACCACCGTAATAGGTACAAGCATGCAAAATCTGAAGGTAATGCTACACAATGCTAGAAGTCTAAACCTCAAAATGCACTCTCTCGAGGCACTCCTGAAAATGGAGAACATCGATATCTGTGCAGTAACTGAGACTTGGATCGAGGCTCCAGAGAGCACCCCTGCAATACCAGGATACAACTCTTACCACACTTTTCGGCCATCAAACCAGGATCAAAACACTAAAGGTGGAGAAGTGTCCATATTCACCAAGGATATTCACACCACCAGGTTAGTTGCCCAACACAATGCGTCTGAAATTCTCCGGGTGCATCTAACACTAGGTAAGACTGCAATCCAAATTGTAGCTTCCTACAGATCCCCCACCATGCCCCAAGATTCTCACTACACCTTTCCAAACATACTGGAAAATATTAATATACAACCAAATACCCTAATACTGGGTGATTTCAACTACCCTGCCATTAACTGGGAAAACTACTCATGTACCAACACCTTTGCCCAACGGTTCTTGGAATTCATAAATTCCAATGCCCTGAATCAACTAATCCATAGTCCCACCAGGGGCTCCAATATCCTAGACCTGGTCATTACCAATATGGGAAATCAATGCTCTACACCTATAGTCACCCCCTCGTTGGTCAGGTCAGACCATAAGCTAATCACCCTTAACATCCACATCCCACCCCCACCCCCCAGTAAGGAAACCTCCATAAAAAAACTTCTCCAAAACCAACTTCATGCTACTCAAGTCAGAAGTTACAAACTTCATGACGCCATGCAGACGGGAACTGAAAGTTCGACTGCTGAGTCCTACACTAAAGCACTGTATGAGCACATCCAGTCATGCATGAATCATGCCATCCCAAATAGAACCAGGATGCTCTGTTCCAAAAAAGGAAGCCAATCTGGTGGTCCCCTGCCATAAAAAAACTTTACAACAAAAGGAAGAAACTGTTGCAGAAAAGAGGAAAATCCCAGGATGCAAAAAACTCCCTTACTAGCCTCAGTAAGTAGCTAAGATCCCTCATGAAATCTTCCAAAGCTAATTCCGAAAATAAAATTGCCAAAGATTCCAAAGACAACCACAAGGCATTCTATAACTATGTCAAGAATCTAAATGGAAATGCTCAGATCTGCTTTGAGATACAACAGAATGGCATTAAATATACTGATCCCAAGGATATTGCCAGTATCCTGGCAGATCGATTCAGTACCAACTTCACCCCCTCTCACCCCCGAAATGGCCCATATCAATACCAGAAGATTGCTAAATTCCAGTAATAACGACCACACAGGTAAAAAACACACTCACCAAAGCTAAGAATACAGCATCCATGGGACCAGATGACATCCCAGGCTATGTACTACATGAATAACAAAATGAACTGGCACCTCACCTAAGTGTCATGTTTAATCATACCCTCACCTCAGGCTTTGTGCCCACTGAGTGGCGCACAGCTGCAGTTATCCCACTCCACAAGGGGGGATCCACCTTGGATCCCGGGAACTACCACCCCATCAGTCTGACAAGCCTGATCTGCAAGGCCATGGAATGTATTATCATGGAACTTATAAACAAAGACATTGGCAATCTTAAAACACTGGACCCCACCCAGTTTGGGTTCATGAAGGGCCGATCTTGTCTCCTGAACCTGATTGACTTCTTTGAATCAGTCTCCAGAGCCGTGGATGAGGGTAAGGCAGTCCACTCAGTCTATCTGGACCTCGCCAAGGCCTTTGACACCATCCCCCACTCTGGAATCATAGATAAACTTACTAAGCTGGGCATTAATCCCTACGGCACTCGATGGGTTGCCAACTGGCTTACTGACAGAACCCACACTGTAAAAGTAGCCGACTCCAAAACCAGCTCCAGACAAGTGACAAGTGGAGTACCTCAGGGTTCAGTCCTGGGACCCCTCTTGTTTGGCATCTACTTCTCTGAAGTACAGGCCAACACTAAGTGGCTCTGGCTAACAACGTTTGCAGATGACTGCAAACTGGGAGCCATTATTGAATCCCCAAATTATGTGGATAGTCTTACAGAAACAGATGCTTGGTGCCAGAGCCATGGGCTCAAGCTCAATGCCAAGAAATGTATAGTTATCCCCTTTGGGGAAAAAGCATGTACCCGTGAATTACCACATAGGTGGCAGTACACTAAACACCAAAAGTGTAATAAGAGACTTAGGGACACAGGTGGACAGTGGTCTCACCTTCAATAACCACATCACCACAACAGTCAGGAAATCCTTCTATGTGGCATACCTCATCACTAAGGGCTTTTCATCCAGAAAAAAGGAGGCCATTGTGCCATTGTACTCATCCTTCACTAGACCCATTATAGAATACAATGCCCCATTTGGTATGTACCTCTCAAGACATCTGCAACAACTGGAAAGGCCACAGACATTCCTCACTAAAAGAATCACAGGCCTAAAGCAGGTGCCCTGTGCTGACCTCCTTAAGAAACTCCAGCTATACTCTGTCACATATCTTCTACTCTGAAGCGATCGTTGATTAACATACAAGGCCATGTCAAACCCAGAGCTGTTGGACATGCTACACTTAAAGAAATCCCAATCCCTCAGAGCCACATGCTGCAAGGATCTAAACATTGTCATCACAATAAACAAAATATGCTGGAGGGATAGGTTCCTGACCCAGAGTCTCCCCAACTCTGGAATAGACTGCTCATACATGTCAAGCAGAGCGCCTCTTTTGCCCTCTTCAAAAGGAACCTTGATGATTGGATGGGAGAAAAGAAATTCCCTCAGGGGATCACGTCAGTCGCCCTGCTAGACAGGGGTCCAGGGAAGTAAATAGTGTGGGAAGAAATAGCCAGGGAATTGTTATGGCTAGGCTTGTATAGGCCCTAGGGATGATAGCCTAGTACCAACCTATAAACCTATGAACCTATATGTAGATAGCACTGTACATACTATTGTTCACACCTCCTGTGCTAGTATATTATGATATAAACACATATGATATTATAAATGTGAAGGTCACACAAGGTTACATGTCAATGGAGGTGAATGTTTGTGATATAAGGGTCTATATTAGAAGACTAAAGACGTATTCTGTCAAATGCATCTTGGTCGAATTTAAAAGGCAGAAAATGGAAACTATCAAAGCGGCTGTTAAGTGAATTCTTTCCCTGGGAAAGAATTTGCTTGGCTGCTTTGGTACTTTGCCATTTTTGGCACTGTAGTGCAGTCTCAGAGTTGCTATTTTTAAGTAAGGGGTTGTGGGGGGTGCGGGGGCGAAGCCCCTCACTTAATTTAATGTTTAAATTCATTTTTTTTTTGTTGAAACAGCGATTTGTTTTCCCTTGGAAAAAAAATTGCTGTTCTGACACTTCAATGTTGTAAGCTTTTGGGTCAATCAATCATCATTCACTTTTTTAAGCATTCTGTGATTTAATATAGACCCTGATATAAACATCACTGACATGCTCACTGGAGAGGACACTTAGCAAGGATCATATATACAATAGGAGGTATGTGCATACTCTGAAGATCTGCAAAATGACTTGCATGAATATGATTGACATGTTACCATAGCTCTCAACCATTCAGGGATACATGGCAACAGACTCCTGGACAAAAGTAGAAATAAACAGGCAAATACAAGGATCATTAACCTGCAGCATTGAAATAATATGTGATTGTAACTTATTATGCATGTTCTGCAGTAACAAACGTGCAACTGTAATGATTGTCAATATATTATAAGGGGAATTCACCACCCCTTCCCCAAAAGTGACTACTTTTGGAGGGCTTAAAAGGGGCAGTTTTTTAAACCTGGATTTGAAATCAGGGGCAATCCTGGCCATCTGAGAGGTTTGCATAACACATAAGCCACAATCTCCCTCTGCAAGAATCTAACCTATGCCATCAATGTTGCCACTGAGTTGTGTATTTATTGGGTGCAACACAAAAATACATATCACATATGCATCTAGTAGAACACCTTGAAGGGAAATTTACACTGTCAAATCCTAATTGGCTATGCATCTCAGAGAATAGTTCTGCATGGCCTACCAGATGTGTGGGAGCTTACTGTGCCAAATGTGATACACTTGCCTACATCCATGCCTGATGAAGGTATAAGCCATATGGATAACAGCACACACAAACACCACATTATTATGAGTGGATTCCTTGCTCACAGATGGGTATTGCATGCATCTGTCACATGTAATAGCAATGGATATTGTCTGCAGCATCTGCAATTGATGTGTGAATTAAGAAGTAATCCATGATAATGAATGGTACATCAGTATGAGAGACTGATGGCAATGCATCAATTATGCCCATATGCACAAAAATTACAGCAGTGCAAAGTCAAGTCTCAATAACTGAGAAAGCTGTCACTCTAATATTGTATACATACCAAACAACACATGGGAGTACACTCTGTACATGTCAAACCACTATACATGTGCCATATGATCACTGTCCCCTTGACATTGCCAGTGAATGTGTTATACTGGCATGAAATCCTAATATATGCCATATGCGTTCATGCAAACTATCAAGTGGTAATACTGATGTGATGTAGTGGTACAGCCATGACACAGTAAAGTCACACTATAGCTGTAGCTATGCTACAACTGGACTTCAAGCTGCACATCACCTTCAAATAAAACTTTGTGTATGAATCACATGTAACACAGTGGAACTGTTAACACAGTTGTACAACTGTACCTATTTCATGTTATTACATCAGTTGTACATCATATGTGGAAATGTGTGAGTAAGAGCCCTGACACCATATGTGAACACTTTACAACTGAGGTGGATGTGGCTCAAGCAGAACAGTTAATAACAGAAAAGCTGACAGTCACACAATGCTACTGGGGCACACCTGTGTAATTCTTGCGAATAACAACACAATAGTTCATACAATGAATTCTCCAAGGTTGTAAGTAGATCTCACAATGTTATATGTTTGTGTATATAACAGTATTACAACATGTTGATAAACCCAGGAGTTTGTGCTCATGTAATCAATATGATACAATATCGCTGTATGCCAGATAACATTTCCAGATGCTAGGTATACATATACACGCTTTTGCCATACTGCAGCTGCACTGTGATGGCTGAATGAAAACTGTGTAGAATGTGGATATACTCCACTATCAGAACACATGCCTTAGCAAGGCAACAAGATACATAGCATCATCCCATGTCCCCACTCCTCAGGAGGCATATTACTACTGCTGTTATGGAAGGAGCATGTAAGCAAATGATTGCCATGGCCAGTAGTTCATACCACATATTGGAACACACTGTTTTAGGGGTACAGTACATCCGCACCTTAACATATCACATGTGGATGACAGCAACATTGACATTTGCAATGTTCAGAGGGTCATAGAACATTACTAGGCTAACAACAAAGAGCACATACACTCCTAGCCTTTAGTATCCCATTTAAACTCAAACCACTATTTCTATGTGATGAAAGATAGTAGGGGTATGTGTATATGTGTTTGATTTAATACAGACTGTCTTTGTCCATATGTGACATGTGTACCACACCGTGACAAATTTAGCAATGATATAGCCAGTGGTCTGGATATGGTTTGCAGAGGGTCCAAGAGGGGGTCTATTTCACAATGTGCGTATGTATCCTTGAGATGAGGACATTCTTAGTGTTCCACAGAAAGGATGTTATGTGTTTAGAGGGAAAAATGGAAAGTTGGATTCAATGAGCTAGGTAAAAGATTTCCTGAGTGGCATCAAATTCGAAAAGATTCAAAATATCATACAATGATTGTAATATATCACAAACCCACATGAGTTGACTCAGGTCAGATTCAAACACTATACCTGTCTAGATATACAAGTTAGATTCCTCCAATGTAAGACTAGCACCACCCACAAATGTCTGTATTAAAGACTGTCAGATTGCACTCTATAGAGGATGACATCATCAGTGTTTGCTGAGAAGAAAATGTTGGCTCGAGTGTCTGACAGAGCTGTGGACTCACATCCCAGTGTAAAATCATCTCAAGACTGATAGTTGAAGCAAGAGACATACATACAAATTGACTACTTAGGAGATTAGAACACCCCTCCTATCTAGTTACAGAAGCTAGAGAACTCACTACTTAATGCTAGCACCACTGCAGAAGTCTGACTTTAATACTGTCAAAGTGTACTTTATAAAGAATGACATCATCAGTGTGTGCTGAGAAGATGTTGGGAGAAGTGTCTGCCATAGCTGTAGACTCACATCCCATTGTAAAACTGTCTTCAGACTGACAGTTGAAGGAAGAAACAAACACACACACAAGTTGACTGATGGGAGATTAGAACACCTACCTATCTAGTTACACAAGCTAGAGAACTCACTACTTAATACAAGCATCACTGCAAAAGTCTGGCTTTAATAATGTCAGAGTGCACTTTATAGAGGATGACATCATCAGTTTTTGCATCAAAAAGGATGTTGGGATGTCTGTATGACATTGCTGTGAAATTACATAGCAGTGTAAAAGTATCTTCTGAATGATACTTGAGTGAGGGCAGCCGCTCATGGACTAATGCTTTTCTTACTAGGCATACGCCCAGTCAAACATAGACACACACAGGGAAGTTGACTGCTGTGAGATGAGTTCCCCTGTCTAGTTACACAAGATCACAAGATAGAGAACACAGCACTTAACCCTAGCATATCCACAGAAATCTGATTTTAAAAGTGTCAGATTGAACACAGAAATGAGGACAACATCATTATAGTGTTGCAAGTAACATATACTGTTATGAGAATTGGGTGCAAAGAAAACGATTTGTTATATAATTGTGTGAGTACAATTTGCAAAAGTACTTATAAATGCATCCTGGCAACCTAGGTGAAATAAGCTGTAATGAATGCATATTGCAAAAGCGAGACAGATGTACCTGATTTTAGGATGTTGCATAGGTGAGACACACACAGACACACACACAAACAGACAGATGCACACACACACACACACACACACACACACACACACACACACACACACACACACACACTTACTTGGGAAACAACAGCAGTGAATTGAGTGCATTGATGGAGTTATGTGTCTTCATATTCAGATGAAGGTATTTCCACATTGATACAAGTTACTAACAAAAATAAATGGGGTATGATTATGCATGACCAATGCCCACTGTCACTATAAAAGCATATCAAATGAAACAACACAATTAGGCTATGTAATTCTAGAGTCTGTTTGACAATGGCCCAAGTACTGATATATCATTTGCAAGTGCACTGCTCAAGAACACACATGAATATCAGGAAGTATGTGTTCAGTTAAGCATACATGCCACTGCCCTTCTCTTGTGTTTATGAATGCATTTCCATGTATTGGAGTACTGCAGCCCAGTAACCATAGTTAGGGATGGCACAGTGGTGTAGCAGTTAGCATTGTTGCCTCACAGCAAGAGGTTCTCCAGTTTGATTCTCAGAGGGAGTGCCCTCTGTGTGGAGTCTGCATGTCCTCCTTGCATTCTTGTGGGTTTCTTCCAGGTGCCCTGGTTTCCTCCCACATTCCAAAGACATGCAGTAGGTGGATTGGACACTCTTAATTAGCCCTAGGTGTAAGTGTGTGCATATGAGTGTCTGGTGCACCCTCTGAAGTGGGTTGAGCCTCAGGCTAGCAACCCAATCTCATAAAACCTGTACCTGCTATAGAAACAATGAGTGCTGAAAGGTGCTTGTTGCCCGATGTGCTGTATGCACAGGAGCAAATCCAGGAACCAGAGTTAGACATGTTATACACCTCTTCACAAAGCACATCACTTAGAAGCTCATGTGTGCAGATGATGGCAAAGTATTAGTTCATGCGTGATTTGAATTTCAGGAATTGAACTTGGACTTGTGACTTGTGAAATAGCAGTGCCAAACTGTACACAAGTAGGGACATGCAGTAACTGACGTGATTAGGGTTACTACATAATATTTATTTTTGTTGTTAATGTTTCATGTGTCAGGCTTCCAAGATATGTTATGTTGAGGACAAACTTAGTTAAAAGCAAACCCCCTACAGGTCTGTACCACCAACTATACAGCTAGCTAATGTGAGATCACTGTATATCAAGATGGACTACTTGAGACTGAAACTCTTCAACAAGAACAAGATGAGAAATACTTGTTTATTTTTGATTCCTGAGATGTGGCTGCATTACAAGATAAATGATAGTACAGTAAACTTATAGAATTTTACACTGTATCATGCAGACAGAAAATATATACTGTGTGGAAAGGCCAGGGGAGGTGAGGTCTGAATCTATGTTAACAAAAGATGGTGCAGCAACTGTGAAATCATACTATCACACTGTGAGAACTTAGAGTTCCTGTCCATTACATGTAGTCCATTTTACTCACCCCAAGGAACTGAATGGGGTCAGTGTAACAGTGGTGTATATCCCACCTAGTGTTAATTCCACTGAGGTTCTAAATAAACTATGCAATCACATGGGTGACCTGCAAAGCAAATATCCTGACTTTGTACACATGGCAGCTGGTGATTTTAATAAAGAAGATATAAATGAAGTACTCCCACATTACCATCATTATGTGGACATTCCTACAAGGGGTGATAATTTCCTGGACAAGGTGTACATAAAGTTAAAGAAAGCTTATAAGGCGGTGCAACTTCAACAAATGGAAAGCTCTGACCATTATACCATCTTGTTATCACCAGCTTACAAACCTGCACTGATTAGAGAGAAACCCACAAAGAAACAAATCAGGGTATGGCCCAAGGGGGCAATGGAGTCCCTACAAGACTGTTTTGAAAGAACCAACTGGGATATGTTAAAGGAGACAACCACAGTGAATCAGCATCTGAACACTGATGAATACACTGAGGTGGTGATGGCATACATTTCAAACTGCATTGATGGGGTAACAAATACCAAGAGTATCACTATGAGAGCTAACCAGAAGCCATGGCTCACTCCTAAGTTATAGCAGCTTCTGAAGAAGAGAAACACAGTTTATAGAGCTACAGACAAAGCAGCCCTAAATGTAGCAACAGGTAATCTGAGGAAGGATATAAACGAGGCTAAGAGGGAGTATGGCAGAAAGGAACAGAGCCACTTTGAAGACATGAAGGATGCAAGGAGACTATGGCAAGGCATACAGGAGATCCCTGACTACAAAATCAGGCCAGCACAGTGTGAGGACAGCATCAAATTCCTGGACAGTTTGAACATCTTCTTTGGTAGATTTGAGGAAAGAAATAGGTTGGCACTAAAGCTACACATTGACGAGAAGGATGCAGTACTCAGCCTCAGCACAGAGGAGGTAAGAATAGAGCTAAGGAGAGTGAACCCAAGGAAGGCTGCTGGCCCAGACAACATACTGGGCAAGGTATTAAAAGGCTGTGCTGATCAAATATGCACAGTGCTCAAGGAAATCTTTTAATACCTCTCTTGCCATTGTAATATAATTGTCATGCTACAAGGAAACTAACATCATCCCACTACCTACGAAAACCACTCCCTCCAGCCCTAACAGCTACAGACCAGTTACTCTTGCAGCCACTGTTATGAAATGTTTTGAGCAGCTGATCAAAAAGCATCTTTCATCATATTTACCTCCTGATTTTTACCCTTTGCAGTTTGCATACAGAGCTAACCGATAGATGGCTGATGCCATATCAGTAGCACTACACATCTCCCTTGAGCATTTAGAGGGCAAAGATAACTTTGTGAGGATACTGTTCATAGATTTCAGCTCTGCATTTAATATGGTGGTACCAATGCAGCTGACAGAAAAAACGGCACATTTAGGAATCAGTAAACATCTCTGTAACTGAATCCTAGACTTCCTAATTGAGAGATCACAGAGGGTGTGTTTAGGTAAGAATACATCGAAGTGCATCACGATTAACACCGGGGTTCCACAGGATTGTGCTCTCAACCCACTGTTATTCACTACATTGACCCTAATGGTATGCTAAGCACAAGTCCAACCATATCATCAAGTTTGCTGATGACACCACCATCTTGGGGTGCATCACAAAGGAGGAAGAAAGGGCATACACAGAGTAGGTGGTATCTCTGATGAGTTGATGTGAGGGGAACATTGACCTGAATGTAACCAAAACCAATGAGATTATCATCGACTTTAGGAAAAGCAGAACAAACCAACCAGTGCTCAGGATCAATTGTGAGAGTGTGGAGAGAGTTAAGAGTATGAAATTCCCTGGTGTACACATATCAGAGGATCTCTCGTGGTTGGGAAACACCAGCCAACTGGGCAAGAAAGTGCACCACTGCCTCCACTTTTTAAGAAGGCTAAAAAAAATAAGGTTCCTCCTCTTATTCTCTCCACCTTCTGTAAAGGTGCTATAGAGAGTATCTTCACCTGCAACATCACAGTGTGGTCTGGAAGCTGCACAGTTACAGAAAGTAGGGTGCTGCAAATGTGGTGAGGGTTGCGGAGAAGGTAACAGGTTACAGTCTTCCATCAATACAACATCTTTATTCTGCAAGAACTGTCCAAAAGGCCACCAAAATAATGCAGGACAATGCACATCCTGCGCATGGACTGTTTAAGCATCTGGCATTGGGCAGCAGATATCGCAGCATCCGCTGCAGGACTACAAGATTCAATAACAGTTTCTACCCTACATTGATTAGACTTCTGAACTCAGCACTAGTCCCAGGGGTCTGGATACATGATAACTCAATTTTTATTTATTTGTGTAATATATACTTACATTTATTCCAAGTAAGTCCAATATTTATTTATTATATCCATAGTCTGTATTATTTAACCCACTCAAGTGCAATATTAAACAAATAACTTAGGCATTGTTCAATCTGTAGTGTGTTCTTTAAATAGGGTAGTTAATTTAACTCAGGGGAGGATATTCTTTTTGTATATGAGTGTAGGTAAAGTCTCTGCTCTTTCTTGTATGCATTAGGAGTAGTATTGTATTTGTTGGCTATCATAAAGTAAATGAACCATCACTGAAACACGGCTGTAATATTATGACCAAATAAAGCCAACCGTGGGTAAATGACATTATTTAAGAAAAGAAACTATTACTTTTCTTAAATAATGGCATAATAATGCCTGTTTGCTGCCCTTCCGCAGATGTCTGGCATTCTGATGTACTGAGAAAGCAAGATCTCCGTTCGCTATGTTAAATGAGTTTAACATAGACATCTCCGTTGCTTATTTTAAAACTGTTTCGCATGTTAAACTCATTTAACATAGCGAGAGAGATCTTGCATGTTAAAGGGTTTAACATTGTTAAACCCATTAAAAGTCCGGACCTTTTCCATTAGTATAACGCTGGCCAATCCATGGTATAATCACAAATAATGTACAATAGTAAAACCAGCAAAATTGTAATATGTAAGCACTTTCGCAAACCAGTCACTTCATCGGACAACACTTCACCATTACAACACGTAATTCATAGCCATATGACATTCAAAATACCAATCACAAATATTATCTAATTATGATGTTGCCATTATAACAAACTAAACTTAAAACTATCATATATATTGCTAAAGCTATTACCAGGATATCCCGAAAATACAACAACAAATCCTTAAATACTGACAATGAGCTCTGCTTTTTCATTTCAACTTCTGTTTTTTCAAAATTGCCTTCAATGATAAATAATCATTCACGCCACTACCCATGTTGTTCTTTTTGGATTATATTTGTTAGTTATGTTTATTCCTCTACTTGTATGTGTCATTTCCTTTTACCTTTGTAATCTCATGAATTGAGCTGATGCATGAAATTTCATTTAGGCTACATATGTGTAGTTCTGTTTGTGTCTTTCGGCTTTTTCCCGGTTAGGAGTCGCCACAGTGGAACTCTGGTCTGCTAATGATTGGCAGTAGAGTTTTATGTGCTGGCTTGCCGGGCCTAATGCACAACCTTCAACGATGACAATAAAGTTTACTTTGACTTTTGACTTTGACTTTCCTTCAAGCAAACAGGCTCAATGGCAATTCATGTCCATCAGCACTCTGGACAGTACTGACTGTGGAAAGTATGTCTGCTGACTACCTTTTCTCTGTAGCACAGGGTATAAGATCAGTGAGCTTTTGGTCAGAGCACAGGTGAGCCAGGGTTCAAATAAACATGATTCTATTTTTTTTACAAATTTTTCCAGGATTAACTAAGTAAATAAATGTGATCAGGACTGCAAATGTGACTATAAATGATTATACTAAAGTATGTGTTTTCCCCAGATTGTATCAGTAATGGCTACCTCAATTCACTTCTACAACTCTTAGCTGTTTTACAGGCCTCACTGCAAATCACAAGTTAATTGTGTGTACAGCTTACTACAAATGATAAGGTGTGGTAATCTTTTGAAATGATTAGTATGACTCAGCAGATATGTTAAGTTTCCACATCATATTAGATGAACATTTCATCCATCATCCAAAGAGAGATGCTAGAGTATATTCTGATGATAAAGTGGAGGTAATGACAGATACAGGGCTGTATAAGACATAGGTGATACTGTCCTGGCAGATTCATGAGCATCCTAATGATGTGCTGGTATGATGTGTCTTTTCAATTGGAATATGTTGTGCTCCATAGCATGAAATACATGAGATAAGGACAGAGGAGATATAGAGTGACAATAATTAATGCATTCATATACATCTCTTTGAAGAAGATGTGGGACATTTGAAATATTATGGTGCCTTGTAGGAATTGATTTTTAACAGTTATATCAATTGTGCCCCACCTTACAGTTTACTTGATAGGCAGCAGTACCATACTTATGTAGGAGAAAGGGTACACAGATGGATAGGCAACACATACAGAGGCAAAGGGGTTCCACTACTCTACCCAACACCTACACCATTGTCCCATTCTCAAAACAGACTTCCTAAATCTCCACTAATGAAACAATAATTGCTTTCCTAAAAATAAATAATTGTAAAAAACTCTGAATCATTGCCATTTACATCCCACCAGAAAATAACATTCCCTTACTTGAGGGAATTCTTGCCTGGATATCACAAGACATTGAAAATGAAACTATTATCTTGGTGGATGTCAATATTAACTGGTTTGACTCTTCTCACCACAACCCTGGTACCAACATTAACCTATATAACGTTACCCAATTAATTCACAATATAACTTGGCCAAATATAAACAATGACAATGGCTCAGGTTTGGATTAGATCCTAGCCTCTAATCTTAACAATATCTCTTCCTCCAGCACATTACCAAACAGCATTAGTGACCAGCTCCCTACTTATGTAAAACAGAATTCTACTACACCTCCAAACAAGCACCAGTACAAACAAACCAGAAACATGTCTCAGTTTAACTCAGTCACTTTCAATGAAATCTTGTCTAGCCTCAATTGGGAATATCTAAAAACCCTTCCTCTTGATGACGCTGTTAAGTTATTGAACTCAGCATTTGTCAGGACATTAAATAAACTAGCACAAATCTGTCAAAAAAGAATTAAATTCAACCATGCATTTTGCCTTACCAGACCCACTAAGCAACTTATGAGTGCCAGGGCCAAAACTTGGAAACTGGAAAAAAATACAAAAACTCTAACCTTGAACATTATAAGCAACTTCGCAATCAAGCAAAGTATCTTATTATTCAGGATAAGAAAGCACACTACCTTCATCTACAAAACCAACACAAACACAACCCTATCTGGAACTCCATTACTTTCCTTCTAAATCCTGACTCAAATAACAATCCCTGTCCAAACCCTGACAAAGCGTCTTCTGAAATACCATCAAACCCTGACAAAGCCTTTTCTGAAATAGCATTTCATTTTAACAGTTATTTCTTAGACACTACAATCAATTTAACTGCTAGTTTCCACCAATCCACTCCTCACATTTCACTTAATACCACTGTCAAAACTACTCAAAACCTTAATAACCCTCCTTCACATAGCTTTTCTTTTCCCCCATCCCTACTTTTTTTATCAAAAAATTATTACTGAAACTAAAACCTTGCACAAATGCACCTGACAATCTATCTTCCAAATTCCTACAAAGAGCAGCACACTCTATCACCTACCCCATAAGTATTCATGTAAATAGATCCATAAAAGAGTCCTGCATGCCAAATATTTGGAAAAAGGCATATATTCTCCTCCTACATAAAGGTGGGAATAACACAGAAGTCTCCAACGTTCGACCCATAGCCATCCTCTCTCCAATCTGTAAGATCCTGGAAAAATGCATCCATCTTCAACTTCTTAACCATTGCCATCATAATCAAATTCTTACCCCCACCCAGCATGGCTTTAGGCCAGGCCACAGCACCACTACTGCCCTTATCTCCTTCTTAGATACCATCAATCATGCTTGCAACACTGGTAATTTAGTCTCTTCTCTCTTTCTTGATCTCTCCAAGGCCTTTGACACTGTCTCCCACTCCTTTCTCCTCTCTAAACTCACTCACCTCAGCATCTCATCCTCTTCCCTCACCTGGTTGAACATCTATGTCACAAATAGACAGGAAGCAGCTAAATGGCAAGACTCTTTCTCCCCATTCCTTCTTACTTCCACTGGTGCTTTCCAAGGATCCATACTAGAACCCCTTCCCTTCAGCATTTTTATCAATGACTTTCACACCATCCTTACTCACACATCTGTTATCCAATACACAGATGACTCCACTATCATCTGCACCACTAGTTCCATATCTGAACTCAAAGTGCCCTTACTACTACAGAAACATGGATGACAAACAACCACCTAGCCCTAAACCCCAATAAAACAAAACTAGTGATTTTCATCCCTAAAAGAAACACTCCTCTAAATAGAAAAAAAATTAACCATTCAAGCCCAGAACAAAACTACCATTGAAGTT
Source organism: Protopterus annectens (assembly GCF_019279795.1). NCBI lineage: Eukaryota > Metazoa > Chordata > Ceratodontiformes > Protopteridae > Protopterus > Protopterus annectens. The sequence goes on from NC_056725.1 coordinate 107,104,783, forward strand.
GTCTCACACACAAAACTTCTTGGCATAATTATAGACAACCACCTAACTTTCAACCTGCACATAAGCAATAACATTAAAAAAATAACCAAAAACTTGGTATGCTCTACAGAAACAAACACGTCCTCAACCACTCCACCAAACAAACCCTTGCCTCTGCCTTTCTATTACCATATCTCCTATATGGCACCCCTCTCCTTACCAATATCCAATCCACTTTGAGATCCAATTTAGAAATGTGCTACAATAAAGTTGCCAAATTCGCAACTGGTGCCAGCTTCTCCACTCATCACTATCTCTTCATCGTCTTTGAGTGGCTCGAACTTCCTCTCCATCTTTCTTTCCTACAATTAATCTTAACTCATAAAACCATATATAAACCTGATGACTGTCCTGTCCTTACTAACCTACTTACCAGGTACCATCCTAATAGGTAACTCAGATCCGAAAAACAACTACTCCTGAAAGTGGAAAAAACAAACCTAGCCACAGGTCAGATGCTTTACCCTTTTACTATTGCCAAAATGTGGAACTCTCTCCCAGAATCTATCAAAGCAATTTAACTCGCTTCAAGAAACTCCTGAAACAACATATTTCCTCTTCATGGAAATGTACATGCACCAATTCTATTCCTTTTAAAACCTGACTCCCCCCTTAATAATATTTTCTTGCTCCTACCTTATGTCTCCTCTCATCCCCATTCTTCAGTATACATTTAAACAAGTAGTTCATATTAGTGTACTCCTCTATCATTTTACTCCTCAAGCTTATATTTCTCCAATAAGGTACTATACGTTATGCTTTATATCCTATTCTGGGACATCTAACTGCATCTGAATGAATCTCTTGCAATCTAATGCAATTTAACTTAGTTTTGTAACTGACTATGTTTAGTATTTTTTTTAAATCCTACTATCTACAACCTATATTCTATTTTGTCTCCTTCAACATGTTGCAACTTGTATAACGTGCTCAATGTTTAACTCTTACTTTATGTAAATAATTGTGTCTTTTACATATTTGTTATATGTGGAGCTTTTTTCCCTGGGCCTCCACTGAAAATGGGCTCACTTAGGCCCAGTGGACCATCCTGATAAACAAATGCAAGTAAATAAATAAATAATATAATACACACAGGGAAGAGACATCTGAAAACAGCTCTTAAGAGCATCTTCTACTGCTGGGTTATAATCCTTGATGATGCAAACATACGTTTATACATCTGGTCATCACCTGAATGTGACACAAAGGGAATCCTACAGCAAATTTTGAAAACTTGCACACTACAGGAACATTGATAACCTATTAAATCAAGGTAACACGTTTGTATTATCCAGCAGCAGAGTCATGACAGTATGCAGATACCATGAGATGACCTTCACATCCATCAGCCTAATAGATACATACACGTAAAGAGGGTTAAGAGTGAAAGGGTGAATAAAAAAAGAGATGGAACATTTATAGACATGTTTTTGGTCTGTTCTCATTATTAACCTGCCATGCTCTATAGCATGAAGTGCCTGACATAGGGGTAAAGAAGGGTTAAGAGAGGGACAACAGGCTTATGACAAGCAGAACAAGGATGGATACATATCTCATAGTTGCGGGGATGGATGTCACTTCAAATACTCTTTTATTGGTCAGTATTCAATACATCTCCATGAGAACTCATACCTGTGGTAAATGTTAAGATGTGGGTGATTAAAAATATTATATATATATATATATATATATATATATATATATATATATATATATATATATATATATATGTATATATATATAACATCACACTAAGAAGTGAAGTGAGATGCTTCAGTCTAGAGATTTATACCAACACTCCACACAGGAAGTTGCACTTTCTACATCCAGCAGTCTAAGAATTGTCACAGTAACTGTTTCAAAGTAGTGCCTTTACTCTGCTTTACTCTGTGTTCCTGTAGCTGAGAGACTTTAAGTAGTACTTCATGACGATATAACAGGATTAGTGCAGCGGTGGGATGTGAAGAGCTATTCAACACTGCTCGGCATTGGTGCAAGATGCCAAACTCCACACAAATGTAGAGGACAAAAAGTGAAGGTGTTCTTATGGACCATTTCTGGCCATGTGTGCTGCATGTGATTTTATTTTATGACCAGATTAAACATGTGAAAATGAAGTTAATAGGAAAGTGATTAAATGGGGAGGCAAGCAGAGAGAAGAACAAAGAGGAAGCAATACAGGTATTTGCATGAGGTCATTTGGAAAGAACAATAGGTATCCACTTCTTCACCACAGTAATGTGCACGTGTACACAATATCTGATGAATTTGGACTGTCGCCACAACATGGATGTGTGACAACAACACAATGATGTTGTTTAGCCAACTGGACCAAATCAAGTGTGTCAAGAAGACATGTATGTGAAGTGGACAGCTATGTATGGGACATTTTTTTTTGGTTTCAAAAAGAGAGAAATTTTAGGAAGGGACCTACAAATGTGAGGTCAGGTAGGAGGGTAGGTGAGGAAGCAGGTGCAGACAAATAGGACATAAAAGTGAGACACAGAGATGATGATGGACATCAAAAGTTGGGGGAAGATCATGATATGGAATAGATGGGGGACATTGGAGGCACAGGTCAATCAAGCATGGGAACAGTGAGAATCTAGTCTTCATCCTCAGAACTGTCATCACTGTCTCCTTCCTCAGTTGCCTGTGGGACTGCTTGACGTGGAAATTCTCCACTCAGCTGATGTGGGCACCAAGGCCACTCTCTATTAGATCTTGCACCATTCCTGGCATATCCTGGTTAATGGCATAATCACCACTTCTACCAGTACTTCTGGAGGGTACCAGTACACCACAAACGAAGACACTGCTACCTGAAAAGGATGGACGAGATGGGGCAGGAATTGTGGAGGCAGTACTGCCAAGTTGCATCCCAGAGGTGATGGGTGTTGCTACAGCAGCCAGTAGAGGGTTGGCAGGCTGAGCTGTAATTGTTGGTATACCTCTTTGTGCTGAAATGCATTTGGTTTGTTGGCAGAAAGGTATGACGTCAGAATGGTGTGATTCCAGATAACCAAAACATAAATAAATAAATAAATAAAGAGATAACGGGGTGGAGTGAGACAAAAAAGAAAAGAGAAAAGAGATCATTACAACCGTGATATGTCACAGTCATTCTTTTTTACAATACATAGCTGTTTATTATTACCATAGCAATTGAGCTTTCACACTCCCAAAAATTATTGCGAATTATTACAAGTAATCCCTGGAATATTCACATATTCCAGAGATGCTTTCAAAGATACTAGAAAGTAAATTAATAACATGAAGTTAAAGCCAATATTGCTGCATTTCAACTTTAAAAATGATACTTGTTGAATGTGAATCTATAAGTTAGTTGTAGGAATTGAACCCACATAATCTGAATACACTTGCCTAATACAATCACCAACAGCTACAGAAGAAAGAATGCATGCTTGCTGTTACAGTTAAGGTATGCATGCTAAAATTGCTACTGATCTATGGAATCACGATAATTAATGCAATTATAGTAATTTGTGCTGCAGACATATCCCTTGCCCCTCTGAGTCACTTCAATCTCTCGGCATGTGCCTCCCTGTTTGCTGCTATTTCCTCTGCAGCTCAAAAATAGAGAATGAGAGGAGAAGAGACATGAAAACATTATGCATACCAGTCTTGCATATGCACATATTCCATATCATTTCAAGTTGCTTGGTCTGTATATTTACACACCTGGGAGTGTTAGCAGTTCAAAACTCATCCAGCCACTGGTCAAGTTGTGTCAGCTTGCTCCTCTGAAGGTCACTGTAATGGCACTTACACTGCTCCCCAGTGCATGGTATGCCATTCTCACTAGAGATAGCCATGGCTAGGATATTCCAGGCCTCAGCCTTGTAATGAGATCCAGTATACTCCCCTGCAGCAGCCTCACGCTATAGCACTTCATGAGGAGTGCAACAAAGATTTTATACTCCACGTCACACCTTTGTGCCCTTAATTTAGCACCATCATTCCCATTGCCTGCCATGTCTGCAGAGATCCTCCAACAACAGTAGCAATGGTTTCCTGCCAAATTGTGATCTTACATTTTATGAGTAGACCGCAAACATGCACAACCATGCCAAACATATTTGCACAATGATAAGCAGGAAGCAACATTTCCAAAAAAAGAGGAAAGGAGTTATTGAAACAAAAATGATGATGATGTGAAATTTGACAGCAATCTTTGGCATGTACAATGCTGTATCTGGTCACACTTTGTCCAATGGTCAACACAGAAATGCTAAATGGCTTGGCTTTTAAGCCTTGACTTTGGAAGGATCAATTGGATAATTTGGCACATAATTTGCTGGGGCTTACACACTGTTAAAAGTAGGTCATACGAGGTGGGATTCAAATATATGTAAAAAAGAATGGGTCTATATTAGAACACTGAAATTATAAAGCATCGAATGTTCTAATATCGACCCTAAAACAGCGAATGCTGAAAATAGCAAAGCTGCAGAACACCAAATTTTTTCCTAGGGAAAGAATTCGGTTGGCAGTTTCTGTGACTTCGCTGTTTTCAGCACTGTGGTGGAAAGTGATGAGTCGGGTTCAGGTAAGTGTGCGACTGTGCGAATGTTAGGGTTAGGGGCAGGTTACGGGAGTTCAGGCTAGGGGGCAGATGAGGTGAGTGTGCGATAGTGGCAGACGTTAGGGTTAGGGTGAGGTAGGTGAGTTAAGGTTAGGGCTCGGGTCAGGTGAGTGTGCGATAGTGACGGAACTTAGGGTTAGAGTTTGGGTTAAGGTAAGTGGATAGATAGTAGTGTATGTACAGTTTAGTGTAGGGTTAGATGTGGGATTTTAAGTGTATGTGTGTGGATTGCTGTTTTTTTGGTGTGCTTGTGTCCCAGGGAAAAAATTAATTGTTCCAGGTGTTCAAGATTTTAAGCTTTTGCTTAAAAGGGGTCGATGAATTAGCATTTGCTTTTGTAAGCTTTTGCTAATTCAATATAGACCCAAAAAGAACGCATACATTTCCACACGTGATTATTTGTCATTGCCACAGAAAAAGTGGTTATCAACCATGGTCATTAAAGATATACAGACTAACTGAGTGACTGGTGCTATACTTCAATTAGGCCTGTATATGCATCACATTAAAAGGTCCTGGCTTATGCAATTTCAGCTGTGATGCAGGAATGATGTCTGACAATGTATTGGAAATGGATAGACCTGCTTGAGTTCAAAAACAGAGTTTGGAGTTATGATACATACTTCACAATACATTGGGCAGGATTCACAAAGCCTCCGTGTAAGAGATACCTGGCTTACATGGAGGCTGCAGTTAAACGGTGTGACGTCAACATGTCATGCATATGCATGAGGGCATGCTGAATCACACCGAAGGGTAACACGGTCCGTGGAAGACAGTAGGGGGCATGTCTGTAGGCCGAGCCCTGCAAGCGGACACACCCCCAGAAGAGTAAAATTGCCCAAAGTAAACACCCACGACAGAGGCCATGGAAATGTGAATAAACACAACACAACACATGCCCCCACAGACTATGAACATAAAATATATAAATGAACATGTTATATATATTTTTAAATCGTAATGATGTTTGCCCGTGAGTGTGCTCGTTTGCGCGGGCGTGCCCGTAGCTTAGCCACAGTTAGCAGTCAGTGGAAAAGGATATAAGAACCAAATATGTAAAGTAAGTCAAGAAGCCAGAGCGTAGCGGTAGAGATGTTGGCTGAAAAGCAGGCATTCATGGTTCGAGCCCCCACAGCACCAATTTTTATTTTAGTAAAATAAGCACGAAACAAGTCCCTGACAAACATGTACACATATAAAATCATAGTTCATGTAAAAGGTAATGAAATAATCCATTTATTTTGAAGAAATATGAGATAACAAAATAATAAAAAATGCCAGATGTGCCTATAGCTGAGCTACAGTTTAACAAGGTGAGTGCATCTGCCCGTAGGTGAGCAGTGGTTAAACAGATGTAAAATGAGTGCCCAAAGGTGAGCAGTGGTTCAACAGGTGCAAAACGAGTGCCCGTAGGTGAGCAGTGGTTTAACACGGTGAAACTGTGTGCCCCTAGCTGATCTGAGCATAATATGCGTGCTGATTGCCAAATGAGGCTTAAACCAGCGTACCCCGTTTGCGCGGAGCTGCGCACAGCGCCAACAAGCTAACCGACGGGCAACGTTGAGCAAGCCATATCAAAACTGCCTTTACACAGACACACCCCTCAGCCTGTCTAGACAGTCATAAAAAATAAAAAGCAGTGGCCAGGTTCAAACCCAGAATACTATGCACCATAGTCAAGGTACTGAACCACTAAGCCATGACAGCAGTACCTATAAATGCAGTAATAGCAAATATATAGGAATGAATACAAAGTGGAGCATGACAAAGCAGGTTTTGTGAAGTTGATAGAATTCCAAAATGGCCAATCACAGATATGTGCAGGAAAAACGGCATATATAAGCCCCATAGGCGGGAATGCACAGCATAAACGATTGTAGAACTGACTTGCAGCCAGAATGACAGGAGTAGGTGAGGGTAGTTGCTTTTGAGCACAGAGGTGGGGCGTTGAGGAGTCCAGATACATGGTCTGGCTCAATCATGAGGCCCAACTCATGCAGGGCCAGGTACTGTGGGGAGCATATAGGGCTGAGGCGTGGGACCGGTTGGCTCATGATCTCACCAGTGCCACAGGGATTCCAAGGACTGGTGAGCAGGTTCGTCACCACCATGCGGACCTGAAGAGATGCAAGCAGGACCAATTGAACCTTTGGATCCAGGAGGCCAGGCAAATGCCCAATGCCCCACTACTGAGTAAGGTACATGTAATTATGTATGTAAGAAATTAAACTAGCTGATATTATGGAGATGTGTATTCCAATATTACTTTATTTATATTACAGCTGCAGGTGTCTGTTCTGCGAACCGCAGAGCCTATGGTGATAGGCTGGTGCGGTTGCGCCACCAGGCAGGTCAGTAATCCTCTCCCAGTAACTGTAAAGAAATATAAAAGTATGACAGTTAGCAAAAGAGTGCAGTGTAGTCACTAAGTAAAAGAATGTGCAAGTAACAGTGTAAGAGTGTTTGCAAGTATTGCTTAATTACAAAAGTGTGTTGCAGTCTGTAATCCAAACAGAAAAATGAAAATGTCTGAAATAAAGTCTGAAATAAAGATGCCCCACCTGTAATATAATAGTACACAACCTGCAGCAGGCTGAAAAGTACAGCTGCAGAAGATGAGCAAATCACATGTGTGAAATATACCCCTTTTGAAATATTGAAACATGACAGAAGTGAGACTGCTGGAAAGGATTGTAATAACTACAGGTAAAACATGTCAATAAAGCCTAGAAGTAAGTATCATCCTGAATAGTAAAATGAAAACAAGTGAGAGAGTGTGAGAAAGTGTTATGAATCCACCAATAACGTAGTAATAACCCCTGAATAAAGTATACTGCAGTCAGTACAGAATGAAATGCATGTGAGAAGCAAAACCAAACAGCGAAATCTGTTCAAAGTGTTGCTGCAGCTGGAATGTGTATCCCAAAATCTGGATATGTTGCTCTCTGTCTGCAATATGCAGATAGTATGATTGTCTGACATACCAAACATCCACAGTTGTCTATAGCTATATAAAACAAATGTAGCAGGATGATGTAGCTAAACAAAGCCAGATATGAATGTGTATGAAGAACGATAAAATGTATATTGATGTAGCAGTATTTATTTTTTATTTATTTTATTTTTTATTTTACATTTGTTGACTGGGAATGTCCGACTAGGTTCCACAAATCCTGTTTTCAGCGGAGGCCCGGGGAGAAATGCTCCAGTAACAGTCCTAGCACCAAATTGAAGTAGTTATCATATAGGAAACTTTAGTTAGAACAGTAGTGTGTATATATGAGCAGCTATTAGAAATGTACAGCATATGTATTGGTATTCGAAGGTGTTAATAGTATTTTCTTCACCCCACCCTATAACCACATATAACCCATTCCACGTGAAAATGGTATGTGCAATCACAATTAACACCCCTGGACATTTGTCCTGTTGGGTCATAAATATTTGCATGTCCGTTGATGCATCTGCCCTGTTCATACATCTAAACCTGATGGCCTGTTGCCATCAATCAACCCTGCATGTTGTTGGACTGTGTATTGCTGTTCAAATTATGCATGTGTTATGCTCGCTGTTCAATGGTGTGAATATCAGGGTGTTTGATTAATGGGAATACTAATGCATGCTGTTACAACTAATTGTGAATGGTATTATATGTTAGTAACCCAAACTGTCATGACATAATGCAAAACATAAGATGACAGGGAAGGCGGGTTCCAGCAGACCCACCTCTCCCACCTCAGCTGGCGAGTGCACCTGGCACTAGTGCCCAGTCTGGACCCTCCTCTGGTGGCCCTGTGCCACCTGCAGGTGGAAGCGCTGCAGGGGATGGGGCTCATCCCCCTTCTGCAAGTGTGGCCGGAGGAGAACCACCACTCACCCTCCGTAGCATCCGGACTGTGGTGCGTAGGGAGATCCAGGACTCTGTTCTTGGGCCCCTACACCAGCTTGAGGCACAGGTGGCACAACTTACGGGCATGTCTGTTGCCCGGCCTACACAGCCCCCAGCACAGCCCCATCATGGGCAGTGAAGGAACAGTGGCAACTGCCCATGGGTGGGGATATCAGTTCCACTGTTGCCATCTGTGGGCTCATGGGCTCTGGATATCCAAACCTCCGTCCCTGTCAATTGTGTAACCCCCCCACACGTGTCATACACCACCCCTGTATGCGTCTTGTTTGTCTTGTCTGTTGACCTACCCAACCTACCTCCCCAGCTATACCGACTTCCTTCACCTGACATACCACTCTCACCTGAAAAAAAAAGGGTACTCTGTACCCACAAAAAAATTACGCTCCATACATAGCTGCCCATTCCGCACACGTCTGCTGGACATGGAAACTATCAATTACAATTGGCTGTACAAGTATTATTGTTGTCCTGACACCTCTCTCAGGGGTGGAAGGTTTCAAATGTCACATCAAATTACATACATATGCACAGCTGTTGCTGATGAAGAAATGGGCAGCTATGGGCCTTACCTACATCCCTCCTGCAAATCCCAAGCTTGTTTCCCTACTGTCTTACCCTCTTTGTGACCCCTTTTTCACCACTTTCCTGTCTCCCCATTTTCATTTCTTTCAAAGAAAATAGCGCGGGTGTGCGCCAGAGTAAGCACTGTTAAGCGGTTGTAAGCGAGTGCGCGCGTGTGTGCAAGGATCTGAATGCCAGTGCGCATGCGTGAGCTCCACGCAAACCAGTGCTAACCCGGTTACAACTGCTTAAAAGTGCCTTAGTCACTCTGACAGGTCCTGTAGTCAGTTCAAAAGTAAAATAAAATCCCACTGTCAGTTCCGAACCCAGGACCTTTGAAACAGTAGTCTGTATGACCTACCACTAAGCCATGTATACAAGAACACTGTGATAAAATAAATATATCATGTAATAGTAGGAATGAATGTAAAGGGAATATAGGATGTGTAGTACACAAAGCATGTCATTTAGAATTACTGTCAAAACTAGTGGATTTCCATAATAGTAGTGTGTGAACAGAAACAGCCATGCTAGTTGGTAGCTAGTAGGTAATAATGTCAGTTAATGTACATATATAAATGTATGTATATTTACATATATATATATATATATATATATATATATATATAGTTGTAGGTGTCATTGTGCATACACACTTACTACAGGGAACAGGAGAGAGGAATGGAGAAATGTGAATCTACAACACAGCCTGAATCATGAGAGAGATACTAACCTTTACACTCACAGAACAGTGTCCACAGCATACCAGCATGGTCCCCGCCCTTACAATCTGAAAGGGCAACGCCTATCTCACATACCCTTTTATAGCACTGTCCTGAAATCACAGTGAGAACTGCAATCAGTACACAACTGGCTGCATGCAATTAGCAAATGCTGGCTTACAATTGGTGCAGAGGCCATCACATGGACCTATGCAGATACCTACAAAAGCATCCTGTACTAACACTCCACACATACAATACGTTCATTGCACTGTCTGGAGGCAGACAGAGAGAGAGAGACAGACATAGACAGAGACAGAGAGTGAGAGAAAAAAAAAAAGAAAAGAAAACACACGCTACACACTGAGTCTAAGCTGTCAGCAGTGACAGTAGCAAGCCATGCCAGCAGCAGCAGCAGGAAGCAGAAGTAGTGGTAACACAACCAGCTGCGACAAACACAGGTAATGTAAAGTAGCAGATTAATAGTCTGCATACTGTGAACCCTCCAAATGTGTCATAGGTCTGCATCTATAGGTATGTCCATGTGATATGTTGTGTGCACGTAGTTCCACCAAAAGGGGATGACTATACATTACATGTCAGTCAGTGTTAGGCCATGATCCTGACAGCAGTTGTCTGTGCGTTGCCCTCATCAATGGCTGTAGTGACTGTTTTGAAAGGTCAACCAGTTTCAAAAGGCAGGATCAGCCCATCACAAAGGCAAACTGGCCAGGAACAAGTGTCTGCAGGTACCCAATATCGCTGTATATGCGTCCCATACTGAATAATTCCATAGCTTAGCAGACCAGGCTGGTTATGCTTATGATGCGGTAGTTCCCAGGGTCAGTAGAGGTGGCTCCTTAGTGACGTGGGACCACTGTTGCTGTATGCCAGTGTTCAGGTACATATCCTGTAGTACGGCCAAGGTTAAATATCAGTCTTATATGTGGTTGTATGTCCTCTAGGAGTGCACATAGCACACATCCAGGGATACCATCAGGTCACAGTGATGCTGTGTGTTCTGCTTTGCTGAGGGTGGCCCTCACCTGGACATGTGAGATGATAGGGAGGTTACATTCAGCTGTGATAAGTATTTCTACTTGCGGGGGAGAAGGAGGGGGGATACGTGCACTGAACCTGTCTGCAAGAATGTTGCCAATATCTGTGTGTTCGGTGAATGTTAAGTAGGTGTGTATTAACTCAGAGCATATCTGAAGCATTTGGTCCATATGTGTAACATAACTGAAGAAGGCCTTGTGGTTATCTATAGTGTTTGCGGCCATTTCCCTCCCAGAGTAGGCCGTGGCCGTTGTTATGAGAGACCGTAGCGTATTACCAGTGCTGACCACAGATGCCTTCCCTTAATGTGAATCTCCTCTGTCCTGCAGTAGCCTCCTGCTATTGTTATACAATCTGCCTCTGGCTGGGGTCCACCGGACAGGATGCCTAACCTTTGTGCATAGGGTCTGGGTTAGAAATGTGTGTGCAGGTTCCATGCAATCTGTGGGATGTCCCTGGTAAGCATTCATAAAGGGGTCAGCAGTGTGGGTTGTGGCTTCCACTGGCCCAGTGGGCTGCATGGATACCATCTCAGTCCTAACAAGTGAATAATCTAATCACATACATATCAAAGTAGTCTACTGTGCTGGTGGTGGTGGTGGGATATGTATATCCAGGCTGAGTAACTTGTGTCCAGATCACACTAGTGGATGGCGTTCCACATACAGTACCTTGGTATGAACCCCCAGAGTGAGGTTGTGCATTGGACCTGTCGCAGTGTGCTGACCGATGGGGCATGCTACGATGTTGTATGGAATGTGGCAGGTATTGTTGCACAGGTGTTGGCTGAGCACTGATATCTGGCCATGTACTTGTGTATCTACCATGAGACACACACATGCAACATATGAGAGTAGTAGTATATCACTACACTTGAGTATCATGTATAGTATGTGTGCCATATATTGCTGACATAGTCTGCTGATATCCTGTTTGTGTTCTCTTCCAGGGAGATGGCGCGTCAGCGTAATCCCACCTACTCTGCAGCGGAAGATGAGAAGATACACCAGAGCCTGGTGTGGGATTATGACATACTGTTTTCCTGCACCAGCCAGAATCAGCAGGAGAGGGCTGCACTGTGGCAAGACCTTGTCCGTAGGGTAAATGACATTGGCATGCATAATAGGACATATGAGCAGGTACGACATCACTGCAGTGATTTAATCAGAAATGTCCATCAGCGTGCGTCGGATATCCACAGGCAACAGGTTGCCACAGGAGGTGGAGTGGCCACACACCCCCCCTCACCAGACTGGAGGGGCTACTCCTAAGTGTTGTGGCTCCAGCCCCGGAACAGCAACAGCAATACCCCTGCATTATGATGGAGGCTGGATCCACACAGCAGCATGACATGGAGCATGCAGGTAATATGCCATATGTACACTTGACTGTTCTGTACACTGTTAGTTTATTCATGTGTAAGGTGTGTCCGTGGTATGTAGCTGTCAACATAGTATGTAATTGTGCAGGTGTGATATTGGCAATATCAGCAGCTGACGTGTGAAAGGCAACTGGTGTACTACTGCACTGTATCATATGCAGTATCAATGGCACAGTTGTGCCCACTGACATTAATCTCCTCATTTCTGCAGGTCCCTCCAGTGTTACAGCAAGGCAGGCCATCCATGCTGGTGAGTGTGTTTAACAATACCTATAATAGTCCTGATAGTGCTAGTAATACTAGTGTAACTCAGTAGTGCTCTGTGTGTATACTGCAGGGTGTGCATGTGTGCAGGAGTGCCTGTGTCCACGTGTGCATGTGTGCATGTGTGCATGTGTGCCTGTGTCCACGTGTGTATGTGTGCATGTGTGCATGTGTGCCTGTGTCCATGTGTGCATGTGTGCATAAGTGCATCACTGGTAACATTGTGTGGACACTGTAAACTGTGTTTCCTGTCTTCCTCCCACAGGTTCTGGTGCTGCTCTGGTGTCCTGCAGCAGGGAACCTGAATCTGGTGCCACAGGTACTGGTAATGATAATATCTGTGTAATGGCACAGGAAGGTGTGTCAGGGTCCGCCATTGGTCAGCCAATTGACAGTACACAGCTGTCAACCCCATCATTGTGCACAGTCATCCTGCCAGTACAGCCTTTGTCACCATTGTCCCTAGGTGATGGACAGGATACAGTGGGCATTGACCAGGGTAATGTGGTATCTGTGGCACATGCTTCCCCTCACAGCAGCCATGGGCAGGGTCCTGCGATGGTACCACACAGACAGTTGCCCATGGGTTCTTGTGAGAGCATCCGTGGGCATACTGCCTCTGGCAGACATGCCCAAAGAGGTCTGTCAACCTCAGCTATGTTTTGGGCTGTCATGCAGGCACAGTCGCGTATGGAAAGGTACACCAGACAGGGTCTGAGGAAGCTGAGAGCATGTCGCGCAGCCATGACTGACAGTATGCGTGACATCGCGGATGCTATCTGTAATTTCACCAATGTCATAGACAGACATTGTAGGGACATATTACAGCAGTTCCACAAGCAAATGTCCATGAGCCAGGGCAATGGTGGGCGGTTGCGGTGTCAACGTGGCCGTATGCCAGAAACAGCAGCAGCTGGCAGTCGGCGCGGACAACAAAAAGCCCGCGCATGCCCCCATAGTGCCAGCAGCAGCCCCAGCAATGCTGGGTCTGTGCTGTCATCGGAATGCCCCAGGAGACCATGTGCACGTGGCTCTGGACAGTCCAAACAGGGACCTGTGTCCAGTCAACACACTCCCGCTTCTGATGACATTACCCAGTCTGGCTTAGTACCGGATACGGTCCGTAGCACCCCTGCCAGGTACAGGTACCGTGTCCGTGCCCACAGACACTGATCTGTATGACCTGCCAGGTGCAGTCTGTGGCTGTCCACAAGCCCCTGTATATGGCAGCCATGAGGTGGAACTGTGTGCGTGCATACACACATGCGAAATGTTAACACCTAGGGCTACCACATACATGCACACACTGCACCAACAGTGCCCCACCCTGTACTGCTCTCCCTCACCAACACACATACACACACATGTCAATTGGTGGTATCAGTGGCAGACTCAGGCATACCTAATTCACACCCTGTGCATATGATGAAACTGTGCCACCCCCTGCAATCTCCAACATCAGTGCAGGTACAGGTAAACATGTTGCTGATGCACAGGGTGACTACATAGAAGTGTATTAGTAGTATCATGTTGGTAACAGTACAGTATGCTGATATGACTGTGTGTATATCCCAGCATGCCTGATGCAGTAACCGTATGACTGTCCTGAATTGTTATCTGCACCCATAGTACGAACCAAAGTGTAACAGCTGCACATTATTGCATACCGGTGGTAAGGATGTCAACAGATAGCCACATACATGGGTAGCACAGGGGGGAAGCTAATGCAAGTAGTGATACGCAATGATGGACATGTACAGTAATGGTGGCAAGTTGCCCACAACGACTATGCAATGTGGATGTTTGCGCATGTTGATATGTGTGCAGTACCAATGTAATCCAAATGACAATTAACTATGACATAATATCAGTTCTACCATGGGCATCTGCGCTGTGCATTCCTGGGTACATGTTGATAGTGCCCACATATTTGCACTGTAACCTACTGTTAGTGTTACCCCATCTTTGTTGTACAATGGACTACTTCCAGCCCTGCTTACTGTAGCTTTGTTTGCATGCATGTTCGCTTGGGGTTCCCTGTAACACTGCTTCCACCTGCAATCCAGAGTTACAGTGCTTCTGTGAACTCTTAGTGACATCTGCATAGCATACAATACGTATGTCAAGTTTACACATGACAGAACATCACTGTCTCTCCTGTTCACATGTGCATTGCCTGTGACACATGGCACATGTCTTACCTGGCATTTACCCATGTGTGCAGTCATATATGCCAGTGCTATGAAATCAGTAGCAGTACACCCACACATACACACCTTCAGTATGTTGTTCCCCATTGACCCTATGTGTTGGTAATCACCATGGCATCACACTACTATGGTAGTATGTGCAAAGGTAACCTGTGAATCACCTCTATGGTCCAGTTGTGGTTTATGTGAGTCATGTGGCAATGTCACAGCTGCCACATGTATGCAGTCAACCATCACCCTTGGCCAGGAATGTACAACACATGTGTGAGATGCCACCACATAGCCAGTCTGGGGACTGAGCACTCTGAACCCAGTAATGCCATACCCTGTCAGGTGGCATGTCATACTACAGTGACTACAATACCAGTCAGACATAGACATGCACTGACAGCAAGCTGAACACACTGGGGCATACTTGGAGACTCAGAATAGCATCCTTCCTGAGCATCACACACCTCCGCAGCTGGCACACAGGCATATGTTACGTCGGAACAGAGCACATGCCACACATGGCACACACATCCCGTGTGCCACACACTCACAGCCTGTAGGGCTACACAACACACTTGCTACAGATGTGTCAGGTACCTCTCTTGGCTGCTGCAGTGGGGTCCCACTCAACAGGCTGTACATGGTGAAGGTCACAGTGATATGCCTGTGGGGCACTATGGTCCACCACAAAACACATGCATACAGGTCAGTCAGAGGCATGGACACATATGACTCAGGCATTGACCATGCCACTATGGATGACCTGAGACATACCTCCATGGACTACATGATAGGGAACATAGAAGGGATCTCTCAGCATGTGGCATGGGCCAGTATGAGCCTGATCTTGGTTGCCATCATACCCTCATCAGGTATGCTACCACTATATGTAGGAAGGGTGTTCTATGTCTACATTCTGCTCAGTCTCCAATGTCATTCATAGGGTATCCACTGGCTGTCAACGTGTGCTTACATGCTAGGGAAGCCACAATGATGTGCGAGGGGCAGCTTGCACATGACACCCATGGCCCAATGTATATTGGCGAAGCCCCTTGATACACACATACTGCCTTATGCTGCAGGACACGGATTATATAGCCACCTCCGTGGGTATCACACAGGATAGGACACTAACAGTGATGCTACACAACACCAGCAGTGTACACCGCAAGACGCATGCACTGGACACAGTCCTCAGCACGGTGAACTGCAATGTCTGTGCAGTACCAGAGTCCTGATTCATGGCTCACAGGTGCAACCCATCACTGCCAGGTTATACCTCATACCATGCCTGTCGTCCCCTATACATGTAACACACATGGACAGGGGGGTGGTATCCAAAGGCACCACAGATACACACACCTCCAGGTTGTTGGCACAGCACAAAGCATCAGGGCCTATTCATGTGCAGCTAACAGTGTGTCGGACTGCTGTCTGGTTCATAGCCTGGCACACACAACCCTCCCATACACAGGAAACCCACCTATCCTCCATAACAACACTGGCAATATGATAGCCTCAAGAACTGTCTTTATATGGCTGGACTGCATCCAGCCAAACATTGTGCGTGAGCATTACTGTAGCTACAACACACTAGTTGAAGGGTTCCCAGCATGTGGTCACTGAATTGCAGTGGAATGACATGTTACCACTCCCACAACAGGTGGGAACATGCAGCACCTGTACATCAACTACATGTAGACTATATGGCCCAGACCAGATGTGTATCCCCTGCTGTAGGTATTTTACCATATACACCCACAATGTATAGACCCATACCATGTGCGGCCCCTGCACAGTAAGACACAGTCATATTGTTATGCATTGCAAATACCATTTATCCACTCGAGGCATGTGTCAGACATGGTAACCACTGCAGGTCACAAGTATTTATGTGTATGTGTCACACACATACATCATGTGTGCATTGCCATTGCTGGTTTAGGCAATGGCATGCATTGTTATGCACAAAGACCCACACAAGGTCATAATGTGTGACACAACCACATGTGGCAGTTGTGGGTTACCAAAACATACCTATCTGTACTCTGACAATGGTAATAGACCCAGTAGCAGAGCGCACTATTGGCATTACTGACCAACTAGCCCTGTTTGGCTGTGCTGATAGTGTGGTGACATCCCCTGTGTTTACTGGGGGAATATGCAGCATCTGGTGTATTGTAGTATTTGCCAAAAGGATCTGTTCTCTCACACTTGCAACACACCCTACTACCCCCACACACATACTTGCCATTTGCTGGATTCATACCCCTACTTAACTAGGTCACAACATGTGAGAGAAACGCATTAGCCCAGCACACTATTCGGATTACTAGGAAATTTTTCTTCTCTGGCTTTACTTATAGGGTGCTGACATCATCAGTGTTTTGAAAGGGTAATGTGCATCAGGTAGTGTGATCTCCTGATTGCCAAAACTAACATGTTTTTCATACGGAATTGCACACACACAAACTCCCCACATCCAAACACACACACACTGGCAGGTTTCAAACCCCTATCTAACTATGTTATGACACTTGGGAGTGATGCTGTAGCAGACTGAGCTATTTGGATTACTGGTAGGTGTTTTTTCTCCAGCTGTATGTATAGGGTGCTGACATCATCTCTGTTTGGAAAGGGTAATGTGCATCATGTAGTGTGATCTCCTGATTGCAAAAAAGCACATGGGTTTCATACAGAATTGCACACACACACAAATTCCCCACATCCAAATACACACACTTGCAGGTTTCAAACTCCTACCTAATTATATTATGACACTTGAGAGAGATGCATTAACAAAGTGCACTATTCGAATTACTGGGAGGTTTCCCTTCTCCTGCTGTACTTATAGGGTGCTGACATCATCCATGCTTAGATAGGGGAATGTGCATCCTGTAGAGTGCTTTCACAGTTGCCAAAAGGGACATTTTCCTTACACACAAACTAACCCCCCTGCACACACACTAACCCCCCTCCACACACACTGGGCAATTGCAGGATTAAAACCACTACCTAACTATGTTATGACACTTGTGGCAGACGCATTAGCAGAGCGTGCTATTTGAATTACTGGGAAGTTTCCTTTCTCCTGCTTTACTTATAGGGTGCTGACATCATCCATGCTTAGATAGGGGAATGTGCATCCTGTACAGTGCTTTCACTGTTGCCAAAAGAGACATCTTCCTCACACAGACTTGAACACACACTAACCCCCTTCCACACACACTAGGCAGCTGCAGGATTCAAACCCCTACCTAACTATGTTATGACACTCATGATATACACATTAGCGGAGTATGCTATTCAAATTAGGGGGAGGTATTTCTTCTCCTGCTGTACTTATAGGGTGCTGACATCATCCGTGCTTAGATAGGGGAATGTGCATCCTGTAGAGTGCTTTCACAGTTGCCAAAAGGGACATCTTCCTCACACAGACTTGCACACACATCAACCCCGCTCACCCCCCCCACACACACACACACACACACACACACACACACACACACTGAGCAATTGCATGGTTTGAACTCCTACCTACCTATATTATGACACTTGAGGGAGACGCATTAGCAGAGCGTGATAACCGAATTACTGGGCATCTGGTCTGCACCTGCAGTATTTATAGGGTGCTGGCATCTTTATTTCTACAGAGGTATGTACATCTAGTACTACCTGTCAGGTGGGGGATATCATATATATGCATTTGCAGCCACCTACGTCAGGGTCAAATATGCACATCGCACTGGCAGGTTATGTTCTATACCATGCTTCATGACCACAGGACCTGTAACACACAACACAACCAGTCCAGAACACCACATCCACATCCAGGACACACACTTAGATTTCCTGGGAAGAGTGCCAGGATATGCAGGTGTTCACATACACCATTCCAGTTGTTAACATCAGGTACAGGCATATTGTGTGTGAGAACTACTCAGGCCTCTACCACTTTACCCTACAGCCACTACAATTTGTGGGTCCATGTGCTATGGCAGAACCACACACCACAGCCACATGGGGGAATACAAATTGCACCTGTCCATCTGCAACATGGGTACTCACTGTTCCACACCAGAGGTAGACCACCATTGTTGATATCTGACCATACCCACCTTTCCCTGGACATCCATATCCCATCCCCACCCCCCAGGCAAGGTTGACACAGCACACAAACTGTATTTAGCACAAGCAGACTCTACACTTGTGAAGACTGGGATGGACGACTTCAAAGGACCCATGCTGGTGGACTATACTGGCCACTCAGCATAATTCTTGACAATTGCATTCTATGAGCATGTGTACGGTTTGCATTGATCATGCTATCCCACATAAACCCATGACTGCTCCACAACAAGATACCTGTCAGGTGTACACCAGCCATATATGAGCCATCCAACAGACAGAGTGAGATAATACATTGCAGAGCTGTAGCCCACAGAGGGAGGACATCTGTAAACAGTTCCAGGATGACACTTCATTCCCACATAATCATCACAACACAGTGTTGACAGTGGAATTGTACAGACAATGCAGATAGGGCTCCCCTCAGTCTGTCATTGATGGCCACTTACTGTTAAAGATCCTCAGCAACTCTCTTCCAGCACACACCAACAACATGGCTGTGGCTTAGCACATTCAAACCCTGGGATCTCCACTGTGCCCCTGCTTGACAGAGGCACAGCTCACTAGCCTCACACGTTGCCTTATGTGACCTACTTTACAGTGGCACAGTAGCCTACTGTACTGGGGATACATATGCCAAGCACACTCTGGCTGAGCTGTCATTCCCTAGGGCAACAAGCCTAGTATTGACCTCTACACCCATATGTTCAATTGTCAGATGCACAATATTTGTTGTGCTGTTCTACTGTTTGCAGGTCTTTATTGCCATAGCATTCCTTGTTCCTATGACCAACTTGTGTATCTGTGGAAGATGTTTGCATATGATGGCGATCCACTATATCACTTATGTCTCTGTAGTTATTTACTGTGTGCACTTGGCAGATTGCTGTGTTGTGGTTGTTTCCTGGAATGACACGTACAAATACCAGATATGTGTGGCCAACTGCTAAACGGAGATATGGCCTGTGTGAGCATGCCCAGTTCAGCCTTTCCTTGGCATGTTGTCTGACATATGCCTCATTTATCAAAGTGTGCGAGCATGCCCAGTGTGAGCTTTCCATATGTTGCACTCTGAAGCCCACCACATATTTGGGTGTGTGTGAACTTCAACAATATCTCACATTTATGGTTGTATGTTGGGTGTCATGTTGTGTACTAAATGGCCAACTGTTTCGTGTCTGCCACAACAGGGATTATACTGTGCCTGCAGGGATTGCATGGGATAATTTGCAGACAGTTCTCAACATACTTTCATAATGACCTAACACTGTAGTACCGTATAGTGTACTGGTTCAGTACTTTCACTGTGGTGGACAGTATCCTGGGCTTTAGTCCTATCACTGCTTGACATCTTCATAGTGAGCACAATAGACTGTGTAGGGGCCAGTTGTGCACATATGACCATGTTGCATTATGTTCAGATATGGACTACCTACACCAGGCTCGTCCAACATTGGTAGTGTATTCCACAACATAGGTGGACATTGGCAAACACTAGCGATGTTCCCTAGGCCATTTCTGATGCTAGTCACAGGGTGTGTTTGTCCTTCGACACACATTGTAACTGGAGTTTGCCATGACATATGTCATGGTTAGTATACTGTGCCTCCGTCTAAATCTGACATAACAGTGATACCTAGGGTTAACCTACCATCTCCCATCCACTCAGCGGGATTCCTCTTGAGGGGTGTCGATAGGTGACTCTCTGGCTAACCTGTACTGGGAGTTTACTCAAGAGTGGGGGTGCCTTCTGTGTTATGGATCATTCTGTACAGCTTTTCCTATGTATGTCAGTGCTGGGGTTCAGGTCTCTTATGTGCATAGCTCACTGCCATTCAGATTGTACAAGGTGCAGCATGTTCATTGATTCCAGGTTGGACATGGCTTCATACATCAGGCACAGCTTGCCTGTAGCTGGGCAGTATGGCAGTGTGTGGGGCTGCAGTTTGTTTACTCAGGCAACACATGGCATCTGTTCATGCTCTTTGCTACTCCTGGTGGGGTACTGTTGTGGACTTTACAGTTGATGGAGGTGTCTGCTGAGGTATATCCCACAGGGGCTATTGTAGTCAATTGTGACGCTGATGGAGGATGACTGCAGAGCCACAGTGACCTCCCCTTATCTACATCTGACAACCTTCATGATTGGGTGGGTATATGGTATGTTTCTGCGAACACTACAGCCACATGTTTGTCCAGTGCAGGATATCTATCACCTTGTGTCCTCAGGTTTCTCATTACATGTTAGGTACGTAATGGGTTAACACCTGTGTGGTAACTTGTGGGCACTTACTGTATATCCATGGTGGTTGTCTATACACAGTTCTGCAATTAGCTTGCTGACATGGCTATGGCTCCAGTTGTCTGTTTGTAGGTGGCCCTTTTGTGGGTTGCTTGTGTCAGCTGGGGGTCGGATATGGTTGGCTGTTTGTAATCCTCTGTATACATGTTCAGTCACAGTCCTTCCATGTTGGCCTATACCTATGGGACATATATACAGAACGGGGGGCCCAGGACCAAGCCTTGTGGGATGCCACTCATATCTGCTTTGTAGTCTGACATGGATGCAGCATGTCTGACCATGTCAGTTCTGTCCTTGGTCTGGTTTGCAACCCCTCTACTGACATAGGGGTATATATTTAAGTTGGTGAACATATCCATACTGAACTCGTAGGATGTTGTCTAGAAGCATATGCACGGTCCAGCTATGCTGTGTGGACCACATTGCCCTCATCAATGGCCTTAATGACTGTTTCAAATGGGTCAAACATGTTTAGGGGCAGGATCTGCAGTTACGACAGCCACACTGTGTAGGGTCCAGTATCAGTAGGTCCACAATAGCTTTATGTCTGCGGTACATACTGATCCTTTCCATAGCTGTGCAGACCAAGCTTGTCAGGATCCTGGGGTGGTAGTTTGCAGTATCCATTCAGGCAACACCTTTGTTGTGAAGGACCACTGTTGTTGTACACTGCTCTTTGGGTACATATCCTGTGGTAAGGCTGACATTGGGCAGTAGTGTGATTTGGCATTCCATTATTCTTGGAGTCCATGTTGGCCTCAGCCCAGGACACCATCACATACCTTTGCTGCTGTGTGTTTTGCTTTGCAGATGATGGCTGTTACCTCAGCATCTGCAATGTCAGGGGACCAGCAGTCTGCTAGGATAGATATTTTGCATTCTGGGGGGGGGGGGGGGTTGCACTGCACCTGTCAGGTTGTATGTTAGCAATATGTGTGTGTGTTTGGTATGTTGTTTGTAATATCTGTGTGATTTGGAGCATATCTGTGGATTCCCAACATGGTCCCTACCATCAGTTAAGTAAGCCTTGTGATTATCCTTAGTGGCCTGTACAATTTGTATCTTCATAGGTTCATGGGTTCATACTAGGCTATCCACCCTAGGGCATTAGTAAGCCAAGCCAGAGTGTGTGTGTCTTTCGCCACCCCTTACTATGTGACTATTATGGCCATTTATGATTTTCTTTACTGTGCCTCTGTCTGGTTGCGACACAGTGAAGACCCCCAGTATACATGTACGATCATCCATCCACTTGGCAATATTCCTGTTGAGGGGTGTCAGTGAGGGGCCTTGCCTAACATGGATTGGGATCCTGTTTCTGGGTGTGGGGAGCCTCTGGGTTATGTATCTGTCCCTCCAGCACATCCTATTTCATTATGTGTTGAGGCTGACATCTGTCACTCTCACAGCTCCAATGGCTTTGATTTCCTGTGGTGGAGCATGTCCATTACTCCTGTGTTGGACATGGCCTTGTACAACAGACATACAATGCCTCTGTGTAGGCAGTCTGTGACTGCATTCAGCTGGGGTGTCTACAGCCAGGCAGCATATGACATATATTTGAGACCCTTTATCCTCTTGGTGGGGTACCTTTGAGGTGTCACGTACGGTACATCCCATATGAGTCATTGTACTAGATTATGGGTCTGATAAGGGAACAGTACAGGGGCACAGTGACCTGTTGATGTAGATGTGAATCCTTTCATGATATGGTGTCCAATATCGACAATCTTCCTAGCCACATTGGCATTGTGAGTGTCACATGACAGATTACTGTCGACTTGTGTTCCTAGGTCCCTGATTACTCCTTGCATACATAATGGTTTACCACCTATGTGGTAATTTGTGAGTACCTTGTCTGGTATTTGGTGGGACATTCATACTGTCCAGTGTCTTCAGGATGTCTGGGTGCAGTTCTTGTGTGTGAGAGTGTGGTCTGTCACATGCTACAGACTGTACAGCAGTTTTGACTACACTTAGGTGCACATGGGTGGTCTCCACTGCTTTGTACATTGTCAATTACCTGGCCGTATGGGTGTCTGTGCTGCACATGGATACTCCTCCTCCTTTGATGTTTTGGTCCAGGTGTTGGGGCCATAACGCATGATATGTGGTATAACCTGGTAGTGCTGTTGTGCTATCACTAGGCTTGCAGCAGGCTTCTGTCACTGCACAGACATCGATGTTCTCCATACTGGGAAGTGCCTCAGGGGCATGCATATTGCAGTTTACACATCTGGCATTGGTCAGCATTACCCTTATGTTTCTTACCACTTATGTTTTCTAGGCTGGTGGGTAGTCTTTTTGGCCTTGCCTACATATGGCTCTATGGAGGTGGCAAAGGCCTTATCCAGTATCCAGACGCACAGGAGTAACAGGTGCAAGCCATCCCTGGAACAGCAGCATGGCTTGTCATGCTTGACATCTCAAGCAGACAGACATTAGACCCTCTTGTACTGACAGCTGTAACTGTGCCACCTGTTAAAGATGATCATTCTGTGTTTGTACTGTGGCATCATTCTTGGTGAAGGATGGATGCTGCACACGGCCAGTGTCATACCGGCCTGGGGTACATACTCAGAGAGCTCATCCATGTCTCTTTTCATGTAGTCCAGGGAGGAACATCTCAGGTCATTCACACCAGCATGGTCATTGAGTGCATCATATTTCTGCTTGCTTTGGGGTGACCTGCGTACTTGTGTTATGTGGCATATTGTGGCAGCCTACAGGCAGCTTACTTTACCCTTTCCCTTGTTCAGTCTGGTGAGTGGGACAGCAGTGTGTCTGCCTATACAGACACCTATTAGAACTGTATCAGGCATGTTGTTTCTCCTTATGGCCTGTGACTGTTTGGCACACCAGCTTTGTGTACTATGTGTTGCATGTGCTATGTTTGGAGGTTGTGGTTGCTTGGGATCTGCTTTGGAGGCTTCTGTTGGCATGGTGTGTTTGTAATTAGGGCCTCCGGGAATGTTTATCTGTGTTTATGTGTTTGGTTTACAGTTGTGGTAGGTCTATGTGGGACTGGGTTTGTGGTGTATGTGGTTACCTTCTCCTCCTGACTAATTTTGACAGTACTGAGTTGGGGGAGCTCAGCCTCCGGTTTGGATACATGGTTGCATCTATCACATATATTTGTATTTATTGGGGGGAGTTGTGGTTGTCTGTCTACTTGGGACAGGTGTCACATTGCCTCTGGATTCACAGATTCTACTTGTTGTGGCTGGACTTAGTGGATTGTATGTGTGGACATATGTTATTGCCATACTTCTGGTCAGTGATTACTTCCCTTTTTATGTTTGCTCTATCATGTGGTAGCTTCCTCATTCTCTTGCATGGTTTGGTAATGGCTGGAGTCCAGCATGCCAGATGCCTGCGTGTATGGCATTGTGTGTTGT
Organism: Protopterus annectens; assembly: GCF_019279795.1. Taxonomy (NCBI): domain Eukaryota; kingdom Metazoa; phylum Chordata; order Ceratodontiformes; family Protopteridae; genus Protopterus; species Protopterus annectens. Next base: position 107,129,357 of record NC_056725.1, read on the forward strand.
TGTTATTTGTGATTGCATACTCCAAGCATTCCTGGCTGTGTTCATGGAATGCTTGTATAACATATTCTGCGGTGTGTCCCATATTCTGCACTTGCACATGGCCTTTCGTGGATTCCACATCGGTTTGGAGGGCTGCAACCTATGCTTTACACATGTTTTTCACTGTGGTATTCTGGCCAGGGACTGGGGTCGGGATGTGTATATCCAGTGTGATTACTCTATGGTCTGGTCTTACCAGTGAGGGATACACTTCTCATCTTGCCATCCAGCACACATGTTGCTGATTATCACATTCAGTATGCTTACCCCTCTTGTGGGAGTGGTACATTGTTCCTGGTTTGGGGGGCTTGATATATTCATGTATTCCAACATAGGCCAGGTGCAGTTCCTGGTATTAGGACAGTAGTCTGCAGCAGGCTATATACTGGGAGGTGGTTTTAGCCATTGGTATTTGACCATGGCTAATCCATGCTGCATCTTGTTGTGGTACCAACATGGGGGTGTGGTTATCCTTGACATTTATTGCTAGTCACCCTCCTTTTGTAGCTTGTTCCATGTTTTGTGGCTGTACAGCACAGTATGAGATGTGACCTGGTAGTGTTAGGGTGCTCATGTGAGCCTTGACCCAGTTTTCTATTACAGGACTGATATCTACAGTCTCCATACTGTGTGCATTTACACTGCACACATCTTGCTGTTTAGACTTCTGGCATTGGGTAGCATTACATCTAGGTTCCTATCCCTTGTGGTACCTATGAAGGTGGGTTTGTGTTTTGAGATGTACCTATTCAGGGCATGCTGTGGGTACTGACAGCCTTTGCCAGTATCCATGGGGCATGGACTGATAGGTGCATGCCACCCCTAGCAGGTGGTGCATCATGTCATGCTCCGCATGTCTTCCCAGCCTGAAACACATTGGCTCCCCTTTGACTAACTGCATTACTTCAGCCAGTTATTGCACTTGATCATCCCATCGTTATTTTGTGGCTTCATGCTTGGTGAGGGTGAATGTTAGTCAGGGTCCTCAGGTGTGCATATAGTACATGGTGTTACATTACTTAACACATGGCATTCATGCCTCAGGTGGTGCTGCATGGCTGCCTCTGTCGGATGCACATATTACACCCCCTGTACATGTTTGTGAGCAGGTCATGTCATTTTAGGCATCCATGTTATTATTTGAGTGAGTCAGAGGGGCTATCATTCCCAGGGTTCCTACTGAGCCAGTGTATGTGCTATGCATTGCCTCTTTGCCAAGGCCAGGGCATACTGGGCACACCTCCTTCTGCCTACTGGGGCAGGCTCAGGTTGTTCCTCCTCCGAGTCATGCTGTGCCTGTGATGGCCTTGGCAATGGTGGGGGGCTGTTTGGCCCAGCCGTATGCTGGTCCTGCTGCAGATGTTTTCGCAAGATCATATTATGTAGCATAGCACATACCATGACAATTTGGGTACATGTAGTTGGTGTGTACTGCAAGGCTCCACCAGATGTGTCCAGACACCAGAACCATGACTTCAGCAGCCCAAACACACGCTCTATTACATTATGTGTTTGTGCATGTGCCTCATTATGGCATTCCTGTTCAGGTGTGTGTGCGTTTCTGATGGGTGTCATTAGCCACGGTTCCAGTGCATAACCTGCATCCCCCACTAGGTGTCCGTGTGGGATGTCCCCATTGGCAAATGTCTGGTACAGCTGCGTCAAATGCCAGATGTGGGAATCATGGTAACTCCCAGGGCAGCCAGCACACACATTCATTATTATGCCCTGGGCATCACACATGACCTGGCAGTTGATGGAGGGGAAGCCCTTGCAGTTAATGTAGGCCCTACCCCGCTCACCGGCTGGTGCTTTGATGCATATGTGCATGCAGTCTATTGCACCCACTACCTCAGGGTATTCCGCTATTTGCTGGAAGAGATGCATATTGCTGGCCAATACCTCACAGGCATTGGGGAAATATACATGATCACCGACATGTGCTGACATGGCATCCAGGAACTGGTGCAGTACCCTGGAGGCTGATGCCTGTGATATCCCCATCATATCACCTGTTGGTCTCTGGAAGGTACCTGTTGCTAGTATTCTTAGGCCAACACATACCTTGGTTTCCACTGGGATGGGTTCCCCTCTGTTGGTTCTGTGTGTGAGGTGTGGCCTGCACAGCTCAACTATTTGCTGCAGGAGCTCTCTGTCCACTCTATAGTGCTCTACTATCTCCAGCTCATGTAACCCGTGGTAGGTGACCCTGGGCCTGTACACTCTTCTCCGTCTCCTCACTGTGGGTTGTCTGGCACCATCTGCATTGTCACCACCCTCAGCAAGTCACCTATGTCTCATTATGATAGCTATGGCAGCCCCTAACATTTCTGCTCTGAGTGAAGCTTTTTCAGTTTTCACTTCTATTAGCTTACTCCTGTCTTGCAGTGTCTCTTGAGAGAAACATCCTGCACTGCTGTTTGCAGAGTTTTAATTGCTGGGCTGGGCTACTATTCTGCCTGTGTAATTGCCTGCTTCTAATTGTTTTCACCTGCTAGCTCCAGCAGTATTCCCTGCTAGCTTCCTACTAATTCTGTTGCTTCCTTTTTCCTTTCTGTTTCCTCAGGGGGGAGCAGCGTGCATACCAGTAGAAACAAACTCACAGTGGCTTACACGCGCGCACACATGCCTACACTGTTCAGGATCTGCCTTTTCAGGTTAAAATGCGTGCACACCAGCGCAAACAGTCTTACAAGTCTGCCAACAGGCTCCCACATGCTCAGTCTGCCCTACACGTGCGCACACCAGAGCAAACAGTGTTAAACATCTACCAACATGCTCCCACATGCTCAGTCTGCCTTACACGTGCGCACACTGCCCTACCCGCGCTTCATGGCATGCACACGTGTGCATGCACGCCCAGCAAGAAACTTTAGTGTAAGTAACAGTGTACACCTTCCATTTCTTGACTTTCCCAGACTTATCTTGTGGCACACCTCTTTCCCTGATCTGTGTCTGTCATCTGTCATGTTACACTGACCTCCAATGAACTGCATTTCTTTCTCCCATTTCCCCTCTGTGATTTCACCTTTCTCCTACTCTATTCCTCCCCCTTATGTATCTCTTACACTACTCAGACTGTGCTCATTTGCTATGTGACTGTGAGATTCAGTATCCTAACCCTCATTTACATGAGATTGCCTACTAATGCTTAGTTACATGTCTTACACTCAGCTTCCCCCCTTAGCAACCACTACACGGTGGCCATGTTGTTTTTGGTCTGCTGGTCCCTGTATTGTCATTCCATGTATTGCATAAAACCCACATTTGTATGTTTATAACCTTCATTTTTATGTTTTATGCAGTGCAGCCTGTTTCCGCGGGGCTGCGCTGCATTTAAACATCAGCGATCGCCGAAAAAAAAACAATATTTTTATTATTTTTGCATCGGGTTACCTTGCCAATGGCCACATATTTGGCCATTGGCATGCTGCCTGACACATATGCACCCTTTATTTGGAGCTGACATGGCTCCGTTGTGAATTTTGCAGAAACGTACTCAGTTGTCAACTGAGTACATTTCTGCAGCTAAAACGTCTCTTACACGGGTTGGTTTCTGCTTTGTGGATCGCTAATATACCTCATTTGCATACCTTTCGGCTGCAAGTGAGGTATTTAGCATGTCCATGCCCAGTCCGTGTAAGAGACATTTTAGCTGGTCTCTTACATGGAGTTTAGGGCTGTTCCTGGATCGCGAGGCTTGCATGGAGTGTTACACGTCTCTTACACTCCGTGCAAGCCTTCGTGAATCCTGCCCATTATGTTTTACAGTTATAATTTAGTTATTAGAGGGGGTCTAGATTATTATCCGAAAAGTATTGTGTCCATCAGACATATGCAGCTGCAGTTTTATTACATAATCATCATTGTCATGCTAAACCAGTTACACACATAAACAACTGGGGTTTATATGTCAGTCATTAATGAGTTATGATACTTACAAAAGTATGTGTATGCAAGCAGTAATGATCCCTTTCTGTAAATTAAGCTGCTATACATAGTTATGTTATTACCTTTATAATTAAAGCTTTCTGAGCAATAACAGTGGGACCAGTAGAGTTTGCTGGATATGAATCCTGGCTGGGATAAATGTAAAATTAGTTGCAAATGGCTATGACACATGTCACATAAAACAGGTGGTTTATATTGCATACTGTATTGAATGTCTCTCTTATTATACAGAAAAAACCGAGAGAAAACTTAAACAAGGGATTTATGAACACATTTATGATATTAGTAAGGAAAAGGTGACCAATGCCCTCTACAAACACTCTTTAGAATGCACCCAAGCTAGTTACAAGTTTTGGGTTCTGGAACAGGTTAAGTTTCCTGAAAGGGGTGGGAACTGGGAAGCTAGTTTAGAATTCAAAGAGTTAATGTGGAAATTAAGATTAAATGCTTGTGGCCACCTGGGACTTAATGAACATTACTCTATCATCCCTGCTCTAAAAATGAGAGCCTTTAAACTTTAAATTTATTATGAAATGTGTTGTGATATGTATTTCACAACACCAGACAGTTTTTGTGTTGTATATGTTTTACATATTTTTATACTTTTTATGGTATATTTTTATACATTAATATTCATTTATACCAATGTACTGAATCAATGGGGAAAACCAATGGTTGATGTTTAATTCTATGATGTAATTAATTGTGGATGTTATTTAAACGTGTGTGCAGTGTTCTTATTTATTCTGATAAAGTTCTCTGTGAGGAATGAAAGCACTTAATCTTTGAATAAATATACAAGTGTTTTTTGGAGGTTGCTTGGAGTGATTTATATTATTGTGTGCCTTTGTGAGTACTGTGCCTTCATTGGGTCCAGTGTGCCAGATTGAGGTGCTTGTGTTATTTACCTTAGGGACACAAGGTGCAGGGTTTGATTCTCACATTAGGTAATTGTCTAGGCTTCAAATGGCCCACAAGGGGCAGTTAGCCTAGTACTAACCTATGAACCATTGATTGTACATGTGTACGTAACATATAGCGATCCCACAATATTTATGAATATGTTAAACTTATTATGTTTGCAAAACTGCAGCTCTGCATTCTCTGTTTTCAGGGAATCCTTCCTTATCTCTGCTTTACTATCAGACATGCAATCTCTAGTGCATATTCTTTGATTTTTCTTTCAAGATGTGATACAAGCACACGACAGTGAACAACAGTTTCAGCAAAGGCAGGAAATCCTGCTATTCTGCCAAAGAAATATACATGTGGGGTGTTTGGTTTTCTTTAAAAGCTCAATGCAGTTACTTCCACACTTTCTAAGTGTATCCTCACCAATGCACCCACTTAGGGAAGGGTGTTTGTGAAATACTGTGCTGTGCTTCAGTCAGAGTAATCATTGAGAGTTGTAAGCCATTCACACCTAACAATGATGTAGAGGCTACACTATGCTTACATCTGATACACAAAGTCAAAAGTTTAGTATTCAGCAATTCTAATGAGTTCACACCTCATTTGCATCGTCAGAATGCTCAGAGGACAGAATCTACACTAAAAGGTAACCCTGTTGCTAGGGAACTTGAAGACGCGGAGATTGTTTTTAGTCATGCTTATTGCTCCACTTGTGAGAATGTAGGGATAACTAGACTTTTTTGGAGTTTTCTGTAGTTATATTCCTCCAGGAAATAACTCACCTATAATAGAAGAGATACTACAATGGGCCACAATCAACCTACCCCAAGAAACCATCCTGCTATCAACATCCTCTGTAGTTATATTCCTCCAGGACATAACTCACCTGTAATAGAAGAGATACTACAATGAGACACAGTCAACCTACCCCAAGAAATCATCCTGCTATCAACATCCTCTGTAGTTATATTCCTCCAGGAAATAACTCACCTATAATAGAAAAGATACTACAATGGGCTGCAATCAACCTACCCAAGAAACCATCCTGCTATCAACATCCTCTGTAGTTATATTCCTCCAGGAAATAACTCACCTGTAATAGAAGAGATACTACAATGGGCCTCAATCAACCTACCCCAAGAAACCATCCTGCTATCAACATCCTCTGTAGTTACATTCATCCAGGAAATAACTCACCTATAATAGAAGAGATACTACAATGGGCCGCAATCAACCTACCCCAAGAAACCATCCTGATATCAACATCCTCTGTAGTTATATTCCCTAGGAAATAACTCACCTATAAGAGAAGAGATACTACAATGGGCCACAATCAACCTACCCCAAGAAACCATCCTGCTATCAACATCCTCTGTAGTTATATTCCTCCAGGAAATAACTCACCTATAATAGAAGAGATACTACACTGGGCCACAATCAACCTACCCCGAGAAATCATCCTGATATCAACATCCTCTGTAGTTATATTCCTCCGGGAAATAACTCGCCTATAATAGAAGAGATACTACACTGGGCCACAATCAACCTACCCCGAGAAACCATCCTGCTATCAACATCCTCTGTAGTTATAATCATCCAGGAACTAACTCACCTATAATAGAAGAGATACTACAATGGGCCGCAATCAACCTTCCCCAAGAAACCATCCTGCTATCAACATCCTCTGTAGTTATATTCATCCAGGAACTAACTCACCTATAATAGAAGAGATACTACAATGGGCCGCAATCAACCTATCCCAAGAAACCATCCTGCTATCAACATCCTCTGCAGTTATATTCATCCAGGAACTAACTCACCTATAATAGAAGAGATACTACAATGGGCCCCAATCAGCCTACCCCAAGAAACCATCCTGCTATCAACATCCTCTGCAGTTATATTCTTCCAGGAAATAACTCACCTGTAATAGAAGGGATACTACAATGGGCCCCAATTAGCCTACCCCAAGAAACCATCCTGCTATCAACATCCTCTGCAGTGATATTCCTCCAGGAAATAACTCACCTATAATAGAAGGGATACTACAATGGGCCGCAATCAACCTACCCAAGAAACCATCCTGATATCAACATCCTCCGTAGTTACATTCCTCCAGGAAATAACTCACCTATAATAGAAGAGATACTACAATGGGCCCCAATCAGCCTACCCCAAGAAACCATCCTGCTATCAACATCCTCTGCAGTTATATTCCTCCAGGAAATAACTCACCTGTAATAGAAGGGATACTACAATGGGCCCCAATCAGCCTACCCCAAGAAACCATCCTGCTATCAACATCCTCTGTAGTTATATTCCTCCAGGAAATAACTCACTATAATAGAAGAGATACTACAATGGGTCACAATCAAACTACCCCAAGAAACCATCCTGCTATCAACATCCTCTGTAGTTATATTCCTCCAGGAAATAACTCACCTGTAATAGAAGAGATACTACAATGGGCCACAATCAACCTACCCCAAGAAACCATCCTGCTATCAACATCCTCTGTAGTTACATTCCTCCAGGAAATAACTCACCTGTAATAGAAAAGATACTACAATGGGCCGCAATCAACCTACCCCAAGAAACCATCCTGCTATCAACATCCTCTGTAGTTATATTCCTCCAGGAAATAACTCACCTGTAATAGAAGAGATACTTCAATGGGCCGCAACCAACCTACCCCAAGAAACCATCCTGATATCAACATCCTCTGTAGTTATACTCCTCCAGGAAATAACTCACCTATAATAGAAGAGATACTGCAATGGGCCACAATCAACCTACCCCAAGAAACCATCCTGATATCAACATCCTCTGTAGTTATACTCCTCCAGGAAATAACTCACCTGTAATAGAAGGGATACTACAATGGGCCACAGTCAACCTACCCCAAGAAACCATCCTGCTATGAACATCCTCTGTAGTTATATTCCTCCAGGACATAACTCACCTGTAATAGAAGAGATACTACAATGGGCCACAATCAACCTACCCCAAGAAACCATCCTGCTATCAACATCCTCTGTAGTTATATTCCTCCAGGAAATAACTCACCTATAATAGAAGAGATACTACAATGGGCCACAATCAACCTACCCCAAGAAACCATCCTGCTATCAACATCCTCTGTAGTTATATTCCTCCAGGACATAACTCACCTGTAATAGAAGAGATACTACAATGAGACACAGTCAACCTACCCCAAGAAATCATCCTGCTATCAACATCCTCTGTAGTTATATTCCTCCAGGAAATAACTCACCTGTAATAGAAGAGATACTGCAATGGGCCACAATCAACCTACCCCAAGAAACCATCCTGCTAGGTGACCTTAACTTAGACTGGCTAGCCTGCAACTCCAACAACCCCTCAAACCATATTAACCTATTTGGATTCTCACAACTAATCCAAGAACCCACCAGAGTAGACAAAAAATCCAGTAGAACTTCCATTCTACATTGGGCACTAGTTAATATCCCCACAGAAAATTATCATGTGGGCTGCTTAACTGATACATTGAGTGACCACTGCCCCACATTCCTCCTTCATAAACAGGCAAAAATACCCAAACCCATGCTATTCAAGGAGACTTAGGGACTAGCACAAAGTCAATCCACAAACTCTTAACAGTATGCTCCAGCAACAGGACTGGAATCCACTAAAAACTCTACCTTTAGACCAGGCAGTTGATTTTTTTAATACTACTTTTATAAATGTGCTAAATATATTAGCTCCCATCAGGAAACTCAGGACTAAAGGTAACTATGCCCCATGGCTAAATAGGACAACAAAAGCCTTAATAAAAGCCAGAAACAATGCCTGGAAAAACTGAAAAAAGAATAACACTCTCCAAAACAGACAGAAACATCATGAACTACAAAATAAGGCCAAAACCCAAACAAAAGTGGATAAAAAGAACTACTTCTTAGACATCCAAAACAAGCACTCTAGAAACCCCCAAAAGTTCTGGCAGGCCATCAATACCCTGCTAAAACTGGGCAAGACCACCACCCCATCTCCCAACAACAATTCTGATAACAATAGCATAGCTTCAGAATTCAACCATCACTTCACAGAATCTATCCTCACACTATCTATCCAACTATCCAACAAGAACACTAAAACCACCCCAGCTGTAGAACAAACTAACATACCCACCTTCACACTCTCACCTCTATCAACCTCTTCGGTTAAAAATCTACTCTCTAAACTAAAACCCACCACACTCACAGCAGATGGTTTACCCACAAACTTTCTAAAATTAGCTGCAGAATCACTAGCCTACCATGTCTCAATTCTTATAAACCGCTCTATACAAAAACCTACGTACCCCATCTATGGAAAGTGTCACTTATAATTCCTCTACACAAAGGAGGAAACTCTGATGAACTATCAAGCAAGCAGCCAATTGCTACCTTATCCCCCCTTTCCAAGCTTCTGGAGAAATGTATTCACACTCAGGTAATGCACTTCTTATCCTCACATAACCTCCTCTCCCCCACACAGCATGGTTTCTGCCCAAACCATAGAACAACCACTGCTCTACTCTCCTTTACCAATCAGATTAAGCATCTATAAAACAACAACAAATTTGTCTCAACCATATTCCTAGATCTATCAAAAGTATTTGATATGGTTTCCCATAATGTATTCTTAGACACTCCATCAACCTTATCCTTCTCCCCATCTACTACTTCATGGTTTAGAAGCTATCTCTCTGACAGAAAACAATCAGTTAAATGGCAAAGTACACTATCTCCTCTATTACCAACTACTATAGGTGTCCCACAAGGATCAATACTGGGTCCTCTACTATTCACCATTTTCACTAACAAACTACATACTTTCACCCTGCATGCCTCACTTATACAGTACGCAGATGACTCCACCCTAATCTGCTCAGCCCCATCCATAACCACTCTTCAAAAGCTTACCCAAGAATCCTACCGCTCCGTGGAACAATGGATTACCGATATTCAACTCATTCTAAACCCCAACAAGACCAAATTACTCCTTTTTACCCCCAATAAATCCAAATCCAAACCTCCTACCTTCACTAGTACCTCCAAAAATGGGAACACAGTCTTCCCTTCCCCTCACACTAAGCTGCTCAGGGTTGAAATAGATAATCTAAACTTTAATGTCCATATCTCCCAAACCATCACAAAGGTACATAACAAACTAGGAACCCTATACAAACACAAGCAGTCCCTATCAGACCAAGCTAGAATTTCCTTATCCCATTGTCTACCCTTATGTATGCATCACCAATCCTAATTCATATCAGAAAAACAGACCTAAACAAACTAGAGTCATGTTACAATAAAATTGCAAAATTCACTAACAACTTCACTTTTAGAAGTAATCACTGTCTTGCCCTGAAGCAGCTACAGTGATTAGAACTCCTTCAGCTAATTAGCTATCACTAATTAGTCCTCACCTTCAACATAATAAGGAACCCTCAGAAAACCCCAGCCCTAAACCAACTTCTAAACCAATATTCTGCAAATCGCCCTCTGTGCTCATCCAACAAAACCCTGCCCTGCATAACCAAAGCCAATAACACTGCAGGGAAAAGTCTGTTCTCCCAAACCATTGCTAGGGAATGGAATAACCTCCCCCAAAGTATCTCCTCTGCACCATCCATCTCACTTTTCAAGACATCACTAAAGTTAGACCTCTTGCAATCATGGCTCTGTCCCTGTATCACATAAAATCTTTTCTGCTCTAATCCTAACTTGCCACACCTCATCTCCTCATTGCTTTACCTCAGCTGTTCTGTACTACTCAAATACTCCCCATCAGGAACTACTATCCTACAAACTATTTCTCACGCTGTGACATATCTCCCAAATAGCATTATTTTCCAGATTCCATTCCTTCATTTTTATGCTTTGTACTACCAATAGGGAATTCAAAGTTATGCTGTCTATATATCAGGCTTTCTCAAATCAAACTAAGGTACACAAAATCTCCTTGATTGTATATATGCCACTGTGTAGAAATTTTCTTTCATTCGTGGATTATGTGTTGTCATATAAAGACATGGAGCTCTGATTGTAGATATGCTTCTGTACAGAATTTTTTTTGTCATTTGTTGTATTTGTACTGTTATGTTATGGAGCTTTTCTCCCCAGGCCTCCGATGTAAATGGATCTTGTTCCAGTCGGACTTTCCCGGTAAACAAATGTAAAATAAAAATAAAAAATAAATAAATAAATAAAAATCTAATGGCTTTTATAGCCATTCATTCACACAAAGATAAATTAACTACTTTCCTTGCATGATACCCAGTCTTGGCAGCACATAGCAGTGCTTAATAAACAGTTGTTAGGGAAATCCTAAATGTGTTAAAGTTATGTGTTACAACAGGGACTATCAACAGATAGTGTCAGCTGGAAAAGAGCAGTGGCAGAAGATAAAACAACTTTTAAAAGCTCTTAGAACTTAATTCTGATAAATTACCTTATTTAAGTTTATTATAGTAACACTTAAAATTTAACGGTTGCTAATTTTGATACTTTATCACTCCATTATTTTTGGATTTGTCCAAAAATCTTAAGCAAAGATGTTGAGAGGTATGTCTTTGTCTGTTTTACAGGTCTTACTAAGTACTTTAGCACTTGCAATGGAAACCTTTTGTTTTCTGATATTATCCTTCATTGTGTGCTACGTATCAGTTATGATGTGTAGCAGTAGGGTAGCTTTTGTGGAAAATACCATTTTTATACTTCACATGTTCACCAAACTGAGGAAGGCCAAGCACCTGTAAAGCAAGAAACTTTTTTGTTCTTTAAAAGTGCCATCCTTGAGATGCTGGTCATATGTCTGATCTGCCTTGGTGCTTGTAATATATGTTTATAAGTCGCTAATATCCTTAGCTTTCCTGATACAAGATTGTGGCAAGAACATCAGAGATTTATTTATACAAGACATGGGTTTCATGGGTGCAGGGAATTTATTGATACGTGTGGTTTAACATATTGCATGCAGTAGTAGGTGCGTGTGCTGAACATCTTCAGAGTGTAGTCAATGTGGCAGCATTGCCTCAGGGCATATGCACCCACCCCCACCCTGACCAGTATGCCATGTGTAGAATGCAGTGCAGCAGAGAATGATTATGGTTTTATTGCATGCTGGTGAGGATGCCAGATGCTCTTCTCCAGGGCATACAGCTAAATATGGCTTTTAATCAATCCTGGAAACTAATCAGATCATTGACATTTAACAAGAGCAGGACTTGTATAGATTTAGATTGCATGTTATCATAGTCATTGCTTACCTCAGCGACCCCACCCCTTTCTTCATTTCCTTTATTCATATTCAACTCCACCTCCATCTTCGATCAGCCAATTAAAATCTCTGTTGATCCTCGTGAAGTGCACTAAAACTGGCCAAAGCAACTTCCCCATTTGTCTCTAACACTGCCCACTACATCAGTTCTTTTTAATTCCCTTCTGCCCCTCTTACACCATTCAACATCACTCTATCTTACTTGCTCAGTTTTTAAAACGCTGTAATGCAGCCCACTACTTGATTTACAGTAATAAACTCCCTCCCTCCCTTTCTTATACCTCAATAAATCTACCCCAAAATCTTCAGTCACATTTCTTTTTCCCCCGCCGGGGCATACCTTCAATATCTCCTGACACTGAATTCATATTAAGTCCTCCCCAACCTTGTGCACATAACAACATAACACCTTTATAACTAATAAAGGTGTAAATATGCTATAATTTAAAAAAGTCAGTAGTCTTTCATTGTAACAGCCAGTCTCCACTATTACCTTATGTCATTACTCTGTGGAAATGCAAGAAACATTCTATTTCTCTGTGATATCAAAGTAAACACAACCTAACTACAAGCATCACTTGTATGAAATAATGCAACTTCTAGTCTTTTTTTCTTTTCCACCTACCTCTACTCACCAACTATCACAGCCCATCTAATAAACTATACCACTATTACCCTCACATACCCACACACAAGTGTTCAGTCTCAAACAGCTAATAGTGCAATAAACACCCAGATTTGCAGATCTAACACTACTGACCTGTTAATTCTGAAATATCTACCAACAAGCAAACAGCTACATATATCCAAACCATACTGCAGAAATAGAAACACCAGCATCATCTTAAGCATAAATTATTTCTGAAATGTGAGGACATTCACGCTAACTCAGACTTGTCATATACAATACTGTCATGATCAATCGTAATGCATCTTTCTGGGTGTAGTTAGCCAGAATAATAAACCCTCAGAGGCTGAGGTAGCTCTACTGGATTAAAAGTATGTCACATTGGTAGAGTAGTATGTGGAATAAAATAACATAGCTGCATAGCCGCATATCTCTCTACACTCCTAATATAATTGCTGTAACAGAAACCTGGCTTAAATCATACACAGAAGTTGAAAGAAATACTGCCTCCTGATTACTACATTATAATGCACAGAGCATGCTGATTACTCCAATATTTAGAAAAACACAAACCAGTTAAGTGCCAGAGTGATGTGCGACCTATCCTTAACAATTGTTAAGAAATCCCTGCTTATATTATTAAGATCACGCCTAGTGCCTGGCAGTAAAATCTGCCTGTACTGACTAGCAAATGAATGCAGCAGAAGTAAAAGATTTGTTTCTGCCTGCTGTCTGTGCAAGTAACATTTTCCCAACTTCTCAAACAATCTCAGTTGCTAGAATGACAAGGAGCCACAAAAAGAAAAAAAAGAACAAGAA